>NC_136693.1:18546656-19139156 GCF_947650265.1 Symphodus melops | reverse complement strand
TTAGCTAGAATTACCATTTTTTCAAAACCTATGCCAAATAGCTATAAGCAGACTTTAATTTAAATTACTTAAAATAACACTTGAACATTTTGGGGATATGAAATAAGTCACTTTTTATTTGAGTAAAAAAAATGGGACAATCTCAATGAATCCCATGCTGGTATGTTACAAATAGAGCTGAATTCTGGCCTAGCATAGCATATCAATTGCACTGAACCAGGGCATTCACTTTTTATTATCTTCCATCTTTGGTGGCCCCCAAAGTAGTTGTTTGTATGGTTGAGTCTGGTGTCTCTCCCATAGATTCTCTGTTGGGGTTCAGGTCAGAGTTTAGCTTTCACAGTCAGTGAATTGGGGTGCCATGTCATCTGCTGCTGTTGGTACACTCGGTTTTATCAAGTCCAGAGACAACGTAGCTATTTACCAGGAGATTCTAGATAACATTATAATCCTTCTGCTGACAAGCTTTATGGATGTCCTGATTTCTTTAACAAGCAGGACCTGGCACCTTCCCACAGAGCCAAACTACTAGTAATTAGTTTGCTTGGCCAGTCAACTAACCCAAAGAGAGGAAGGGACAAGAGGAAGATGCGAAAATATGGCAATAAAGAGTTTATAATGTGGATGGAGAGGACTGAGCAGTCCCTCTTTCAATCTTTCTGACACAACAGAGTTGCCCCATGGTTTGAAGCACTAAATCCATATTATTGTCACCTTTTTTTCTCAGCCAATGGGGAACGCCAAATTTGATGCACACATTAATCACAAAGATGCTTAATCAATTCTTTGATGGTGCATTAAAATGCAGGGGAAGGCACGTGTTCTCTTTGTGTTCTTATTGGTTTTGTAAAAAATATCCAACTTTCCCCATTTCCTTGTACTGTATCTGGTTCATTTGTCTTTGCTTTTCTGCATCATGCAACAGACAAAGCAGCATACTCTGAAGGGAACATTGTGTTTCAATCTGACCAGTGAGAATAGCACCAAGATGTCTTCCTCATGTAGTCTAGAACTCTAGATTGGGACTTCCAGGTCACAGATGGAGTAGACGTATGTCCCTCAAGCTTTGTATAAAACTTAACTTTAGAGCTTTTACTGTAGATCTTTTCTACTCAACCTCTTCAGTTGTTCACTGATTGGTAGCTATCCCTTTCTAAGGAAAAAAACAAAACAGTAATGTCGACTAAAATAAGCAGAAAGACAGTCGATACACCTATCCTGGCCTTGACCGATGACAAAATGGCGGCCCTGACGACTCTACTCGAAGACTTGCACTTTCCTTGGAATTTAAAATCTGCCATAACCCCACTGGATGCTAAACAACTCGATACCGAAATAAATAGATAACCCAGTTGTACATCACTCACTTAAAGTGTGGGCCCAGTTCAGGAAAGCTTTGCAGTCCCTCCAGGATTTTGCAGATTTTTGGGGGGATTGTTGCGGCCTAAATTGCCGGATTTCGCGGCAGCTTTTCAAAAAAATTGCAATGGATGTTGCAATGTTTTTAGTGTTTTTTTGCAATTAAATTGCGTCAGGAAGCAAAAATTGCAAAATAATTGCAATTCTTTTTTAATGCCACCATGTTCTTTTTGCACACACTTTGATGTGATAGAGTGATATTTTTAACCTGAGCAGAGCGATTCACTCAGTGACGTCTCCCTCTAACATACGCACGTGCACACTCATTTCTGTGTGGCCGCGCCGAGCTATTTCCTCTTTTCAGAAAGGTGCTGTTGACTTCATGTTTGCTCTTTTCAAAATGTCCGATATTCCCTGTATTTTATATCTTCCTACAGATCGTATCTTGTACCCAGATTGTCTATGAGTGCATATATATTTGTTCAAACCTACCTTGTTTACTTTCAGAATCTGACACTAACCCTGTTGATGTTTTCCTTTCTTTTAACCCGCTGCCGAAAGGGTGCGTTGAATGATAATCAGTGGGACTTCGCTCTTATATCAATACACAAGTCTTCGATCTGCGCAAGACATGGTCTTCTGCAGTTCCAGGTGGTCCACAGATCCCACATGTCTAAGGTGAAGTTAGCATCTACCCTGATATAACTCCCACCTGCAGCAAATGTAAAAGTTTTTAAGGACTTGGGGACCCTTCTCATCCTACTTTCATGACACAGAAACCCCATTAGCTCAAAGTGCTTTAACTCGGCCCCTGACACACACCTGACCCTGTGGAGGTTGTTTGCGCTGCAGTTCAAATCCTATTCTTTGTGCCTTAATAATTCTTCTGCAATGTCCTTGGGGGGGCAGGGGAGGGCTATTGTACTTTATAAGCTATCACTGCTACTGCCACTGGATTATCTGTTTTTTATTGTTCTGTACCTCGCTGTACTTTAGCGCGTAACATGCCTGCCGACCCGTGTTTGTTTGTTTCTGTTATTCATAAAACAAATTAAAAAAAATTTTTTTGAAATGAAATAGAACGAGATTAAATTTTACATTTTTAGGTATGATATGCTCTCTATCTAAAACAAACAACTACTTTAACCCCCCTAACACAAACACACCTTATTTTCCTGCATCACTGTGAGCACGTCCCAGCTTGCAAAGACTAAAATAAAGCTCTTAATAATATTATGAACACGCCGAGACTGTGCGTGCGCGCGCGTGCGTGTGTGCAGGGGCTTGTAGCTGAAGTGATGAACAGAAAGGTGCCACGTTACAGTTTGTCAAGAGGCTTAAAACCTGCATCAGACTCATATATAGAAAAATAAAAATATTTTCACCTTCTTGATGTTGTTTTAGGAGGCCTCTGATGTAGAGACTGAAGACTTTAAAACATTTTTGTGTGTGTGTGTGTGTGTGTGTGTGTGTGTGTGTGTGTGTGTGTGTGTGTGTGTGTGTGTGTGTGTGTGTGTGTGTGTGTGTGTGTGTGCTTAGCAGTACGAGTGTGAACAGGTCAGTGAATTACGGATTAGACTTGTGAAATGACAACAATGCAGTGGAAGGTATTCAAAGACCTGACATTAGGCCAAGACGGTGGAAACAGACCTCTAGATGTGGAGAAGGTGCATACTTGCTGTTTAAAAAGCTGCAGGAGCAAAATGATTAGTTTGGGAAGGGAAACAGTTGTTACCGAACATCTGGTTGCTTGTACAAATATGAAGGGTAGCAGGTGTGAGGTGCACTAGTAACAGTACATGCATTGCTATAAAATAAAATCTTTGCAAACATAGAAGCTAATTTATGCTCTATGTCCAGTAAGCATACAATTATGAAAATACCCTTGGGCTGGAAGGTGTGTTTTAGAAAAGCTTTTCAATTTCACTCTTTTTTTTTTAAAACACAATGTCAGTGTCATTTTTTATTTTGTGAAGTTAAAAACCAGCATTGAGCCTGGGGCTCGTCTCTCTGGGTCAGTGATGGTCTTGGTCGGTACTTGAAAGAACACACAGACCTCCATGTCATAGCCAATGGTTCCCAAACTGTTTTTTTTATTTCTTGCATGATGAAGGCATTGATGCCCGAGCTGGCCAAAATACAATTGAGCTCCGACTGGAAACTATGTATCGTGCACCTGATGCTGAGAAGTACCACAACAGACTGTCCACTACACCCTGATACAGGTTTGGAAGAGGAGAGGAAGATGTTGGGAGTGCTACAGAAATGTGGGGGGCCCACAAACTACTCAAGTCACATTGAGTGTATGATCGACCTGTTATTTCAATTTCTTACTTTAAATTACATTGTGATTTTGAATCTATCCCTCAATAGGATGATGATTGTGGGATCCTTTAAATGTTTGTTTGTTTTCAACAAATTATACAATGTACATCCATGGTTACAAGACTCCTACCGCAGAAAGTATTGCATGCATAGAGATAACGTATTCTCTAGACCTGTAATGCAAACTTACCTTGCGTGAAGATAAAAAGGAATGAGGACAGGATGACCATTATCTTACATAGTAAATGCATGGCTTTTATATGATATATAATTATAATTATCAGCCTAGCAGTGCATGTGAGGAAAAAAAGCTTTCAAAAGTAATCAAAGGTTTGATGTCATTAGGCTTCATTAATGATTTCAGATCCAGATTCCATGTGACTTGTTCTGTTCACACTTTCATTAATAAAATCTGATCTGAGTCACATGGGAGCAGAATTAACTCGATGACAAGCAGTCATGCCGAGTGGATATCTGTCATCTGTAGATTGTCTGCCTAATTCATATCATTCCACAAAAGTACAGACTCCCACACAAAGCTGGACAGCTGTTTTTTGTAGTTCAAGTACTGTGTCTGGAATCAATTTAACACCCAGTGATCCATGCATTCCTGTCATTGCTGTTTTTATTCCAAATCATTATGAATACAGATTCAATAAAAGTAGCGATAGCAATTATTGTTAAGCAGAGCAGAGCAGAGATATAGAGGGCAGCCAGAAGCCCTAACCAAAAGGAAGAAAAAAAACATTCAGTCCAAGCTAAGGAGCTAAAACGAGTCCACTGGCAGCCAGTCCAGTCATCTACAGTGGCAGCTCTCTGCCAGTTCTTCTCTCTTTCTGTCTGTGAATGTGTGGGAGGAAACCTCAGATGATAGCATTAGATTAAGGCTTATTATTTGCCAAGAGTAGACTTCCACATTTTTTAAAAGAACAGAGGCTGGTGTCTGTGTGCGTTTATGTTTTAGAACATGTAAAGGTCCCTCAGTACCCTTCCTTACTCATTTAGGATGCTAAAAAGTTTTTTTTGATGACTTGATTACGGAACAAAAATAGTAACACTTTTGTTTTAGAGCTTCAGCTGATACCCTACTCTGATGCTAGGCCCAAAAATCAAAACATTCTGTAAGAAATTAGGGAAAGATGAAGCTGAAAGTGAAACGAAAAAAAAAAAAAAAAAATCAGTTTAAAGTTAAGGAAAACTGAATGGTTTACGTTATGTAGTTCTTTGATGTATGGTTTGTTTGGACTTTAAAAGGGTAGTGTAGTATTTTTTTCTTGTTCAATCATGCTTTTGTCGCACTCACTCCAGGGGTGGTGGTTGATTACACCTGCAGTTAATCTGGCATCGATTACAGAGCTCCTCTCTCATTGGCCCCAGAGAACAGGTAAAAAAGGGGATTTATAAGGAGAGCCAGTTTTTCTATATTTGCCTAACCTAGCCTGTTTTTGTCTGAAAAAGAAATCTTGACATTGTAAATTTTGTGCATGCATGTGGCTAGCCCGAATACGTTTATATTTCAACGGAGAAATCTAAACCTTTTTGATCCATTTTTCCATTCAAACTGCTTACCATCCAGAAATACAACACTAATATGTACATATACATACAGATCCTTAGAGATCCTCAAAGTAAATTCAAATATTCGGTTTATAATTCCAGAGCTATGAATTAATGCAAATTCAATTTTAATTAAAACCGCAAGCGGTGATGAAGGTCCCGAAGCACCCTGTGCATGTCTGGGTGTGTTGCTACTGCGAGAGTGCAACCGTGAGAGTGCAACCCCGACACGAGGCCAAGCAGCAGGCCTTACAGTTTGATTTGTGTAAAAGTCAAAGTTTGACGGTATATCGTGGCCAGGCCCTTTTATGTAGCATTGAGCAGAGCACAACAGGAGATCTTCAACTTGTCTAGAACACACTAACACTAAGTTTGTGATGATCTGATGAACATGGTCTCGGGTAAATCTGTTCAAATAGGAAGCCCTGAAAATGTAAAATTGGGTTATTTTTTATATATTAAAAAAAAATATGGCGGACTTCCTGTTGGGTTTAGACTATGGATGCAAGAGGATTTGTTGTAGGTCCTGACATGGTTAACGTACATAAAAATTGTCATGCATGTCAGAAAAAAAAACCTATGCGGAGGCATTTCAGAAAGGTAAAAAAGGGGTGGGACGAGAAATGAAAGTATGATGGTACGCCGTGGCCACACCCTGTAACGAAATAATGTGCAGAGCACAACGGAGCTCTTCAACATGTCTAGAACACTCTGACACTGAGTTTGTTTCAATCAAATAAACGCTATCGTCAGAGTTCGTTCAAATAGGTAACCTGTGAAACGTGAATTTGATCCATTTTTTCCTTCATTAAAATAATTGATGGCAGACTTCCTGTAATTTTCTGACCATGGGTTCTATGTAGGGCCTGTCATGTAGAATGTGCATAAAAATATTGTGCATGTTGGACAAAAAAAAAAAGACATCTATGGGGAGGCTTTTTGAAAATTTCAAGGGGGCGCCATTGAGTGATTGAGACACGCACCTTGCTATATCCACATGACAAGTTTTGTTTTTGTACTGGGATCAAGTGTATGACATTTGGTGAGTGTACAACTATATGAAACCCCTCAACAAACTACTTCCTGTTTGTGGCGAACAACGTGTCGTATGACAACGCCCTTTGACAAAATAACGTGCGGAGCACAACAGGAGATCTTCAACATGTCTAGAACACAGACACTGAGATTGTGTCAATCAGATGAATGCTGTCTTCGGAGTTTGTTCAAATAGGTAACCTGTGAAACATGAATTTGAGTCAATGTTTTTGCATAAAAAATAAATAAATGTGGCGGACTTGACCTGCTCTGACTATGGGTGAAAGAAGATTTTATGTAAGTCTTCACATGCTTAAACCGCATATAAATAGTCATGCATTTAGGACGAAAAAACCTCAATGGGGAGGCCTTTTTGAAAATTTCAAGGGGGCGCCATTGAGCCATTTTGCGACTTTTTTTGACGAGAGCACAAATATATCAAATTTTTCGCCAGACCTGATGACCTTGGCAATTTTGGTGAGTTTTCATTCACGTGGCATGGCGGTAAAGTTTAGGAAGAATAATGACCAAAAAATAAATAAATCCTTAGAAATACAATAGGGTCCTTTGCACTGGTCAGTGCTTCGGGCCGTAATTAAACTCAAAATAGCTCTATTGTTTTTCTTTGTTTGTTTTTTTTGTAAAATTTATATTTTTATTTATATTGACTCAATTTGTATTTGCAATAAAGTATTTTAGTGTTACATCTGCAAACGACATAAACACTGCAGTTTCGGTAATGAAATGACAAGTGGGGATTAAATAGAGTGACTTACACTTGTTGTTCAGCTGCTTTGTTATCAAATATAGAAACGGTGTAAGTCTTATACTACAATCTCCACCAGGATTTTCCAAGGCTTATGATCAGCTGTGCTCACAGTATTGTACCCTGTGTCAATGTCAAAATAGCAGTCAAATTAATAATAATATTAATAAATTAATAATAATTACACCACCAAAACACTGGGAAAGGGGTAATACTGTGCCTTAAACGCTAGGCGCCACCCAAAATTAAATAGAAAAATACTTCGTACAGCCAATCATGTCACAGGGATATGGTTGCGCAGGCTTACAGACGTTTAGGAATGTAAACAGAAGAAATAAGAAATAGCGACATCCAAGAAAACACAAAACATTGTCGACAAGAAAGGCCAGTCAACTTCAGTAGTCTGTAGATATTTTGGCTATTTACAGTAGTAGAGTAGAGTAACCTGCTCTGTAAACTGTGCAAGTAGAGGTTAAAAGGACCACACCACAAACCATTATCCACCACCTGAAACAGCCCATTAGAATGAGCCAAAAATAAATGATGAAACGTCAGAGTGACCATTAGTGGACCATTTGTATCCAACAGTAAGTGTTGCTCCCCAGCTCTAAGCCGTCACATCAGCATTGTCCAGCACTGTGCACCGTGATTATTATTTGTAACTATTTTTAATATTAATCTATATTGTCATTTCTTAATTAAAAGCCCTACTACGGACAAGTGTTGTGAATTAGCTTTGGCTAAAAGCACTATGATGCATACATCTGATGTCTGCTCAAGCTTATCTATCTTTTTGTATCTGTCCCTATTCAAATGAACCTTTAAATTACACAAGACACACTTTTACCCTGCAGGTCACACCTCACCCATTCACACACTGGCAGTAAGACAATCAGAAGTATCTAATCCATATACATCTGCCGCTGACGAAGCAGCAGGAGCAATTCAGACATAGTAATTAATTAAACCACAATTAATTAAATAATTGTAATTTGTTGTGATAAGTAGACTGATATGACATTTTTTGTTGTTATGTTGTCATATTGTAGAGGCCTATTTAATGGTTTCAAATGCCTTTGAGTGACATTAGACAAACTACTCAGTTTCCTTTGGTTTTCAAAAGATTCATTTGCGGGGGTTTTGTGCCTTTATTGGAGGTAGGGGACTTATGGGTGGCTCAAGATGGAAATCAGGAATGACATGCAGGAAAGGGAGTCACAGGTTGGATTTGAACTATAGCCTCTGTACATGCACACAGTGAAGAAGCAAAGTGGGATTTTCTGGCACAACTACAAAGGTGCATGAGTGAAAGGCATAAAGAGGCCAAAAAGCTTCAGCAACACTAAATGGATTGTATGATGCCCTTCATCACCTCCTGCTGCTTTATCAAGAGCATGATCCAGCCCGTCCTACCGTACAGGTGGAAACCTGCTTATGCAACATGATATCTGTTAAAAACAGGGCTAAACTCGCATGCAATCATAACCACACCTGCCAGTGTAATTGGTCTCCCCATGCATAACCCAACAGAATTTGGCCATTACACGCATTTCAACCTCAATAGAACAAAACCGTGCTGTAAAAAGGAATTTCCCAACTAAAGTCTATTAACTATTACTAGAGTTTGATGAGTCAGTTGTTAGTTCCCGTTGCTGGGTTGATTTTGTCACCTTACAGGCTGGCGGAGTCGTGTTTTTGCAAACTTGGCCAAAACAACGTTTCTAGACAGTTATTTTTTGTTTACCATTTTCATTATACTGAACACTGAAACAGAAATTAACCTACTCCACTGATTTAAAAGACAGCGGTGCTTTAGGAAGCGATGACGAGAGGCAGAAATATGATAACGGTAATGTGAAATCTTACACCAGTATTGTAACCTCCCCTGAACTTTAGCACATAACGATTGGATCTACATACAGGAAGGAGTTTCCTTGTGCCTGTGCTTAGAATCAAAGTCACACACAATCAGAGCCAATTCAGATAGAAATACAATGCATGGAAGATAGTTGCATGTAAAACCGAAAATACCACAATTTACAGTACAATTGCGAACTTGGACTGTGGACGCTATAACGAACGATTCAATATTATATTGAGAATTGTTACGTCCTGTGCTGTTGATAATTAAATCTGTCTTGGTGTAACTGGAACTGCAAAGAGCAGGGCCATACGTTCCATCACTGAGGCCGGAGAGAAAGCCACACAATGGCTGTGGATAATGAGGGCGAGCCCATGGATTGCTGCTGCTGGGATGCAATCCGGGACTTGAGCAACCTCAAATGGGTGATCTGGATGAGGGTGATGTTGAAAGACCCAAAACCTCCAGTGACCCCAGGAACATCAATGATGATGCATCTCAAAATTAAACTGTTGCTGTTTATGGAGGCAGGAAGTAAGGGTGCTGCAGCCTCTAAAATCAGGCACAATTAAAAGCAGTAGCACATAAACAATAGTTTAACTCAGGCCTACTAACTAATACTTCTTCCAGTGTAATACAACTCGCAGCAGGTCGGAGAGTTCCTATCTGTGCACAAATTGAAGTGTTCAGAGAGGTTTCAGAATGAAAGTCTGAGAAATCAAAGACGTGCGATCATCATGTCAGACAGCAGAATTGCTAAATGCTTCCACAGATTTTAAATCCATTAACAATTACCTAGAGCGGCCATACCATTGCAGGCATAGTGGAGAGACATGAAACAGAAATTTCAACTGACAAGAGACAGCTCAAGAGGAATTAATGTCGAGTCCTTGGAGGTATTATCACAATGAGTAAGGTCTTTTACCTGCTCTTTTGTAAAGTGTCAAGATAACATCTGTTATGAGGTGGCGATTTGTAAAAAAAAAAAAAAGATTGATTTGTCATTCTGCGTTTATCTTTTGTGACTCAGTTTAATATTGAAGCAAGTGAAAAATACTGCGGTAATATTATTTCAGAATTTTCACAGTATAATTTAGTTATGTAACAAAAGAAGCCAAAACCCTACCTAACCACTAGTTATTACACCATGAAATTCTCATTATAGCACACATTAATCAAATTCATTGACACATGAATTTGAATAAACCTAGTATAAAGTTAATGCAGCAATTCAAAAAGATTGGTTGGTTGTTTCTAAGCCAATTAGTTGTTTAGGTTGTTAATACAGATTCTTGAGAAGGGGCAATGGATGAGGTGGGAAGTGATCATTAAAATTTAAATGAAATTTATGAAAAATATGTATTTTACCAATTTATTAATTTTTGGTCAAATGTATTTTCTGTACAACTAAATAATATCTATGCCCATTTTCCCAAGTGTATGAATATTGTGATTGGTTGTGGAATTTGCAGAACAACAAAGGGCACCAGTTGAAATTTTGCCCAGCGTAACTCACTGGCGTTGCCTCAGAGTTAGTTTATTTCTTCTGGAGCCAAACAGCAGCATATCGGACTAGTACCGCCAAACAGTGCGCTCCATTCATAGAGGAGAAGGAAACCTCCAACTGCAGCTGAAATCGGTGGTAAAAGAGGGAAAACGTTCCAATCTGAACCGATGTCAGTAGACTTTGCTTTGTATTTGTTTAAATCCCAACCTCTTGTGCATATGCACATCAGTCTTTACACGTGGCTTATTTCATTTAAAAGTCAGAGTTTTAGCAACATCTTGAGGTGAGTCAGGACACAACACCAGTACTTGTTCACTGCAGAGTGTGACAGCGCTCCTAAAAAAGATCATGCATTAAAAGAAAATATGCCTTAGCATATACACATCCACTTCAGCTTTTCGTTTGAGCTTTAAGTCCACCGTGTCTTGGAAAGGGAGAAGAGTCTGTCTCGCGCACTAGAAAGGAGAAGACTATGTCAGTGAAGTCGTGACAGGTCTCTTGGTGTGCGTGGAACACTCGCACCCACACGCTGACCGGATCATCCAGGGGCGACACTTTTCCATCCTCACAAAATCAAGCAGAGTCTACTTCCCCCCCCCCCCACCCCACCCCACCCCACCCAATCTCCAGCACCCACCGCCCGCGCTTTTCTGCATTACCAATCACGGGTGTTTTCCAGCACACCTGTGCTGGAAAACACAATTTACAGTCTGAGATACCCGGTTAGGATGCACAACAGTATCAACACACGTACGACACACCCACTATGAACCAACAGACACCTACCGTGCTGTAGCATGAAGTCCACGTCTATCCCAGAGCTTGTGGGGTGCGTAGCTCAGAGATGTGCATTGATGGCGCGGAGCGCTGATTATATATCAACGGGTGTCTGCGCACAGAGACACGGCTGATTCCTGTCCGAAGCGTTCAGTGCAGCGCCGCCTCTATCTACTCCAGCTGGAGCATAAACACGCCCACCGTGTGTGTGTGTGTGTGTGTGTGTGTGTGTGTGTGTGTGTGTGTGTGTGTGCCTGTGTGCTTGCGTGCTTGCGTGTTATTTGAGTTGACTGATGTAAAAACAAGAATAGACAAAAAAAAAAAATCTAAACATATTATTAGAATATAAGAGTTATGAAGGGAATATTTTTACATATATGGTTTCATTTATTGTTTTATTATATATTTCGTCTTCTAAATTCAAATGTTGTTGAAGAATAGGGAATAATATAAATCGAGTTGACCTTTATTTATATATACATAAAGTTTTTGTCTTTGTCACATTTACAACCTTTACAGCTTCTTAAGGACTACACCACACTCTTTGAAAGTATCAAGTTTTTGTCTTCTATTTGTTTACCCATGCACTCTTAAGCCTGTTAAGATTTTGGGTTATCTGACAGGGGTTTACTTGTGATTTAACCACTGGCTTTCAAGTCTTAGGCCAACATTACATTTGCTGTTTTGGTGTAAAACAAACATTCAACCATTCCATTATAAATCCATAATATCATCGAATTTGAAGGACAAAAGCCACTCAAAGGGAATCCAGCAAACAAATCGGATAATCAAGGAGTGGTATTCAAAGAAAAATCAAGAATCAGCAGAGGTCCAGGACAAAAAGGAAGGAAAGTGGAGTGCTGTTGGATGAGGGGTTAGTTTAGTGCCCCATGTACAGAGGCAACAGTCCTCTAAGTGGGCAGCACAGGATCCAACCTGACCTGTAGCTTCTTTACCACGTGTTGTTACTTTCTCTCCCTCCCTGATTTCCTCTATAAACTATCCTGTCTCTCAAATAAAGGTACAAAAGCAGCCCCCCAAAAATCTAAGAAAAAATATGATGAGAAGTTTCTCAGAGTTCTTACTTGACACCAGAAAAGGCCCATTATCTGGCAGCTTCATTGGAATGCCAGGTTGACCTTTATACAGTCCAAAGAAACTGAAGAAATCTCAATGGAAACAAGAATTTTGGAATAAGAGTGTTATGGAATGAGAAACACAGTTTAAATTTTTTGGATCCAAATTATAAACAATACTTTAGAAACAGAGTTGAAGAGATGAAAGAATGAGTGCTTGCTGTCTCAATGAAACATGGGTTTGCATTTTCATGTCTTCCCAGAAAAGCTAACGATATGCTTAGTTTAGAAAGAGGCCAAACTAGATATTGATTTTAATCTTTAGAAGCCATTTTCTTTTTTTCGTGCTTACATTGTTACTGTATTCTCTGGTTGTATCCAAACAAAGATGCTTAGTAGTAAATCTGGACAATCAGTAAATATTTTGTAAAACTGCAAAGCAAGACCTATGACAGAACTGTAGATTCATTCTTAATGGGGTGAGTTGCCATTGTAACTAATGATGCACACCTGCTCCAAGCAGTTCATGGTCATAATGAGACTTCAACTTGTGTACTACCCAATAACCATTCCCTTAAATGGCCTTGTATGGGTGAATTTGCTTTGTAGGACAGTTCTTTGATCGTCCCCTTTCCATGAAATCTGTTGTTCTATAATAATCACCTGAATTCCACCTTGGCACCAGTCCGACAAACTCAAAACCACTTTGGCTGCTAGAGAGTGCTGACATATAAACCTAAACTAACAGTACATTTTTGGGGATTTGTTGAATTGACTGTGGCTGCCAGAGGGCAGTGTCAATATCTGCTCCACCTTTTTCTGTGTGTGTGTGTGTGTGTGTGTGTGTGTGTGTGTGTGTGTGTGTGTGTGTGTGTAGGTGTGTGTGTGTGTGTGTGTGTGTGTGTAGGTGTATGTGTGTGTGTGTGTGTGTGTGTAGGTGTAGGTGTAGGTGTAGGTGTAGGTGTGTGTGTGTGTGTGTGTGTGTGTGTGTGTGTGTGTGTGTGTGTGTGTGTGTGTAGGTGTGTGTGTGTGTGTGTAGGTGTATGTGTGTGTGTGTGTGTGTGTGTGTGTAGGTGTGTGTGTGTGTGTGTGTGTGTGTGTGTGTGTGTGTGTGTGTGTGTGTGTGTGCAGGGGCTTGTAGCTGAAGTGATGGACAGAAAGGTGCCATGTTACAGTTTGTCATCAGACTCATATATAGAAAAATAAAAATATTTTCACCTTCTTGATGTTGTTTTAGGAGGCCTCTGATGTAGAGACTGAAGACTTTAAAACATTTTTTGTTTTCACAAGTTTTTGCAGATTGATAACATTTTACATCATTGGAAGCAGAATGTCCCCATCTGTGCCCAAATTCTTTCTAAGAACCGTAATGGTTTGATTTATACTCTACTATTCTGTACTTAGTTCACAAAATGTCAAAGATAATAACTCACCAGACCTATGTGTTATGAACAGACATTTACATACTCAACATTTTTTTTTTTTTTACCATAAGTGAACTAAGTCTAATTCCAGTTTTCAGCTGTGGATGCCTCCATTGGAACATCACCTGAGCATCACTGCAAAGCATCAGCCAGAAACCGACGATGCGGGCCCGTCCTCCTGTGGACTCACCTCCCACAGAGGAAACCGTATAGGTCAGGTGCAGTGTGGATCGGGTGGCAGTCGACGGCAGGGGCCTCGGCAACCCGATCCCTGGACACAGCTTCTGACTGTTGGGACATGGAATGTCACCTCACTGGGGGGGAAGGAGCCTGAGCTTGTGCGGGAGGTTGAGAGGTACCGGCTAGATATAGGCTCACCTCCACGCACGGCTTGGGCTCGGAAACCCTATGGCTGGACACTTCACTTCTCTGGAGTAGCCCGCGGTGAGAGGCGACTGGCTGGTGTGGGTTTGCTTATAGCCCCACAGCTCAGTTGCCATGTGTTGGAGTTAACCCTGGTGAATGAGAGGGTCCACCATGACATGAAAAGGCACTAACAGATAGTTATCCCACATGACATCCCGCCTATTTAACCTCCTGAATTTGACCTAGAGACTGGTGCTCCAAAATGGATGGAAGTAGAGTGTACAGTATGGTGTGCAAGATCTGCATCAGCCCTGGGTCGAATGGAGTACCGTATAAGCTCTACAAGAATGCACCAGATGTGCTACGCTATCTTTGGAGGCTCACAAGAATAGTATGGCAGAAGGGAATACTACCTAGGCATGGTGAAGGGCTGGAGGGTTGCTAATTCCCGAGGAGAAGGATGCAACAGACATAAGTCAATTCCGCCCAATCTGCCTTCTCAATATTGAGGGGAAAATCTTCTTCAGCATGATAGCTCAGAGGTTGTCCACCTACCTGGAGAAGAACAAGCATGTTGATACATCCATACAGAAGGCTGGCATTCCTGGGTTCTCTGGTTGCTTGTAGCACACCATGTCATCTTCCTTGACTTGGCTGATGCCTTCAAATCAGTTTCCCATATGTTGGGATGTCCTATATGTCCCATGTTCCATCATCTGTCACTAGTCTAGTAAAAGCCTACTTCAAAGACCTGCAACTGTGCTTCACAACAGCTGACTTCACAACATCATGGCAAAGCGTAGAAGTTGGCATCATGTCAGGCTGTACACTTACCCCCCTGGCCTATACAATGGCCATGGAGGTCATCATCAGGGCCTCAAAAAGGGTAGTGGGGATGAGCGAATTAAAAACGGGATCAGCCTTCCACCTATGCGAGCATACATGGATGACATGACCACTCTGACGACTACTGCAGCATGCACCAGGCGGCTACTTGGAAAATTGCAGGAGAGCATCAAATGGGCCTGGATGAAATTCAAGCCGAAAAAGTCACAAAGTATCTCTATAGTCAAAGGACAACTTCAAAACGTAAAGTTCTTCATCGGTGATGATCTGATACCGACAGTGTCCAAGCAACCTGTCAAAAGCCTGGGAACAGCACAAGCCCCAGGGACAAGGACCAAGTGCAACAAATATGACAGAACATCACCAACAGTCTGGAAAACATCAACAAGACCCTTCTACCAGGGAAGCTCAAGCGAGCTATGAGCTCCCAGTAATGACTGTAGAGAAGATGGAGCGAACCATGACATCATAAGTGAAGAAATGGCTTGGCTTCCCACGCTGTATAACTATCATCAGCCTCTATGGCAAAGGGGTCCTTTAACTGCCGATCACAAGCCTCACTGAAGAGTACAAGTGCTCTAAAGTAAGACTTCAGATGACTTTAAAGGTCTCCAGAGACCAAATCATCAGCAACGCTGCTCCACCCTGTTGACTGGACGGAAATGGATACCATCTGAAGTGATGCATCATGCTACGTCAGCCCTGAGGCACAGTGATATTGTAGGGCATGTCCAATAGGAAGAGGAGGCTCTGGCCTTACAGCAAGTAAGCCAACTTGGCATAAGGCCTCAACATCAGAGAGGAGGAAAATGGTGGTCGACGAGGTCGGTTGTCAGGAGGAGGCAGACAGAACAGCAAAGGCTGTCTCTCTTGTAAAGCAGGGGCAATGGATGAGGTGGGAAGGCCTGGAAAGGAGAAAGCTCAGCTGGAGGGAAATGGAAGCAAGCAACATCAGCTTCATCATCAGAGCCATCTCTGATGTTCTCCCATCTCCACTAATGGTATGGCGAGGATGCGACCTGTGCCCTCTGCCCAAATCCAGCAACTATCAAGCACATCCTGACCAGTTGTAAGACCAGCCTCACTCAAGGACGCTACACCTGGAGGCACAACCTCGTCCTCAAGGATCTGGGTGCAGCTCTTGAGAACAAGAGGATGACAACAAACTCCTTGCCCCTGAGAGCAACCAACTCCATCACGGCCCCAACCTTCATCCAAGAAAGACAGAAAAAGCCCAACCATCCCCCCTACTAAACCAGAAGTTGGCCAACTAGCCATGGCCCGGGACTGGAAGATGTAAGTCAATATTGGCCAGCAACTAATCTTTCCACCTGAGATGGTATCCGCTACCCTTAGGCCAAACGTGGTACTCTGGTCCCCATCACAGAGCTCACAGTCCCATGGGAGAATTTAACAGAAGAGGCCTATGAGCGCAAGAAACTGTGCTACACAGAACTGAAAGTTAAAACTTTCCTTTTCAAAATAAATCTTATAGTTAGGGCTGGCTTTGGTATCGACCTGCTCATAGTTATGCCGCTATAGGCCTAGAATACTGGCGTCTTAAACTCTTATCTCTTTCTTCCTCTCTCTCTCAGCTTTCATATCATATTACTGCCTCAGGAGCTCCTGAGCTGTTGATGAGGATGGCCTGCCCAAACAACCAACCCCCCCACGATGAGGATGGCCTGCCCAAACAACCAACCCCCCCACGATGAGGATGGCCTGCCCAAACAACCATTGTTTTCCATCATGTCACGTGTTTCATGATTCTGACATTAACTCTCTCCCCACCTTCAAATCACAGCTCAAAATTCACCATTCCTTACTGTTGCTTATTGTTTTATGTAGTTCGTGTTGGTGGTTTTTTAACTCTACTGTAAGGCGCCCATACACAAAATGTTTAATCAATAATTCAAAAACAGATTTTTAGGCTACGTCTTTAAAATTGACTGATGAACTGTCCATAATATTAAACTCTTTACTTTCACTACCTAATATGGTTTCAAGTTATCCAGACTGACAAGCAGAAATCTCTTTAAGACAGACCCCTGCTCATTTTAAAATAAAGCATAACATAAGCATTACACTAGTGTAAGATTGTAACTCTTTAACGCAGGAAAAAAATGGACAGACACATTTCCATGCACCCTTTATTCCATGTTACCATGAAATTTCCACCTTCGAAAAAAAAAAAAAAAAAGCAATCCATTTAATGACATGTTGGCTTAAGTTAAGTTTTACACATGAACAAAGTCCAATTCCACAAGCTTCATTTGCCTTTATTTGTATATGGCAATTTCAGTGATTAAAATCAATGACACAACGACCACCCTGTGTATAAGCTTATATGTATAGAGAAGCTGTGGAGTTATACCATTACAAAAATTTATAATACAAACCAGCTTTGGAGACAGTGTAAACCTATCAACATTTAGACCGGAAATTTGTGTACAAATGTCAGTAGCAAAACAATAATCAACATTGAAGAAGGGTCTTCATTTCCTTTAAAAAGAGTAGCCAGTGAAAATGTAAGCGATGATCGAAGGCTTGCTGTTTAAATAACATAAGCCCAACAATAGTTATAATCAGAAAACATCAATGACCAACAGACATCATTATCACTTCACAGCAATACACTGATCAATCAAACAACACTGCAAGTTGCTGAGCAAATGTCCCTCAAACACGATCCTTCAAGTGTTTCAGCAACAAGCGCTACACAATTTATATATATACTTCAGTTTTTGAGTTTAAATAATTTGTGTCAAGTATTAAGTTATTAGCAGGAGAAAAAGACACAGATAAGTCAACTTGAAATGTTCAACTATTACAGGAGATCTGATGTGTTCCATAGTTCAACAACATCTTATCTGCCTTCGTGGTTCTTACATACACCCTTGGAGTTTGCATTGGGACAACAACTACTCTTCCAGACAACAGTTAGTAAAATCAAGCATCCCTGGCCACTGCAGGCAGAAACACATTACAAAAAAAGGCATGGTCGTGGTCAGGCTAAATTTGGTAGTAATTTGCTGTCATTTTAGTTTCCCCCAGGCTGTCTGGGTGTCACAGTGATTGACTGATTGATTCATCTAAAGCATAGCAGCAGTTATCAGTCCTCCTGAGGAACACAAGGGCCCTGCTGTTGTCTGCAGGACTGTGAAATGTCTGTAAACATAAGGCTTTATTTCTAAAACAAAATAACTGATAAATTCAGTAAATACTCTAACCAATAACATCATGTCCACCTACAGCTAAGAAACAATACTCCCTAGCAATATTTCACGGCACTGATTCAAGTCTGTTGCGGTTTAAAATCAGCAGTTAAGTCTTACTATCATATGATCTGCAGTAACCAAAACACAGCCCTGATACCTGCTTCTCTCTCTTTTATCCAAGTGTTTGTGTGAGCAATATTTGGTGACTTCTTGTTGCATTACTTAGTGGCAAATGTTTAAGTTGTTGTGGCACAAGTCACAGATATAATACCACAAAATAGAATTGAATGCCAAAGCATAATGAAAAACATAACTCAAGTGTGGGCTATGGAACAGAATGACATTTTCAACAAAAGCCTCACAAATTGGTGGAATGTTGAGATGAACTGCTAAATTATTTTGTAAATATTTCTTGGCTTGATTTAGGATTAAGAAATACAGATTATGTACACATTCGCCAAATAAAACATTTTTTTTAATATATATATAAAGTTGAGTAGGTCCTTATATCTTCTTAAGGGAGAGTTGTGAACAAAACAAATCCAGCCAATAACAAATACTTGGAGACAATACAACACCTAAAAGCGCGGAGCATTATCCTGCAGGAAAATGTTATGTTATATTTGATCTGTTTTATCCCCTGAGAACTCTTATTCTCTGTAAACAAACACTGAAGAAGTCTTTAAGAACCGAAGCTGAGATAACAAGGGTTAGCTCTGGTTGCAGCCCCAATCTGTTGATGGAGATTTAACATCGAAGCCCCATTCCATGTTCGTCAGCACCATTTTTTTTTATTTTTTTTTACAGATATGACAAACATGAAGCCCTGGAGCCCATTTGTAGGGAACTCAGATATACAATCTATCTAAAGCCTGGCATATACTTCACCATGGTACAAAAGTCATACAAAGCCCACGATATATGTGCTCACCCTGTGTGAGTTAAATTGGGACAGAGATGAAGTGAGCTCTGGATTTGAGTTGTCTCATATACAGCTCAAATACAAACATCAGAAAAGCTGCTTCTATCAAGGACGCAAGACAAAATCTGTATACACCAGGCTTTACTTAAATAGCATTTTTGGTTAACATCACCTAATCCTTCTGCTGAGGCGTTTACCAATCATGTCAATAAATGATGACGTTCGATAAAGAATTAGAAGCTATCACAATGCAATTCATTTCTCACTTTAAAGATAAATCTGCTCTTTATCGCTCTGTTAAATGTGTAATAGTTTGGATCAGACAAGCACATTTTGAAAATTGGCATTTTTTAAAATTAGTAATATCTGCATTCTGAATAATTTTCTTCCTGAACAGTTTGTTTTGAAATCATGAAAGGATTCTCGTTAGTAGCAAGTTTTCAGCCCTTCAGCTCCCTGAATGAGAGAGAAACATGCATCAGGGCTGCAAGGATTACAGCTGCAATTCAGAGATGTGAAGGAGTGCACTTAATTTGAAACCCACTACAAAAAAAAACATTTTTGCATTTAAAAACATGGAATGCTAATAACCAATGACATCAACATAGACGTATCAAACAGAAAAAAAACTGTCCTGAATATCTGCACATTTAAATGCAAATCTTAAATGAACCCTGAATGGTAACTTAAAGTGAACGGGGCAAAAGAATCATCTGCATCACAAAAAGCATTTTGATAGCTTTTCAACTGATTAGAAAAAAAAACCTAAAACAATGATGAAACAAGTCTCAGTCAAAAATAAATTGAAGGTTATATGTTGGAAGAAAAAAAAAAGATAGAAGACTAAGAAAATGAGGATGTCAATGTATGAAGACTGAGTGGGAACACTCAAACACTGCAGTGCAAACTTCAGGCTGGGGTTCACAGGTAAACTGTATGCACAAAGAGAACCAGCCAAGTTTGAGGGACGCTACATGTAAAGCCTTCATGCTTCTGTCCAAACTGGTCCTTTCCACAGCTGCACTTCAACAATCTTAAATCACCTCTGTCAGTCAACTTCATATTCTTATCTTTAAATGTCTCTAATGACAGTTGAAATCAAGAGGTCAGTTTACTCTAGTCATGCCTGAATGCTTAGAGAGGAACTTCGGAGATGATTATGAGATGGCTTCATAAGATTTTGTAGATGAACCCAGACCTGAGAGCTGAGGTCCACTCAGGAGGTAGGAAGCTCAAAGGAGATAAACTGCTTGAGTCTCTCAAGATACTGGGCATACAGTTCAATGTCGTTGTGTCCCGCCCCCTCAACCCAGAGAGGCTCCACAGCACGGGGGCAGCGCTCGTACATTGCCAGGCCATGAGAGAAGTCAATCACCTCGTCCTCTGTACCATGGATCACCAACACTGGGGAGGCAACCTTGGACACCTTGTCTATACTAAGAAAGGGAAAGAGTCAAGAGATATTAAGTAACTTGTTTGAATCCATACATATATAAAGCTTTATTGCAGACAAAGGTCTATATCATACACATACATAAGTAGTATAAAAAGGAGATACAAAATACATAGGAAATCACATATTAGCCTATACGACATACAGGCAATTGCACCAATGCCTTCTTAACCTAGAAGTGAATCTGCAACAGCAGAGGGCCGACTAGGGCTTCAATTATTTGATTCTCTGACTTGTCATAAAGCTAAACATCAATTGTCTTAAGGAGTGCCTCACAGGTAGGCACTCTGGTGGACACAAATAATTGACTGGCACTATGCCACCTAGGGACCTGAAGCAGCAACCTCATTGCATCATTGTATGCTACCTAAAGCCTCTGCATGCTCTATTTCTTAGACCACAATTGAGCAGTATATAGTGGTGTTATATAGTTATAGTGGTGCTCCTTGTTTTCTCAACAAGGAGCATGTCACAGAGTCAGACCACATAGCAAACTTCCTTATAAGCATGTTAGCTTGAGAATAGAATTTACAGCGCTGTCGGTCGAGGTCTTTGTCATCTGTCCAGTCATCAGATATCACATGACCTTGGTATTTAACCTCTTCACACACGTCAAGAGGGCTGTCTGACAAATAAAAGGTCAGGAAAGTGAATTTCCTGTCCTCAGCACTTCTAACTATCATTCTATGGCTTTTCTTAGCATTATATTTTACGTCATGATCAAGGCCATACTGGGAGCACGCCTTCAGCGTCTGCTGCAGCCCAGCACTATATGGACAGAGCAAGACCAGGTCAACTGCACACATATATATGTATATACATTCATTACATATGTATGTGTACACACACGAAAAGTCACAGTCTCTGGGAAAAAGGGCAGTATTATTAGGAAACAATGCACAGTTACATTTTATAAATTTAACAAAATCACAAAAATAAAAAACATTATTTTTTGCATATGCAAAAGTCGGGGCACCCTGAGAGGTTCACAGGGTGCGTTCAGATTGTCCCTCCCATCCACTTTCACGAGCCTTTTTTCCTTAACCCCAGAAGCAGTTAAGTGCCATGATAGGAGCCGTTCGAATAAAGGAACTATCAGACATCATTCTCTAAAAGTTAAGGAAAGGTGGCTCATTGCTTCCTTTATAACCTCCTTCAGCATAGGAAACACTGGACCATCCTTTACAAAAGGTGATAAGAAAGTGCCGCCCCATGATTCATTGCGGCCGCAACTTTTAAAGCGACTCGCGCATCCGACCCATATCCGAGCGTTCAAAAAAAACTAACAATCTGTCAGAGGAGAAATGTGGAGAATATCTGCACATTGATTTGACTTAATTATTTACAGCCTTTGTATTCATTTCATTTCTTTTTACACCTTCTCACACCTCGTGGTTTTTAGGATTATGTCACCGGTAAGAAGGCACAAGGGGAAACATTTTTAGATGTTGTAGTCCATTTTCTGTAAACTGTAGTTCCACCACGGCAGACTCGCGTCACTAACCTCCGCCGCCGTCACATTATTATGACAAGTCCTTTTTGAATTCTCCTAACACCTTTCCTTAACCCCGTGACGTTTTCACAGGGTTAAGGTAAAGTGGATAGTGAAAGTAGATAGGAGGGACAATCCAAATGCACCCAAAGTGTCCGATTCTTTTTATGAGCTCAGCTCGTTAGTCCTGAAGTGTGTTTCAGCAATTGTCATTAAGGAGCGCCACCTGGTGCCAATTTCGCAAGCACTCGTGCTACTAAGAAGCTGTAAGGAAGAATGAAAGTTATTGATGCCCACAATGCCGGGAGGCCTACAAGAAGACAGCAAAGTGTTTTCAGCTTGCAGTTTCCACCGGGTGAGGTCTAATTAAGAGATGGCAGGTGAGGGGAACTGTGGAGGTCAAGATGAGTTCTGGAAGACCAAAGAAACTGTCAGAGAGAACAGCTCGTAGGCTGGTTAGAAAGGTAAAAGAAAACATTTGACTTCCAAAGACCTGCAGGAAGATTTAGCAGACTTAGGATTGGTGGTGCACCCTTCCACTGTGCGGTGACACTTGAACAAACACGACCTTCATGGAAGAGTCTGCAGAAGACCTTACCCGTGAGCACATCATAAAAGACAACGCCAATAATACGCAACAGAGCATCTACAGAAGCCTGATGACTTTTGGAAACAAGTGCTGTGGACTGATGAGGTTAAACTAAAACTATTTGGCCACAATAAGCAAAGGTATGTTTGGAGGAAAAAAGGAGCAGCACTTCATGGAAAGAACACCTAACAACCAACTGTCAAATATGGGGGCGGTGGATCCATCATGCTTCGGGGTTGTGTTGCAGCCAGCGGGACAGGAAGCATTGCTTGGGTGGAGGGAAGAATGGATTCCATTAAATACCAGCAAATATCACAGCATCTGTAGAAAGGCTGAAGCTGCAAAGAAGATGGCTTTTACTACAGGGTAATGATCCTAAACATACTTCAAAATCCACCACGGACTACCTGAAGAAATGCAAGCTTACAGTCTTACAGTCTCCAGACTTAAACGTTATTGAAAAGCTGTGGGTAGATCTTAAAAGAGCTGTGCATGCAACATGAGACGAGCCAAGAATATTGCAGAACTAGAAGCCTTTTGCAAGGAAGAGTGGGGGAAAATCCCAAAATAATAGAATCCAGGGGTCTCATTTATAAAACAGTGCGTAGAATCCATTCTAAAAATGTATGTGCAGCAAAAACCCGGAAATGGCATGTGCACAAAATAATACAGAATTAATAGAACTATTTGTACGCACCCAAAGTTCCCTTTATAAATTACGACCCCCATGTTCCGCCTTGTACACGCCCACATTCAACCATAAACAGTCAATGCAAAGCAGCTGGTGAATGAAAATGCAAACAATGAGGTGGCAGAGCAAAGGTTTCCAGTGCTGGATCACGCCGAAAACCAGAAAAGGAGGAACTTGTGAATGAAGGTCAGAAAGTACATATCGTGAGATTGCTGCAGCAGGAAGGTTACAAACTAACGAAGAAGTGCCAAAACATCCTCCTTTAAAGTAAACTGGTGGCATTATGGTTTTTGTCTTAGTTTAATTCTGATTTCTGCACCAGTGATTTCATAAGTGTACAGTAGTACGGTCCTCTGACGTTTGTTCGAGATAATGAAGGCATATAACCCTTTATCAAATTACTTTTATTTGGCCAATGTACCTCTCCTTTCATGCTCTAATCTTGCTGCACTGACTCTGTACTGTGTGTTCTCAATGTGCAACCTTTCAAGGACACTTTGTTTATCAGAAACTAACACACGAGCGTCACACCACTTCTGCTAAAACAGCACACCAACATTCAAGAGGAGGCACCTTACTGCAACTATACAATCCTCTGACTTTTGACATTCGTGGTCCATGCTCTGGTTTTGGTAGCTGACCTGCAATAACAATAAACCCTTGTTATCTGCATTGTATTTCCTTGCTTTATTAAACCCTGTGGTTTGTTCAATTTAATCCTGAGTCTCTTTTCTTCCTTCGCTAAGAAAACCAACACGTTTTTTATTTTGTACCGTAAATTTCGGACTATTGAGCGCACCTGGATATAAGCCGCACCGGCAAAAAATAAGTAAATAAATGTATTTGTACATATATAAGCCGCACTTGATGAGGTGACCACATTGACCAGGTGTATTTGCGGATGTAGCCGGTAGCCTACGTATTTAATTAAAAGTTAAAACAATGTTTTTGTGTCACGTCTTTCTGTGTAAATCGCTTTGTTACAATGTGGACACCTGCGGCTTATAATCAAGTGCGGCTTATATATGTACAAATACCACTAGCTGATCCTTGTGTGATAAGAGAGTGAACAGAGATGTAGCGTCTGAAACAAAGTTACTGTGCATGACAACAACAAAAAAAATCCAAGCTTCATGACCCGTTTGTCTGAAAGTTGTGTTGTCTTTTAGTTGCGTTATGTATTTTCTCTTGCATGCAATGCTTGTCTTGTCTGTTGATGTTGTGGGTCAACCCTCACCTGGGGAAGGCATCAAAGCAGTAAGTCTTCCTTGTATTCGGGAAGGCCACCCGTAGCCCTGACATGAGCGGTGAATGGAGAATGACAGCAGCACACTCATAGCGAGAAGCCAGGTCGATGGTTGGAACAGTGCCAATGCTCTGACCATACAGGATGATGTTCTCAGGTGTTACCCCATACCTGTAAAACAACAACAAAATATGGACAGCAATTAATTCACATTGTGTTTAAAAGTAAATATTTATGGCAGCAAATGTCATGTGGTGCAACAATCGATTTACATATTGTGATTATGATGGTGAAAGATGGGCGATGTTTCTGGCGCCCTCCCAGCATGCCATAGGTTCTGCCACAAAAACTACCAGAGCTCCCCATACACAGATTGGTGACAGACATACCAACAAGATTAAACAGTGCAGAATAGTGCGTATGATATGTTCGAAACGCTTCCTTGAGCAACAGCCAGCGGTCACAGCTGCACTACTGTCACCCGAGGTCAGAAAGATAAGCACCTTCACTGGTCAGACATATCAAATGCGGAGGAGTTCATCCAGACCCTGAAGCCAACTAAGGTAGCGAGATGTGTCATTTCAGATGAGTCACCCAACACTCTCCATCATTGCCTCACTACACGCACAGCTCTTGCAAGCCATCATGGAAACCGTCGGAGATGACTAATTTGTCAGAGAACCCAAAGAAGCTATTCATCAAAACGTTCAATAAAGATTTATGAGTAACACTTATTCTTTCAGTAATTAGACACCTGCAGCTGTCTCAACTGATCAGGTACGATCAGTGCGTCTCCACAGGTAGTTCTGAAAGGACCAAAGCCATAACAAGGGCCGTCAGCTAATGTATTGCAGCAGAATGTGATTTTGTGAGGGAAACGTTAATAGTTCTGAGTTAAACTATCTTGTCCAATATGTGATTTTTAGGTTTAATAAGTGCCCAAAAAAGTGTTAGCTCAATACACCAAAAGGTGTCAATGTTTGTGAATGTTGTTTGTCAATGTTAAAATGCATAATTTTATATATAGGCTATACTGATTACCCAAATACTTTATTTATTGGAGACTCTTTTGGTTAGCATAATTACTATATATATATATATATATATTTGAAATGTTTAATTTAAAACGATATTCAAAAAGAAACCTGAGCAGGTGTACAAGTCTGAACTGTTGATGCTGTTGACTCCACCTACAGGTGGATCACAGACTTCCTTTCCAACTAAGACAGCAGGTGAAGCAGCAGGTTGCACATACGTCCTTTAACATTGGGAGAACGCATCAACATTTACTTCATAAAAATCGCATATACATATTGCTCAAAAGTTTCCCACTTCTCCGCAACATACCTCACCAGATGGCGCACCCAAAAAAACAAGGACCTACTCAATTTAAAAAGTATTTATTGTTCAGGTATCAGAAACAAAATTAGGATGGACCTAGTTTAACAGGGCGAGGTTTAGCTCTTGCACAGTGTACATCTGACACACAGAAGAACATGCAATGTTTTGTATATATTAACTCCAGGCCAGGGCAAAAAAAAACAACACACGATTACTCGATCTTTATATTTATCATCACATGATCCACTGATGTCTGATAGTTCCTACTCACTTGTTCTTGAGCACCTGCCAGGCTGCCTCGATGTCTGCATACAGATTTTTCTCAGAAGGTTTTCCAGAGCTGACTCCGTATCCTGAGTAATCGTAGGAGAACACGTTACAGTTGATTCTGGAGCCGAGGCCGATGTAGAAACTGCACATCTGTCCCAGATCCACGGCGTTACCGTGAGAGAACAGGAGAGTGTACCGACTGTTCGGAGCGCAACGCACAAACATGCATCCTACTCGATTTCCTCGGCTGCTTCTGGTGCTTATAACTTCAACTGCGTCAAGTTCACGCTGTGAGTATTGCCAGTCTGCCCGCTCTGTTAAATGTAAGCTAGTCACCCCGTTAGCATCGGTGTGCAGTGAGTATGTGGGCTCCGGGGGGAGGAAGGCTAGCTTGGCCGCTATGCGGCTGGGACAGGGTGGACAACAGAACAGCCAGCAGAGTTCACCGAGAGAAAATCCATTCATCCTGGGTCCTTCTTCGGGCATTGAATAGCAGTGCAACCCAGTGATTAATTATTTTGAAATAAAAGTTATTCTTCTGAATTTAAGTCCCATTCATTTCCAAATAAATCCGTGAAGAACAGTCTTAGTAGCAGGTGGCTCTGCAGCTAACCCGCTAGCTGTGTGCTAGGTAGCGGCAAACAAGCTCGGACCTCATATAAGTCAGAGATTTCCTTCAACAAAATTGAACATTAATGATAGTTTACAGCTCGGCACAGCGATTGGGCATGGTAGAAAAATTGCACCCTTGAAATACATCACTTACTACTCCTAAAGAGTTACCCTCTGAAGGAAGAAATGACAACGGCCAAAGGAGGCAAATTGGACTTCCGGTTCTTCTTCTTCTTGTTCTTATGTATTTCCGCCAGATGCCTTGCGGCACATTGCTGCCTCCCTTCTCAGTCAGAAGTACTTCAGTTCTTAAAAAATAAATTCTGATGGGGACATGACATTGACATCTCCACAGAATATAGGCCAAAAGAGCAATGAAAAGGAGGTTGAACAAACAACGGTAATAAATAAATAAATAAATAAAGGTTAGTAACTGTTGCACTAAGCAAAACAAATATGTTTTTGGTGTGCACGTCCACTCAGTGGGGAAGTTACACACAAAACAAAACATGATTCATGAGGAAATGAAAATAAATGTTGTTAGGTCAGTGGAAAAACCAAAATAAAATCAATCAAAAAGAAGAGGATATTAGGCTCAATGCAACTAAAAAGGTACCACGATCAGGTTAAAAAGATGTGCTTGAAAATGAGTTTACACCTAGAGTTGGGCCTCTTTTCTTTGGTGTTGGGGATGTTACAGAAACAAAGCCCTATACTGTAAATGTAATCAATGTAATCATTTTATTAGGGAAAAAGTTCATCTTTGAGGCAACTGGAGTAGAATCCTTAAATATACACAGATTTAAGGGTTTCCTTTAACACCAGTTTATTTTGGAATGACATATAAAACATAATGATTATTTTAATCGATGTGAAAAGATCATAGAGGCCGAGGGATGGTGAGAGAAGACTTGCATATCTAAATAAAAATACAGAAACAGTCTATCCTTCCAATTTTGTGTTTTCCTTGGCAATAATATATACAGTAGGTTACTGTCGAGCTAGTTTTGGACTATCCTA
Organism: Symphodus melops; assembly: GCF_947650265.1. NCBI lineage: Eukaryota > Metazoa > Chordata > Actinopteri > Labriformes > Labridae > Symphodus > Symphodus melops. Next base: position 19,111,403 of record NC_136693.1, on the reverse strand, counting down.
ACATATTTCTAAATGTTAATGGCAGAATAAGAGACCCATGATAAGTCTATCAAAAGATATGGGAGGCCTAGGCCAGCCAAATTTGACATATTTTTGTGGACTTGGAAATTCGTTGTCAAAGGAATTTACATGATGGAAAAGATGACTTTTAAAAATAAGAATGCAAAATGCTAAATTTATTGACAGATGGTGATGGAGGCTGCATAGACCCAGGCGGGGAGGGGAAAATGTGGTCATATCTTAAGTTATCATTTATAGATCTTGTACAGGGAATGTATGAAAACACAATGGTGGTAGTAAAAAACTGATGAAATGCTGACAGGAAATAATGGTCAACAATGGTGAGGCTTGTGTCACTTTTTTGTTGTGTGTGGTTCTCTATGTGGGGTGCTGGTTTGTTGTTACTTAAAATCACAGCCTACATGTTGCTGCAGAAGCTGTGGCTCAAACTCCAGACCTTACAGTGCATGTCTGCTTGTCTTGGGTGACAACCAAATCCACCAACTGAGCCGCTGTTTGGACTTGGGATACATCTATGCTGTTGCCACTAATCAGGCTGCTGTTGCACCATGCTAGATATTGTTCTACAATAAAGATTTGAAGATGTTCAGATTGAGTATAGCTATTAATTTTTATACAGGTAACTTGACAAGGTAAGGATATAACAGACATTATATTTTACACAAACAGACACATAAATATGCACGCACACAACAATCAAGCAGGAAATGTGGAGTGGATCCAGACAACAGCAACATGTTTATGCAAAACTAAGACATCCTGAGAATTAAATGTTCCTTTCCACCCTTTGGCAATCAATCACAAATGCTGCAGAGCTTAGCCAATGTCAGCGTGGAATTCAAGAGGCTAATCAAAGTGCATGTCATGTCAGGAAGGAATGTGGGGAAATTATTTTTAAATCACTTAGTAGTTTGTGAGTCCAGACTAGAGAACAGTCTGGGCCAAGAAGGAAAGATGCCAAGAGCATCCAGAATTGAGCTTTGACACGTACTATTTTTAAAAAAATGTTGATTTATGGAAGCTGTGTGGAAAGATGAAATGAAGCAAGAAATGCATAGTATATTAAAGTATATTGTAAAATGTGTGGAATGCTGGTGTTCACAAGTCTCGTCTTCTGTTAAAAAAGTACAGCACTCCAGAGCCCAGTTCAGGTGTATCCAATTAGATTAAAGCTATAGGATTGAATCAAATCTTGAAATTGTGTTGTTAAAAAAAATAATTTAATCAGATTGCTCAAGTAATCCAGTTTTTTTTTCACTGGGATAAATCCTCCAGTTTGTGTTGTTAAAACGTTTACTAAGATTAGGATGAGATGGCTGTTCAACATGCCTGGTTGTGCTTTAAGTTTCTGCCACAAATACAAGTGATTAAAAGTGCATTATGTAGTTTTGGTAGAGAAATGTCAATGTTTGACAAATGTACATATTCTGTGGTATATGTTCATAACTCTATAAACAAACTGTCCTCAGAGGAAAATTTGTTCCCTGAAAAACAGTTTGAAGATAAAATGTTACAGGAGAAGTTATATTGGAAGGCCTGCAACAGTGAAACTGTAAGCCTCCTGGTAGCTTTTTAGCTCCTAACAGTGTTCCCAAACCAATTTGCATTTTTTCCTTTGAATAAAGTTTATAATATTTAATTACCAAATCTTGACAGTGCACCTTTAAATATTGCCAAGTGCTTTGAAAATGGTGGATTAGTGTTCTGTCTGTAAATGATATAAGAAAGAGTACAGTCTAGACTTGCTCTTTTTGTAGTGTCTTGAAATAGTATTACTATTTCATATTACTAATAGTATTAATGGTAGTTATAAATTCGAAGAATACAAATAAAGATTTAATGAACCAATGTCCTGGAATTAAATATCACTCATCACAAACTCTTTTGGGTGCTGGTTGATCCATTCAATCTGTGATGTCAGAAGATGTAACTTTTTTTACTCTTCAGTTATGATACTGCTTACTGTGACCTTGTTGTTACTTCATTGAAAAAAAAGGAAGACTACATGGAGTTTTGGATAATTAGTAAGTAGCAAGTCATTAGATTAATTAGTAATTGATAACTAAAACTTTCAGTTGAAGCCACATAATCAATTAGCGTTTATTTTCACAAGCACGATTTGTTACACAAAAATAGTGGATCACATTTACGCAATTTATACAGTTCTAGAACTCAATGTACAATTAACAGACTAACTAAATACCAATAGTTGAATATGTTCTCACATTGCACACAATATGATTAAAACTTACGCAAAAAACATTTACTATTGGAAAGTCACACAATTTGACATAAAAATCACATTATTTACAAAAACCATCAATGTAAGACCTTTAGCAAAATGGACTCTGATATCGTCTCAGGGTTCTCCCATCTATCTGTCAGACGCACTATACAATCTATCCTGTAAAAGCTCCCCAGCTAAAAAATGTAATTCAGTCTCTTTTTTTTTAAATGAAATATAATAAAAGTAATAAAGTCAAGTAGCCAGAGCTGAAAAACACCAAATACACGAGTAAATACTGCACTTTGCTTGAACAGCATGGTGGTTTTTACCCTCTAATGCAGGCTGGTGAGATGAGCAGTTAGCTTAAAGAAGTGCACTTTGAGCCTTAGCTTAGCAAATGTCTGCAATGAGGTCCTTTTTTTCTTAATTTACAAATAAAATAGTTTTCTACTGGCATCACATTTTACCCCGGAGTCATGGACATCACTACTTCAAGGTGGCATACTTTATTTGATGGAGAGAGAGCAGCAACAGAAGGGACAATTCTTCTCCTCCTGCTGCTGCTTGGCAGGGTCTGTGATAGTGTGTGACATGTGAGAGCACTGGGATATAAATAGTATGCAATTATTGGTTAAATGGGCATCATTTACTATGCAAAGTGTATGGTATTATACCAAGGGCCAGATGCAAGAACATTTAAAAGCTGAACTTTTGCTGTATGTTTTCTCTGAATCTTTGTGAACATTAATGGGGATAAGACAGTAGTAAATCGATTTTGGAATCCAACTTATCATTTCGGGGGTTTTTTTTTTTTTTGGGGGGGGGGGGGGGGGGGGGGGTTATTTACATACTGTATACTAGTAATAAACTGTTGTAATCTTTCAGCCGACTAAGCTAACCAATTTGAACCCACAGCTTTAAACAGGGTCTAAATGTTAGTGTGTTTCTCTCTGCTATGTTGTCGTCACAATGGATTAAAGTTAACCTTTAACTTGCAAATGATTATTGCATTGTCAATAATCAATAGGCTGACCTGTACACTTTGTATAAACCCTGTCCCCGGGACTCAAACTGCAAATGTAATTTCGAGGTAAATCAGACTTTTGGCATTAATTTGGCGTAATTAATTTGGAGTAGTTGAGTAACACAGCTGATCATCTTGTTTCTCACAAAACATCCCAGCTACTCCCTTGGTGGTTAAGATCAGAATTAAATACCTTCATGTTATGCTCAGATGTCATTTTTCTTTCGTTAAAACAAACCCTGACAATCCAGAGGACAAAGACAGCAGCAGACAATCATGCAGTTCTGTACATAATTGGATATAGTGTATCCAGCCCTTGGTACAATCATACATTTTGGTCATCTTTGTACATGAATATGGACACAGCTTCATCGACTAACTGGCTGCCTTTGGTCCTGAACTCTCCACTCTTTGTTTAAAAAAAACTAGAGATAAAGTCCAAGAGAGTTTTCACGGGTTACTTGATGTTCCTTTCATTTGAGAGCGTGGTTCTTATTTGCAGTGATTTATGTTCACAGATACATACAAAAGGCGTTGCAGTCAAAGCATTTGTGAAATGTGTTTGTGTGCAAATGACAAGTGCACCCAGACATTCACCGTGCTGCAAATCCCCTGCGTCTGAGTTGTCTAGAAATGTACAAAACTGAGACAACATGAGAGATGAACATCAGTCCTGTTCTGAGAGGGAGATTTTTGGAGTTGGGGGATTTACTCAGAGAAGGGAGGGAACATGCCAAGATCAGCAAAGTCTTCAATGTTGTAGTTGGCAGTTCCCTGAGTGGGATCTCCAGCCATCGGTAACATGTCCTGCAGACAAAAAGAAGGCTCAAGATCATGTTCTGTACAGGACACAGTTTTTATTAGATAGTTAGTTAGTCACATAACAGCACTTAGCAGTTGTACAATGACATGCTCCACAACGGTTGCTTGGAGTGTGTGTGTGTGTGTGTGTGTGTGTCACCTGGAAGACTTCTGTCTGGCTTGGGTTGGGGTGCGTGTGCTGTTCTCCAGCCTGCTGGGAGTGATGCTGGCTCTGCCACTGGGACCAGACCTCACCAGGCCGACCCTGGAACTGGGCTCCGCTCTGACTGCCCTCCCCCGAAACATCTGGCAACACAAACAAGACTTGTACATGAGGCAAGCTCTTCAAATGGTTCAGTTAATGTTGCCAACATTTTTGTGCAATTTAGACAGCATGCATGAGTTTTGATTTGACAATAAATCATATTGAAGCTTCAAATCCTTGACAACCCTACAATGTTGAACCTTTTCTGTAAGTAACCTAGTTTATATTGTCTGTTGTTCCACTGGCTCAATGGCACCCTCCCTCAGGTCGAGTATATATATTCAACGGTAACTGTAGTGCTGTATCATTCTGTTAGAGTCATGCTGTGGTAAGTTGCTGTGCGCAGCACAATATATAAATATTGTGTATTCATGTCTGTATTAACATTTATGGTCTCATGAATACACTGTGATGTGTATTTTTGATCAGATTGTTTGTAGTGTTCTGCCTGTGTACTTGCCAGTACTTATTCTGTTCAGATGATAAACTGCAGCATGAAAAGACAAGCTAGCCTCACGCTCTAGGCTCAACACAAAACACAGAGTTGAGAGGTTTATTGAACCAGCCAACTGCCATAAAGGGCAAATGAGCACGGTTACATGTATTTAGCTGGAGATTATTAAAAAGTAAGACACTAATCTATAGCATACATAACACAGTGGAATGATCAGAAAGCATCCAGAGTTTATTGGTTAACAACTCTGACACAATATGTCTTCTCTTGAGCTAAATTTCCATAATGATGTGTTAATCATATAAACGTAACAAACTGATTGTGCTGACCACGATCATGTAAAAACAAGGAGTCAGGTCCACTCGTCCGTCTGAGAGCAGCCGAGTCAAACGCCACTCTCCGCTCGTTCAAATCTTTTGAATTTTAACGCCAGCTGGTATATATTGCTCGGATGATGACCATCGCTCTTATACTACTTTGATAATGCATTGTGGGAAATATTGAGTGGAATATACAGGGTATGATCATACACACACAGAATTCAGACAGCACTACAAAATGCTGTGTCATAGTGCACTATATATACACATATATATATATATATACACACACACATACATATATACATTTTGATGGACGCAGACTAAAAAGACGCTTGCAAACCAAGTACCTGGATGATTTTCTCTCATCAATTTGCTTTCCTTCAGGAAAATGCTTCATTTGCAGCAAGAAGTTAGCCGTTAGAGAGAGACACACACACACACACACACACACACACACACACACACACACACACACACACACACACACACACACACACACACACACACACACACACACACACACACACACACACACACACACACACACACACACACACACACACACACACACACACACACACACACAGGAAAAGTGCAACATTTTTTTAAAAGGACAGCTCACCAAAAGCTGTGCTGCGGTTTGTCAGTCCTGAGTAGGCGTTGCCACTTGGTGAGGACGTGGCTGGAGATGACAGGGGACTGTAGGAGGCTGGATCCGTCTGGTAGCTGTGACCAGAACCAATACCAAATGGACTGGACTGGGCTTTACTAGACTGGAGAGCATAAATACTGGTTACAATATGAAATAGCACATCTGGGCAAAAACTGTACATTCAGTTCAAGCATAAAAAAAAATCCAAATTGTTTCAGGTCAGTGCAGCCATGTTTGTTTTCTTATCCCTTCTAAGCCAACAATGATAACTCAACCATTATCTATAGAGACATTAAAGACTCAAACATTCCTTGTAGTTACCTTAAAGGGATAGCTCTTTTTTAGAGTGGGTTTGTATGAGGTACTATCTGTAAATATATATTAACAACAGGAGATACCGGCTTGGCCCCTTTGATGACAAACCCGTCAGACACTAAGTTATACTTCAATAAATCATTATTAATAACAATTAATTTTATTTGTATAGCACTTTACATCAGAAAATCTCAAAGTTCGTACAAAGTTTAAAATAAAAAAGGAATTCTTAAAACATGAAACATACGAGGGAGAAATTAACAGAAGGCCTTTTTAAAAGATAGATCAGAGAAAGCCGTACAGTGCATGACGCGATGCAGAGCTTAGTCCTTGGTGGTATGAGGGTGTGTGGATGCTAAATGGAGCGTGCGTGAAGTGGTCTGGTGGTAAGGGGGAAAAGCAACGTGAATACACTGATGGGTGAGGAGGGAGAACTTCTCTGAGTTTGACAAGAAGCCAGTGAAGGGATTTGATGATGGGGGTGATGTGTTTGCATTTGCGCAGAGGCTCCCTCCTGTGGAATTGTCCTCCACATCATTTATAAACTTCAGTTTTGGCAGTTCTAATGGCACCGATGTTGGTTTACCTCACTTCTTTCTTTCACAGTCAGTGCAGAAGACCCTTTCCTTCTTGTTTTTCTAGCTCTTTGGTGATCCATGGTTAACGATCTTTTGGAGGGGGTGATGTTGAGAAGGAGATGTATAATGAAACAGTGTCCACTTGCTTGTTAATATTGTTGAATGAGGCTAAGAGGTTAATCCAGCCAGTGGATTCAAAGCATCCTTAAAGGAAAGTTTTCAGTGGTCCAGTGCTTGATAATCTTGATAACTTTCTTTGCCTTCCTTATGACAACAACATTAGCTGAAGGCAGATGGTGTGGTAGTCATTAGAGCCACCTCAGCCACTGTACTGTTTAAAAAAAAAACCCACACATTTTGTCCAAGAAAATAGTGCTAAAACAAAGTGGCTTGCTGGCGGCCAAGTAAACGGCATGAAAAACAATAATGTATGAATTGCTTACAACATAACATATATAGCATAGCTTCTGTGCCAGCACTTAAAGCATGTTTCTCAATCAAAGGGCTGAGCCAAACAGGATATGTGTATAGAACTCTTTTTGAAAAGTATTTTATATAAACTAACTTATTTTTGTATTCACATTGGAAAATATTTGGAAATGTTTTACTTAGTTCGCTTACAACAAAACGATAAAATATTCCCTTGCAATGTTACCTCCCTTTTTCTGACAGGCAGTTATAGCTGCAGTACATCACTAAACAATGAGGTCTAAAATGTTTCTCAGTCTTGAAGCAGTCAGCCAGAAATATTTTGTCCTCATATTACCCAGCTGCAATTATTGTGATGCGTCTAGAGGTAACTGAAAACTTTTTTTCCAGTCCAATGGCTGATCATGTCTCATGGTTTGTGTAAAACAGATGAAAAATGACATGCAAAAAACAGTGAACAGTGTGCACGCACACACTTCATAAATTATGCATATATCCCCAGCCTATCTATTAACAGTCTCCGGAGAGAAAAATGACTGTGACAATCATGGCATCCATGAAGATTGCCGACTATTATTAACACTTTAGTGATAAACATCAACTGTGTATTTGTGTGCACACATTCAGTATGTATTTCTGTTACCTGTCCAGAAAAGGGTGGGCGGTTGCCTGACCATGCCACCTGGCCTGGGTTGAGTTGTCTGGTGATCTGTGCTAGATTCTGGTTAGATGAGCTTGACTGCTGGATGTCATTAACACCAGGGACATGGATCACAGAGGAACTTAGTGTGCCAACAAAGAAAAAGAGTGATCATTAGACTAAGCCTTTTCTCCAGGGAGCTTCAGAGAGCTATATAATTGAGTTATGGATATAACCTACAGAGCAAGAGAACACTTTTACACATGACTGACATGTACCTGAAGCTTTTGCCAGAATGTCCCTGCTGAAATGGAGAGCTTTGCGAGTAGAGCTGTTGTCCTCCAGCAGTAGAGGAGGGAACCATCATCTTCTTATCTCCAGCTACGCAGACAAACACCATGGTTAGTGTTATAGAACTGACAGACAGCCAGGATATGAGTTTGTGTTTAATTATATGTCCTACAGCCAGATATGCCGGTGTACATCTCCGTAAAACGTGGGTCTCTCTCCTGAGAGAACAGTGCTTCTGTCTTGTCAATGTTCTTCCCGGCCTCATGCACTCCACTGCTGACACTGGCCACAGGCACCTGAAATTAAAGTGTGTGTGTGTGTGTGTGTGTGTGTGTGTTTGTGTGTGTGTGTGTGTGTGTGTGTGTGAGAGAGAGAGAGAGTGCGAGTGTGAATACACTTATTTCAACTAAAAATGTGAAAGAGAATTGGAAGCTTAAGGGTTCAAACCTGGGAAAGATCGTAAGCAGTCAGTCCGTCTCTTTGGTGAACTTCAAGTTCTGCCTGCTGCTGCTGCTGAAGTTGCCTGCAAAAAACCCCCCAAAAAACGACACAAAATTTCAGCATCAGGACATCAGACAGAATTCAATTAAGCTACATGTAATTTTTGCCCATAGGACTCCACTAATTAACTTTAATTACTACTTTCACAGATAATCACTCTTTGTTTGCTCTGTTTTAAGATGATAATGGGGTTTGGGCGCAGATGCCCTGGTGGTTTATTTAAAGCCCAACAAGGTCTGCTTCGAGAGAATTTCCTCAAGTGAAGGTCCGTAACACCATATTGTCCAACTTGTGATATGATTCAGGGGCATATATTTGAAGGAGCCTAGTTGTTGTATACATGAAAGCAGAACTGTAAAAAAACGAGTGTCAAATTAAATAAACTTTAATTCATTGGTATGACAACATTTACTCAGTGATAATTAAATGTGCCTAATAAAATATTAGAACACATTTTCTTGCTTCAATTAAAATCAGGTTTTATATTGAAAAATAAAATACAGACAGACAGCTTCCGGAAAAGGACACATCAACATCAAATGGTTTACATTTGGAAAAATTCAATAAAAGTTGGAGTTTTAGTTTCTTATTTTGTAGTAACTCATTTTTAAAACGTCTAACAGCTTTACCACACGCTTCTCTCTCTTTCCCCCTCATGTTCCGCCGTCACATTTCATCTTAGTAAATTAAATGAGCTTCAGCTCGACCTGTTTACATTTTTAATCTGAGCTAAAATGATGTCGGGTAATTCCTGTATTAGTCAAAAAGATTTATGTTGATTCAAAAACAAAATCAACTTTGAGGGAACAATGGCCGTGTGTGTACGCACAAATGTGATATTCATCAATATATTTTTACCTGCATTTATTTTTACTCTGCCAACAAATCCATGCATACACACAACCTTTGAATTAAATGCATGACACACATTAAAAAAAACAATACATGTATAAACTCCTCAAAAAAAGTTTTATGAACGTGAAGGCGAGAGGAATAGAACGTTGAGGTGAAGGAGTTCTGTCCAAACAATTACTTATTCTAATTTTAATTGTATGTATTTTAGGAGCAGCTACTGTTTGTGTTAGTCAGATACTTGTTACAAAATATCATGAAATTAAAATAACAGACTTTGTACATGGGAGTTGGTACAGTAAAGTCAGTTTTATAATCCGGCTCAACTGATTTCAGCATTTGGGTACTCCTTTGTTCAGCAGTGAGCTGCATGTCTGAAAGAGGTTTTAGTGACCCTAAAGTTGAGTGGGTGAGTGTTTATATATCAAGACATAAAACATATCATCAGTGACCTACTTGACATTGGTGTTGGTGCAGATGATATACTCTATCTCATCAGAGTATGGGTTCTGGAAAGTGAAGCTGCTGGTTCGGATCAGCATCCATTCCCTGTTCTTCATTCGGAAACGATACATTACAGATAGCACCTGACCCTTCAACTTGACCACCTGCAAAAAGAGGGAAAAAAACGGATTAATACATGGGCCATCCAAGCCTAGCCTGAAGGTAAAGCTCTCTATATACCAGTCGATCTACAATCCAACCCTCACCCTATGACCTTTTATAACTTGGAGATATGACAATTTGTGATAAGTATTTCCAAGATTAATTTGAATGCCTTCTATTCTGTTGTTCGTATGAATTTGTAGTGCATGTTAAAGCTGTAAAACATAATAAAAAACATAAGTAAAAAAAAGAAAGAAATGCTTTTTAATTTTCCGAACAGAGACGCATTTTCGTTCTGATTTATTTTCAATCTTTGCATTTCATTTGGGCAAAGGATGGGGCAGGAAAGTTACGCAGGACTTCAACTCCCAGCCCGACATCGACGCAATATTTGAAGCAGCTTTCCTGTAAACAAACAAGTGGATGTGGAAACTTTGAGTTTTCCCCTTCTACACATATACAAGCTAAAGTCCATTTAGCAGTCGTTGGACTTATTTAACTCGAAGAAAAGCTAGGGACTTAGCTTTAATTGGAGGTAAGTTTTAGCTTGTAGCTAAACAGCACAGCGATTTGTAGGAATCTTAGTAAGTTGTTTGATAAAGCATTAGTTACTTTGAGTAATTATAAGATAATGTCCAGAAGGGGAAAATAGTATGTAGTCAATAGACATTGTATTAACAATGACATTATTGAATGGCTAATGTTATGTGGTAAGAAACTGCTTTAGCTAGTTGAAATTATGTTGGCGAAGATCATGTTATGATAACACCGCACACACTGAGACCGCAGCAACAGGACACAACAGTGCCGTTGGCAGTTACGGTTAGCTTAACGTTAACTAGCCTAACGCTAATGTTGCTGTTGTTGTACTGACCCAGCCATCTATCCATAAATGGTTGTTTTGACCCTTGCATATCTGAAGTGCAATCCATGTTTTGTTTTCTAACTGTTTACCTTTTTCTACCTGCCTCTCAAGTATCTTTCATTTCCAACCTTAATTTCTGTAAACTTGCTTATAGCTGTTTTTGTTTTTGTTTTTTTACTTTTTTTCTACTGATGCTGTTTATACTTCCTGTTTTCCTAGTTTTTTTGGAGCTGCTGTAACACTCAAATTTCCCCCATTGGGGGATCAATAGATAGATAGATAGATAGATAGATAGATACTTTATTGATCCCGAGGGAAATTCAAGATAGAATAAAGTTTATCCTTACCTGTTGGAAACTTTCTCTCAAGTGACTCTGGTCCTCGGGGTGGCAGAACTCTAGAATATCTTTTCCCAGCAGGTCCTACAAAGACATAACAGTTAATTAGATCCATACTTGTAAAATAAAAGTGTTAGTGTCTTAATACATAAATATAACCCAAGTCCCATAAAAAGTTGAGTTGTGTAAATTCTTGACAAATGACATCTCATGGCACTACAAAAGAGCAGGGAAAAGATCTTACTTATCGTTATATTATCTAAAAAGATCCAACATGAATCCATCATGTGCACAACAGTATGGAACATTTAGCAAAGATCCAGTTACAAGGAAAACCTTTAGAGGCAGAACCTTCAACCAGACTCATGTTGAACAGCCATGTGCCAAAACTGTGATGGGCTTGGAAAGAGGTGATTTAAGCTGCTTCAGGGACTCCTTTGAAAATGTTTGGGGCATTATGAAGCTTAAAGTAAAAACAATGGGTGACAAGTCAAGAAAGCAAGAAGGCCATTTTGTCACCTGGACTCTTTTACTGAAAAAGGACATTCATTTGGCAGCATATTTTGTTCCTACGCCTCTATGAATGGTTTCAAAGTTAATGGAGCCTTCACAAATGTGAAGGTTACTCATATCAAGTGAATTGATTAACCCCCATCCCATCACAGAGGCTCACTTTCGAACGCTCATAACAGTCCGGATAGTCCCTCTCCTCGCAAACAGAAAAATCTAATTTTGACACGTCAGACTTACGTCCACTTGAAATGAAATTAAAATGGGAACTGACCTTTCCAAAACAGTGTTATTTCTCAGTTTGTATTTTTGCTATTTTCAATCAAATGTGAGGTTTCAATGCTTGCAAATAATTACATTCTGCTTTTATTAGCATGTTTACACAATCCCCATGCATTAATGCATAAACTAAATAAGTATATCTTTGGTAGCCATAGCGTTGCGAGTCTTTGTCCATCATATCAGGTAAATCAAATTTGCCACTTTCTTCTTTAAGATTGCGCATCCAAACTTTCCTACATATATGGTCATCATTCCTTCAGCAATCATGGCAGGAGGACTTTATCTCGACAACTATACATTTCTCAAATAAAATACTGTAAGGGAATAATGGATGATAAAAAAGTAAGTGGGTAGTACTCGGGAACACTAGGGGAAATAAATGTACCTGTATCACCTTAACAAATCTGGAAAAGCCCAATAGACGTACATATTTTTAGTGAATAAATCAGCATAATAGGTTAATTCTTAAGTAAACAGTTTGTTGTTTTCAGTATTTTTTTCACTTTGAAAATGGCTCCCCTATAGGAAGCTGACCTTTTAGCAAGTTAAAGGCTTTTATCATTATTAAAATCATGATGTCATTATCAACAACTGTGAATATTTAACAACTGGAACTAAAAGCTGTGTTAGCATCACTTGAAAAACGTGTTTCTTTAGAGTGATGGTATTCTGTTGGAAATGTGCATTATACTGAATTTTCACCCTGACTTCAAGAAAACATGAGAAGCTTTTGAATTGCACGGACAGGAAATAAAACTGGGTTTAAAAAAAGAAGTAAACTAGAGAAAAGTGATGCTTCTTAATAAATTTAGATCAGTTATTATTAAATAAATGTTATAAATACAAATCTTTGAAACACATCAGAACAAGCTATTTCAAAAAAGCCTTGATTCATATACAGTGAAAGTAAAAATAATACTTTAAACAACAACAATTATTAAGTAAGCAGCTAACTGTGCCTCTGCATGTATACATTACAAGGACTGCACATACACACTGCACACCCCTAAATTAAAAACTATTATCTCTAATGTTAATGATGGATCCTTTTATCCCACCTGAGGCTGATAACCAATGACATTGATGCAGCGCGGGTCCACAAATGTGATGACGCCATCTGAATTATGACGCGACAGGAACTCTGTGGGCACTGAGAGGCCGTTCATGTCCATAGAGACCGGAGAGCTGGTCACCTGAAGGAGGGCATACACACATTTCTGACAAATTCTTTATGACACAAGAATGAGGACAAGAGAATTGAAGGGTAGGAGCACAAGTAATTCTATGCCTGAATTTTTTGCAATGAGTTTCTCAATTTTTACCCAAATCATTTTAATTCTAAACCATCTGATCTGTTGGGCTGTGACCTTCAATATTGGCCCACTGATCACTCACTGATCCTGCAAGTTGGGGAGTTTGAGCACAAAGCAGCCGACAATGAAATGAAAAAAAAAATACTAATAAATATATATTGTTATGTAAACGGTGGAAAACCAACCATCATTAATAGAATACTATGTGTATGCTTTGATTACTATTTATTAGTGTAATTCCATGAGTATGAGGCAAAACAACTTTTAAAAAGTTTTGGGTGTATCAAAAGGTTGATTAATGAAAATCCGTCATTCATTAGTCGAATATGTAAAAGTCTAAAGTAAATTAAAGCTTAGTTAGCCTTCCTTGAAGGCTCCGATGAAATCAGTATATTAAGCTATAATTCCACAAAGTGGAATTAGTGGTTGGGCTGTTTGCAGAGCAACACATACCTGAAGTCTTCCAATAGCAACAAGGCAATATTTCCCAGTCTGGCCTGCTTCTGTGTCTTCCTCTGGTATTGTCATACCTAAGATAAAGAGAGAGAAAGAGACACATTTAAAATTGAGTCCCAGTAAAGCCGAGGATGAAATATAATTCAACAAAAAGAGAAAAGCGTAAAACAAACGATTGACTGATTGATTTCTCATGTTTGCCATTAGTGGATAGTACAACTAAAAAGAGAGGAAGGAATGAGTGCAGGACGACTGAATCTGACCATGGCCCCTTTTCTGCCAAACACATGGCAGCTGCAGCGAGGACTATAGCTTCGATAGGGGGAGGCACAACATAATCGCTAGGCTATCCAAGAAATCCCCAGAAAGCAAAAAAAAAAAAAAAAAAGAATTTGTGAAAGAGTAAAGCAATTTTTCCATTTGCTTCTGGAACCTGGTTCACCAGCCTTGGCACTGTCTATGGAGGTAAATGGCTGTAAATGATTACAGTATTTTAGCTGTAAACCTTTTAATTTTTTTGTGTGCGTTATGAGTATCGGCGCTTCTGCTGCTTAATTGAGCTTAAATGCAGATCATATGGGCCTGTGCTGCGTCGCTATTAACCCACAGCTCGAGTGACGCCAAAACCCGGCCTACTGAGAACGAGAGCTGCATTACTTGCATGAACTCTAAAGCTCAACTTCCTCAAGCGCATTTACAACAATTTCCCACGTGTATTTATTTTGGTTATATACAGATTCATGTTTCAGGTGAAGTATCCCTTTAACACCAACTATACATTTTGTGTAATTTTTGTGATTAGGATAGGGAGCAGATCTGGCTCAAATGAAGAATTGGCTGTTCAATTTCTTCAAATGAAGTTTTTTTTATTGGACTGACAACCAGGGGATAAAAAGCTTGTTTTTTCCCCCTCATCATTATAGCACACGAGGCCCTTACTAGACAGGTACATTCTCTTCCCAGTTAAATTAAAATAAATAAAAATAAGATTCTTTCTCTGAACACTCTCTACTCTTCAATACACATAACTAATATGAAAAATATTATGCGCCTTAAATACAGTTTCCAGTTAAAGGCACAGTATGTAAAATCCGCCACCAGGGGGGGCTCTCAATCGAAAAGATAATAAAAGATGATGTTGAGTCTGGTGGGAACTCATGGAAGTAATTCTCTCAGCTTTGAGGTTGTATAAGAGTGTGCATATTTTTTTACCTGCAGGGGGCCAGGCTTTGATATAGCCAGTGCAATGCACGACGGAGTACTGAGCCTCTCCTTCTTTTGATGGTCCAAGCCCATTCCTGGCCAACAAAGAGAGAAAGACACGACAGCATGTTGGCTACTCTGCAGTTGGACACATTTGTTGACTTATTTTGACTCGAGCAGAATTCACAAGCTGCATGCTTTTTGAACACTTCTAGTCATTTCAACCACAAATTATATATATACAAAAGTTACCAAGTTATTAACATTTCTTAATTCCCCATAAAAGGAAACAGAAATATTTCCCTTTTCCTGAGTTAACTGTAAGGGTACTTATTCCAAAATTATTAAACAAATGTATGAAATACTTTATTCTGATTTCCTGCTATTCCTTGATAGTAGACTGTTGTTAAGAAGAACGAAAGGTTACAGAGAAAAACAAAAGACTGCGAAGCCTCGTTTCCACACAGCGGTCTGGTATGGATCAGTACAGTTTGGTTTGGTAAAGCCTGATCCCGTTTGCATTTCCACAGCCAACCGTGCCATATTTGGTAAGCGGTATTTTGGGGATCTTTTCCGGCTTTAGTCTATGGGAACGCCACAAAACACTCGCTGTACCGAGACAAACTGAACTGAACCTCTGGTGGAAACGGGGCTTTACTGTACCTGTATCTCTTTCTCATGTTAGACAGACGGTTTAGAGAGATGTGATCAAGAGGAGCACTCCCACACCTGCAAACAAATAAAACATGAAGACAATAGTAAACGTTCCATTCCATTTGAATGAACAACCGAACAACAGATTCACTGTATTGGCAAACACATTGAGTGATGTATTATGAGCCTTGTTGTCTTTTTTCTTGTTAGGATGGATCATGCAGTTTTTGACTGGGTTTAACTTGACCAGTGTGTTTACCTCTCATACATTTAAATGAAAAGAAATACCCCGAAGAGGCCCCCAAACAACAGAACAGTATTCTGTTCCATTTCTGGTAGCAGTGTTTATTTAAAAAAATAAAAAGTTCATATTTTAAAGATGTGCCATGGGTGAGAATTAACAGCACAGTAAACTGTAATTATAATGATAATAAAAAACTACAAAAAATGTAACAAAGACCCGAAATGTTGTAAAACAATATATAACAAAACCCAAAATGTAATAGCTGGTCAATAATGAGACCAAAACGCTACTATGTTCATCTGGTGCTCTTCAGTGTGGGGACCCAACTTAGAAGCTAAAAGGTTTCAGAACTTGTTCATGACCATAAAATGTTAGGTAGCTGATGACAATTGACTTATTCAAAAAACCAAGTCAATAGATAGAAAAAGAAAAACACCTATTCACAGTAACCCACCTCATGCGGCAAATGAAGGACCGTCGGGAGCCCATGCACATTCTCATAGACGACTGCTGTCCCTCCTTCTTCACTGTTCCTGTCTTCAGATCCAGAATTCGGCCTGTTTACACAAAAACCGCAGAACACATGTTGAACAAAATAAAGCAAGACCAGAATAACAAAATGGTTTAAAAAGAAAGAGGTTTTGTACATTTTTTCAGAAAATAAATAAGAAAACAAACTCCGGACTCAGGAACTTCTATGGGTGCTGAATCCTCAACCACAACATTATCCAAAGTATTCCAGGACAGCACACCAAATTCCAACATTGAATATTTTGTTGTGCTGTCCTGAAATACTTTTCATACGTTTGTCGGGCTTTTCACACAGAAAGAAGTTACTCATTATTTATATTCAAAGTATGTGGCTAATTTTTATCCTATTTTGGATACATCAGGGTGTGCATCTTTCCTTTCAAAGATCATAATGTACAAACCTTGATATACAGGATGTAATCCTAGTATGGGAGAAGACACAAGTACCTAATTAGTAAAATTCCATTTAGAACAACCTCAAAGAGACACAACAAAAGGCTTACTTTGTGGACTACAGAATAAATGAAAGATAAAATGTATCACTGCCAAATAACGTGGCCCTGTATTTATTTCTTGTCCAAGAGACAAACGTTTGTCAACATTTTGAATACTTCCTACGCTTTAAACAAAGAAAAGGACAGCAGCCGTGGTCAAAGGACATAAAAACAAAGTACAGACATTGAGTGCATCATGAAATACGTATTTTACAAAGCCTCAAATTGGCATTACAAGCAGTGACAGTGATCATTCAATAAGCCATCCACATTCTGCCTTCAGACCCTGCCAACCAGCTTCCTTACAAAACCTTTATAGCTGTCTGGCAACAGCCTTACTGCAAAAAGTCAACGGCTCCCTCCTATCAGGCACTCTTCCAAAGGCCCTGAAAGCTGCAGTTATTTAACCCCCACTAAAAAAAGAGCAGCCAGACACCTTTGTCTGACAACAGCTCAACAACTTCTTCACTTCAAATTACTGTTTGGAAAATTTCCAATCCTTTTTCAGAGCCCATCACAGCACTGGAAACGGCTCTTTTTAAGGTTCTTTTTAACGACATTTGGATCAATCATTATTCTGGCAAAACTTCGATCCGAGTACTGCTGGAACTTAGTGCTGCTTTTGATACCACTGACCAGTAAATACTTCTAGATAGACTCGAACACTGGGAAGGACTCTCCAGCACTGTCAGGGTTCAGGGTCTAAATGTAATGTGTCCTAAATGCATTTTTTTTTCGACCTTAAAATCAGGTGAGTGTGCATTTGGTTTGCTGGAATAAACTGCAGCTGTACCTCTTTTTTAAAACTATTAAAAAACAACTTTTCTCTCAGCCTTTTGGTAGTATGCGTGTCTTTGCTTACGTTTATGAGTTCCTCTTCCCATGTAAGTGCTGCATGATTAGGACAGAAAATAGATGTGATGTCTGTGCGTTGTATGGCCGATGATTTCTTTCATTTGTATTATACTATTATGTTTTTACATTTTCAATTATCAGGAGTATTTAGTGTGTTTCTACCTGATTTCATTTTTTTACATTCTAATTTCAAGGTATTTAACGTAAATCACATTGTGTAATGAAATGTGCTGTACAAAAAAATGGACTTGGACCTTTATTTGACATGTGTGCCCTGCAAAAAATATTATCTCTGACCGAGTGAAACCTGCGCCTGAAGATACGAGTGACAGAATACACTGACATTTGCTATTTTATGCTCCAGGTAGAATTTCAAACATAAAACTGACTTCACCACTGTCACACACAGGTTTTCATTAGTGACAACAATGCTGTAAGATTTGCAAACGGTACCCGTTTCTGAAGTAAAACAAAAATCATGGGGTGCTCCAAACGAAAGGTGGATTCAGAAAATCAAGAATCTAAGACTGAGTGGACTGACAATTAAGCCTTAGCGCTGCCTGCGGGGAGCACCAAACCAATGTGTTGATTCTGTAATGAGACAGTTTTCCTTGTCAAAAGTGGAAACATAAAACATCATTATAAAACAAAGCATGGCTACTTTAAGCAGAATTACCCCCAAAAAAACTCTGAGGCAAGGACCAGAAAAATAAGCCAGTATCAAACCAAGCAACACGCACTATGATAGTCAGGTCAGCCACACAACAGGAGGCATGGGTCTTGGGCAAGCGCAACAAACGCTCCCTGCAGCAGGTGAAAATGGCCCTGAACATTCTCACCATACTCTTGCTAGTCAGCCTTTTTAATGATGACTATGGTGAAGAATAAATCTTATGAACACCGTTACCGACCCTGGACAGATTGGAAATTGGACCTTTTGGGTAATTGAGTACCCCTGCATTATATTGTGCATGACATCATTGGTGAGACAAACTTTAATTACATTTGTGATACAGTACAAACAAACACTACCAATAAGAAGTCCACTGCCCTGTGTGTGTGTGTGTGTGTGTGATATCAGACACAGGGTTATAGGAAATCAATGCTGCTCCAGGGAGGAATTTTCAAAAATAACTCCGTACAATTAAAGAAGAAATTCCGTACTATTAAAGTCAAAACGTTTCCTGTACCTGTCATGGAGTTTTCTGAAGTGCTGAGCTGTTCCCTCAGCTTTTCCACATCGTCTGGGTGCACTTGCTCATAAAGAGTGCTACCAAACCACTCAGACTGCGGGTGGTTCAGTACAGGTGTCACCGAGTCTGACACATAGATCACCCGGCCTGTTTCTGCTGCAACCACAAACAGGAAGCCGTCCGCTGCCTCCAAGATCAGATGCTTGAGTTCCTACAGAGTGCAAAATAGGGGACATGAGCACATAAGCGAGAAGGAATTTAAAAGTGAGAGGAGGCCTAATCAAAACCATGTGATTGCTGTAATAAACATGGGCGTTGAACTCATTGTAGAGGGAACAAGTCCAAACCACTTCCACCAAGCACTCATTCACTACACCTAACTTTTACCAAGCCACAAACTCACATCCATCTCTCCACCCTGCACTCATTTCAGAACCCTTCCAGTCAAATCCATTTCACTGTCTTTTTGATACATCAATGACAGAACATACCAGGTTTTTACCTCTACCCTTAGTGTATTACATTTTTTCATAAGAATACCCACGTCATGGAAATTCTATTTCATGTTTTTCTTCATCCTTGAAAGGGCAAATTTGAAGGCTGGTTATGTTGCACGCTGTCCTATTTCGACAGCTACGTCAAATGATACTCTCTGTCCCAAACAAACGAAAGACCAACACAGTCCCAAGATTAACTGTGTTTTTTTTTTTTTTCCCCCTTTCTGGGATGATCTTTATTCATCATAAAGTCTAGTTTAAAATGGAAGCATAACAATGAATAGGGTTAGAGAAAAGTCAGGAATCAAGACATGAAGGGATCTGTTGATGACCATGTTAAGTTTCAACAGATTTCAAGTTTGTCAGCACATTCTTGAAGATTAAGAACACTGGTCTGGTCATCATAAATTTACCTTTATGGAAGAAGTGTTTGGCCATAAATAAACAACAAGTATGATGTGATGACATCTAAAGTGTGGTGACCGTAAGGCCTTCAGAGAACCAAGTTTGAAGGAAGACTAAAATAACATTTTGTATAATCAAGTTTCAATATAGTCAGAAAACTAACATGTTCTTTCTGCATTAATCCTTTGTCTGCACAACATTAATACATATATTTTGTCATCTTAACACGAGTGTCTTTCGCTTTAGGAAACAGCGAGGTGAGGAACAAAAACACTGCTGTATTTTAAATGAAAACATGAAGAAACATTTATCAAGTGTGTGATTACTTTACAGAAGTAAAAGGATTGGATGTGCAGTGTTTCCAATCCATTTGAATGCATAGAGAAAAAAGCTGTGATAAGGATTATAAGCTTTACTCTACTACTTTTTTTTAAATCACACTGCTTTTATTTTGAACACGACTATATCTTGTTGTAATTGTTTTAATACTGTTTTCTTTATTTCCGTTACATAGATTCTCTTTGGGGTATTGTCGAGAGGAAGATGAGAGACACCAGACCCATCAATGCAGATGACCTGAAAGCCGGTATCAAAGCAACCTGGGCTTTCATTACAGCCGAGCAGTGCCACAGGCTGATCGACTCCATGCCACGCTGCATTGATGCAGTAACTCGTGCAAATGTATAACTTTTCAGAAATCTGACTATTCTGTTTTAAATATCCTTTTTTAATTGATCTTAGCAATATTCTAATTTTCTGAGATGCTGAATTTGGGTATTTTATAAATCTGTAAGCCATAATCATCAACACTGCTAGAAATAAAGGCTTGAAATATTTACTGAATGCGTAATGAATTTACACGTTCTGAAATGAGTGATAAAAAATATTGAAGTAATTTCTTTTAGATGCATCTGTACATGATTACCTGTTCAGTGAGAAATGAGGGCTTGTAAGCCCCATCAGTGGATGTGTTTCCTGTGCCCCTCATGGATTTCATATGGGAGACAGCCATACGTAGAATGGTCAACTTATCAGGTTTTCTTGCCAGAGCGCTGCAGGTAGGCACCATGTCTGACAGCTCAGTGATGTACTGGGTCATTTTGTTGCGCCGGCGCCGCTCAATCTCACTGTGATTCTCCCTGAAACAGGGGAAAGAGCAGTTAGAAGCCTTGCTTAAACAATTGATTAAAAGATGCATTCGGCTGCAAGTCTTTTATTTCTTGGACTCAACTTCAGTTCAGGTGTTGTCAATGTGAACAGCAATGAATGGTTTGATTTAATTGAGATGCAATTCGATTCCACTGACTATGTCCAAATAGCAAAATGTTGTCTGGAAGTTGACTGTTAATTAGGTAGTCATCTTCTCTTTATGCTATAGTAGAGAAGATCTCTGTTGCTCACACAGACACCCTGCAAAACAAACTCACAACAATAGCAAAGGCTATTCAAATTAGTTTGTGTTGTGTTGTATTGTGGCCTTCAAAGGCAGCGTTCTAAACACAGAAATGAAAGAAGTATATTTTCTTTTTAATTGTTATTAATGTCTAGATGTTGGATAGTCTGTTGATCCCTGAGTCAATGAACAGAAGCATTCACACTTTTCTGTGTTATGAGACTTCCAAACAGAAAGGCGATGTGATCCCCTCTCTGTGCTGGCATCAGAGGAGGTGACAAAGGCCGTATGGCAGAGCCAGAGGGAGAGAGCTGTGCGATGCATGCTTGCATGTGGCGCTCCAGCAGTGTGTTTACACGTCATGCTCTCAATTGCTTCGCTGTTATGCACAGTGAAATGACACTTATATTGAACAGATGCAGAATTTGTATGAATGTACAAAAGGCGTACGGATGAAACTTCTTTAACGCACTCTGAAAAAGGGCTATAGTGCATGCATGGGGCAAAGCCTTTTGCTGTGTTCATCTGCAGCCAAATCAATCTGACATATGACAATGTTTCTGTTCATTACAAAAAGTGCATGTTGTTGTGTAGACAGTTCAGGAAAACAGCTGTCGCAAAATTAATTTCCAAAATAGTACAAAAAAACTCAAGATAAAAAAATGATGTGAAAGGATTGCCAATACGCAGTTATGAAGAACTGATTTCTTTTATGATGGAGGGAATATATAACAGCCCACTGCATTTGTAATTGTGGAAAATAAAACCTTGAAGCCATGAAGTATCCAAATGTTACACAAATAGAAAGTTCTGCAAGGTTTTGAAAGACAAAAATCTGACGTTAAGAATATTTTACTTTTTCCAAACACACAGAAAACTAAAAGGATCCAATATGTGAGGGCGTGAGCATCCACTCTGGGGAGGAAGAAGCGAGAGGAAGATAGCGCTCTCCAATGTTTTTAATTTGTACTGCAGTACCCATTTTAAACACGAGATGTCAGAGTTTCACATTTGTTCCTTAGTAATTAACAGGTTTTAATTTTAAGAGTGTAAAAAAAGAAGAAGAATTGTCGCATACCCCAGACTGAGATGATTTGGCTTTTTTGGGCTAGTTCTGAAAAACTTCACATGATAGCTCCTTTTACTGGTCTCACCTTGAAAATTTGCTTGGTCCTTCTCCATCTTCGTCATCGAAGTCCATTCTGAATAACAAGAGGAAACACAGTTACTATTTCTTATTTGTCTAAGAAGTCTTTGTCTGCTTAAAAAAAAACAAAAAAAAAACTGGTGTAAAATGTATATTCGCAGCAGCATCAGTTTGGATTGACATCTGCATATACTGCACAAATGTGTCTATTCCAACAGGTCTACGTGAGTTGATGAGTACTTTCACAGCTTCCACCAAACATATGGAGAAGTCAGCAAGTTATAAATGAAGCCAGCATGGAGGCATGCACACTGAAGTTTGCACCCAGCTTTCAGACACTCACACACACACACACACACACACACACACACACACACACACACACACACACTCACTCACTCACTCACTCACTCACGCAGACACACGTTAGTTTTGATTTAAATACTTTATTGTGACGCCCACAAAATGTGCAGTCACATTTCATGTCACTTGGTCACGTTTTACTTTGGGGATAATGTTTATGTGTAAAGAACACTAATATGTGACGTAATGGCCAGCTGACCTGCACACCTCAGTGTGCTTCCTCATTCTACCAAGTGAAGATGAACTGTTTGTGCATAAATACATCTCCTGCTCTTTCAGGTAACCTTAACTTGTGTGTTCAAACATTTGTTTGTAACCCTCAAACATATGAAATAAATAAGAAAATAAACTAATAAGAACAGAGCATTTGTAGAGTAATAACGCTGAAGCAGTATTTTTGCATGACCTGAAAAAAATAAAAATAAAAATAAAAATCAATGCCCTAAGTGGGCTCACCACCATTGATTCTATTTGTGCTGCACCATAAAGATAATTATAATGAACTCATCCTGCCTTCTTTCTTTTGTATGGAGTTACATCGGTCTCGTCTTTGTGTTCATGAATGCAAACAGAAGGATTCACAAATATATTTTGTGATTTGTATAAAATGAGTGTTCCTTTTTCAACACACCCACAAATATTTATTTTCTAATAAATGTTATAAAAAAAAAAACTCCACAAATAATAATTAAACATGTTTTTATTTTAAACCCCTCTAACTCCATAGTTTTGCTGTATGATTTTAAGTTTTACTTTTGGCTTCTTTTCATCCCATATAAAGATTCTTTATATCCTCTCTCATACATTCAAACACTAAGCTGCTATAAATAGTGGCAGGTTCTGAAACAGAATAAGAAAAAGTAGCAAATAAGGAATTTAAATGACATAATAGTTTGTTTAGTAGAGTGAGTGGTAAACATTTTAACAAACGACCATATAATGTTTTTAACGGCTGAGCACAGATTTTAAATGTCAATAATCACGGTTGATCAGGTTTCCCTGATCATGGAAAGTCATAAATAGTGATCATGATTATTTAATTAATTAATTGTATAGGCCTACTGCACAATACTACAAAGTGACCTGTCACCTATTTGACCAATAGCTAGCACTTGTGGAAAGCCCTGTATCCAGAATGATTATTTCCAAACTGCGACTGTACTCACCCTCCTGATCTCCTCTTGCCCCCCCGGCCTGGCATGGCTCCTCCCATCCTCACTTGGCTGGTCCCAACTGCTCCCTGCATCGGGACTGTGCCTGGTAACTCACTTCCGATCTCTGTTAGAGATGACAGCATATGAGCAGAGGGTTAGCATTAACAGAAGTGCTGTTAAAACTATGGATTACCCATTTCCAAAAAATACAAAAAAAGGTTTTCTGTAGAGTTTGATACCGTTTCTTTTCAGCAGCTCTTCTATAGCAGGCTTCATTTGACACATTTTTAAATAGATGATCTTTGAGACCTCAAAGTTCAGGTAACTTTACTGGAAATAGTTTGGGACATGGGACTGTGCCGTCTCCTTTCCTTTTCACCTTGTAAACCTCTGACTTCCAGTTTCACTCCAGGTCATGCTATTTGCAGAAATGCTCTGATGAGTCTGCAGTGGTGGCGTGTATAAGTGATGGACAAGAGGGCGAGTACAGGGCGATGGTTGATAACTTTGTGACAGCGACAAATCACCTGATTCTGAACCGCGGACAAGACCAGAGAGATGGTGATCGACTTCAGAGCCACAACCGCTGTGCATCCTGGGAGAGGATGATGACTGTGGTGGAGGAGTACAAGTACCTGGGCGTCAACATAAACAACAGGCTAAACTGAAAGGCCAACGCTCAGGCTGTGTACAAGAAGGCTATGAGCAGACTCTACTTTCTGAGGAAGCTGAGATCCTTTAACGTGTGCAGCAAGATGTTAGAGATCTTCTACCACTCTGTTGTATCCACTGTACTCTGCTGTGGTCTGTTGGGGGGGGGGGGGGGGGGGGGGAGTGCTTTCCCAACGGACGCCATAACCCTGTACAACAGCTCACCTCCTCCTGCGAGCAGAGAACCGTCATCATGATCATCTCTGTCTTTTCTTTCTGCTCGTGTTAAGTCTATTATCCCTGCACACACTTCATCGGCCTGTCTACTCATCATTAGTAGAGTCAACCGTTTCAGCTGCTAACTTGTCTGTACTCCTGCATCACTGAAGTTCACTTTATTTGTCTGTTTACTTATTATAGTCAAAAGTCTCACCTGATAACCCGTCTATTCTCTGTACTTTAATGTCGAGACGTCATTGAAGTTCACTTCTAGTTTGTGTGTCTGAGCTGTTCAACGCAGTTTGCTTTGAACAAATTTGACATCAGTTCAGTAAATCAAGATCATCGAATCGACGCTCCAAACTAATAACTAACTTCTATCAAACAAGCGGAGGAGAAGTAGAAACAACTAAACAAAGAAGAAGGGAAAAGAGTGATATACAGTTGCATGACACGGCAGAGCTACAAGGCGTCCACCCGCCCGCTTCTTCCACACAGTAGTGTGGGAACAGTACGAGTGAATGTGTTGAACATTTGAATGAATGTAAGATGGCATAATGAGGAAGTGAGAGGGTCCAAGACTGTCCACACATTATCTTCACAGGGCGAGCAGTGAGGAGAGGCTGCAGCACGAGGAAACACGGCAGTCTATTAAATCAGTCGGTTTCAGTGTTCAGTAAAATGACAAGGAAATGAAAAACAATAAACTAAAAAAAAAATGCAAACTTGGATACACATGTAGCCTTCCTAGATGGAAACACAGAGTTTGGAAAAAGTGTACGTCAAAACTCACACAGGAGTTCCCTCAATAACGCACACCTTGAAATCCATCCATAATGTTTTCATATTGAAAATCTTAAAAAGTAATGAAATTACCACCAAGAAGATATGATAAAAATGTGGCTTATAGTAGAGTGCACTTAAATGTAAATGTCCTTTAAAAAAAAAAAAAAAAAATTTCACAAATCGAACTTTTTCTGAAGATTTTTCACCCTGAAAATATTCTTATTTGGGGTATTGTTAATGAAAACAGAATTCTTCTGATTTTATGAAGACAATTGACAGTTTCCTGTGTTTGTCTAAGTTCCTGCACTTAAACATTCTTAATGGAAATGAAGACAGAAACAAAACTGTAGGGAAAGGAGACAAAAACTATTTTTTTTCCCTTATATTTTAAATTTGATCTTTCATTTTTGTGAGAGGAAACACTTTGGTTGTTCTGAATTTCATAAAAGACCTAGTTGTTCCTTTTGGCCCCCTCGTGATATGGTCCCACACCACTGACCCAATGTATCTGCTGCTAAAACTCGGGCCATTTTATACAAAATAATAAAAGTATAAATCAGACAGTTTCTTGTCCTCTTTGAGCAGCACAATCTATTTCAATCATTTTCAGAATGAGTTAAAGGGCATTCAAAGCTTCTCTCTAGCTTAGTGTGACTGCCTTTGTGACATCTATGAGGGCACAGGGTCTCCTGCCCTTTTTATTGGCATTGCAGAGACATTTACTTCTGCTTTGAAGAAAAGGTGATTCACAAAAGAACAACTCATTAATTTAGGAACACAGGTATAAACAATATAGTTTCAGTACAGGGTCATAAATTAACCATGAATTTTCAGGGGATTTTTTCGCCAGAAATTAAAAATACACGGATGTTTCTGAATGACGCTCATTGTCTCCTGAATTCAATAAGTGGATGCAACTTGCCTCAAGGTCAATTTAGATTGTATTGTATTTGTTATGCAGCAACTGTGATATTTTTCACTGAACGTTTACTTCATCTGATAAGTTTCAAGTTAAAATGTTTTTACCTGCTCCTCCACATTACAGCTGGCTGTTACATTCAATTTAAGCGTTTGCTGCTGCAGTAAATAGACACACACAACCCTTTTTAAGTGATTTCACTTGTCATGTTTCACATGTTCTTACAGCAATTGGATCTGGGTGACAGCCAGCTGGAGATTATCCTGGGATAACACAGCATTCCCACATCCCTGGGTATCTGATCTGAGGTCAACGCACCTGATCGTTCTGCACGCCGAGGGCAACCGTGAGGCTGACTGCAGATCTGCAAGCCAACTCATTCCTAATGCTGCTGTTGCTGCATTAGGAATTACTTCATTCCAACTGGGTGCCATTCGTGACAAACAGCAGTAGCATGCAGATGCAACATGGAATTGTAGGCATCCGGATTTGTTTCCTCAAAAAATGCTGAAGCACTTTAGGTACACTGTAACATGCTCGAGCACATTTTGTACAAAGATCACAACAGCAAATCAACCAGTTCACTGCCTCATGTCAGCGTTCTATGAGCAGTGTGATTCAGCTCATTGGAAACATTGGCGAAGGTGAGGGCAATACATAATGTATAGACTTTCAATTTAATTTATTTGAAAACTTGTTCTAATCTGGGTAGATATGTTGTTGACTCTTGTAAATCTCAGACATGCCAAATTCAACTGTAGACTTTATGCTGCTCACTGCACAAATCTGAGTAAAACTCTCCTTAGGAAATCATATAGAAGAGCATAACACAAGAATAAATGTAAACATTGTCAACAATTTAAACTGTATCTTTGTAATCATTACAGTTGTTACATATTTACAGAAACTCACTGTAAACAATTCACTCTAAACCGGCACATCAACTATTTCAAGGTTCCCTATTTCTGTACCAAAAACACAGAACAGCACATTTCCCTGCTCCCCACTGGGGGACATCCCGGACTTCAAATCAGGGAAATGCATTCTGATAGTTTACTAGGCATACCGATATAATATGAAGTTTAACTTGGTTTCTTCTTGACAATACGATGAACTGCACAATGGTTTTAAATTAACCATCAAAGCCATTTTGTTCCCTTCTGACATGATAATCACGACAACAGGAAATATCGACCGATTTAACAGAACAGTTGTCTTATTTACTGAATATAGAAGAGGTCATGTCGAACATAAAATCCCTCCAAGGGAACATATCGACCTAAAGGTTGAGCAGTGGGAATTGTGGCGATTTCAAAACAACCTTTTGTATATGAGGAGAGCTAGCAAACGGTGGCTGAGATGAGTGCAATAGCCACACTTAGCTTTGCAAAAAAAATACAACGGTATCAGACAATAACGATAGCGATTACGCTAAGATGTTTTTATACAGGTAATTTTACAATCACCATGTCGTTTCAACATTCGGACAGATACATTGGCCCCAAAGATGCGAAGAAAGGCTATGTTGTTCGGTGGGGGAAGGGGGATGGATGCTGGAGCCAGGCTTCGACGGCCTGCTTCGTTTTTAGCCCTCCTCAGTAACACTACATAATAGCCAGGCTATGTTTTAAGTTCTAGATAACACCCTTATCCTCGACATTAAGAGACAAGGTACTGACTTACCTGACGGGTTGACCGCAGTGGGAGTCGCCATGTTCCTCAGATGTAAAATATGTCAAAAGCAGCGATGGAGATTAAGCACAATAAGGCTCGTGAGCCCCCCGCGAGACTGTCGAAACTCGGCTGGATTAGCACGCGAGGCACGGTCCTTCACATCCGTCAACGTGGAAAAAACTATCTGATTCAAAATATTTAAGAAAGGCTTTTTCTGACTGAAATATTACCAGCAGATTCGAATGGAAAATTTCTTCCAAACCGCACTTTATAAAATGCAAGATATAAAATGTCTGAATGGAAGCACCGCGAGATTTTGGGTTTGCTTGCCTGAATAAATTTAGATTGGTGCAGTGATTGAAATAATGTAGAGATGCATGCATGGTGAACATGTGGTTGTAATGCTTTCTTTCCATTAATTTAATTGAGATTTGTTCATTATATATGTATGCGAATACTACATTTATATGCAGGGCTATATAACCTATATTATATATTATTATCACTCCTGCCACTAAAAAGATGCCCAGTTGTGCTCTGTGTCAAGTATAGGTTAGCCACTAGGCTACTGGAGACAGACCAGAACTGGACAGTCGTCAGAGGTAAGCTTCTTTTGGAAGCAATAACGAGTATTTCAGAAATATGAAAGGCAGTGTCATTAGCAATCTTTTTTTTTTTGCAGTTGTAAACAACATTCAAACTAGGTCCCTCCTTCTGGGCTCATCACCACCATTAGCCCACGCCCACTGTAGGACAATGTGTGTAAATACATTTACTGCTTGTATTTCTATACTGCAAGCTGATGATTTAGCACAAACTAAAACGTTGAGTAACTGCCTGTCCCAACTGAAAGCAAACCAACTCTGCATCTGCAGGTTAAAGCCAACCCAAGGTTATCTCCTTCGGGGCGGCTGTGGCTCAGTTGTTGGACTCGGTTGTCAATCCCCAGTCCCTGCAGCAACATTGTCCAATGTGTCCTTGGGCAAGACACTTCACCCAAATTTGCTGCCGCTGCTTCGTTGGTGGCATGAGTATGAATGGGATTACTTAATTCTGCTGAAACCCAGTTGAGAGCAGCCTCTGATTGTTCAAATGCTTCTCCTGTGAATATTTTGTCTGGGTGACAAAGTGCTTAGTAAAGTCCACAAAATGTTTCTCCAGATAGGTTTCCAGTTGTGGAAACAGCAGTAGCAATGGTCACAAGGGTTCCGTCTTTCAGTCATATACTGTACATACATATAGTACCACAATTTTGGTTTGATTTCTGGTTATTACTCTCAAACATATTCACACTGCGTATTATTTCTAATAAAACACATCAAAAGTGTTTTGTCTTTTTACGTTGTAAAAAAACACATGCACATGAAGACCAATCTGCAGTCTGCTAAAAAAAACTAAGACTATTTCTGAATGCAAAATTATTTTTTATTTAAGTATTTATTCATTCCTGATTTGTATTAGTTTTAACCAAAACCTAATCTGTGAATGGACTCTGTATGTATTTTTTTCATTTCAACATGCGCTGATGAGGGAGCAGGAGTCAGCAGGGTCTCTGATGAGCATGTTGGAGTCAGCAGGACCGTTGAGGATTCGGATTTGGATTCTTATATTACTGGACTATGTATTTTATAAACACATAATTTACGATGCCTCACTCGGGCCCCCGAGGGTTAACAAACTTAAAACAAAGCAGTGGTCTATAAAGTGCAAACTTTGCAATGGCCATAGGAAAACCTTGGGCCCCCACCTGACAGCTTATAATTCAGTTGCTCTGCAAAGCATTGCATTATTGCAGTGAAAATCCAAGTTTGTCAATGAAAGTAAACAGGCTGTTTCATTTTTATCAGTAAACATCATCTGTCTATAAGAAAGAAAAAAAGAAACTGGAAAAAAGAAGCAGATCTTTCAAAAATCCAGCGATGTTTTCTCCTTCCCTTCCTTCTCATCTAAAAGATTTTAATGTTGTTCCTCTCAGTCTATTTTGGAGCTCATAACAGGTGGATGAGAGGTCAATATCACTGGTGAAGAGCGCCCTCTGCTGGCATGAAACAGTACCCTATCCTCTGCCAAGTCAACCCTTCTTTCTTTTTATTTCTCTCCATGTTTGACCAGTTGGCCTTTTATGTCCGTAATAGCATGTTCCAATCATTCAGGAGACAGTTTGGTATTATTGTATTTAGGCTATCTTAACTTGTTTTATACATAAGTTTAAACATTGTTTTCATTGATTTTAAACTTAAAAGGGGCATGTGAAAAATCCATTTTCACAGTGTTTTTGAATATATGTTTGGGTAACCTGAGTGTCTACCAACCCACAAAATAAAATAATAAAAATAAATCTATCCAGTCCTTTGTTAAGCCCTGTTTCCACCAGCTGTTCAGTTAGGTGTGCATCTCGATACAGCATGTGTTTTGTGACATTCCCATAGACTAAAGCCGGTAAAGATTCCCCAAATTACAGAAAACATACCGTCCTACTTTTTGGTACCCTTCTGTTGGGGTGGCAAGAATATCGATATGACCCTGAAAGGTGGTGCTAAACACTCCAGTCCATTGATTTGTCAAAAGAATTGTCACTTTCCATGCAACAGCAGCTGTATTTCTCCTCCAGGCACACAGCCTTGTCTGAAACAAAGCTTGATTGCCTTTTTTGTAATAAAGAGCCACATGCCAATGACAAAGTAGATCAATTCCTGGATGTCTTCCATCGTTTTGTTTACTGTGTTGCATTTTTCTTCTTTGTTGAATTTATTAGCAGGATGGCTGTTAGCTGCTATGATGTGGTGCTATTACATAACTGACACGGCTATCGGCATCCAGCTTACACGGCGCCTACCAAATATGGCACGGTTGGCTGTGGAAACGCAAACAGGATCAGGCTTTACCGAATCAACCGTACCAAACTGTACTGAAACGGGGGCTTTAGTGGTCTGCACAAGTCCTACACACAGGGGCTCATTGCCTTAAAAAGACAAACACCAAAAGGAGGACTGTGAGAGAGCTGATTTATACAGGGTCAAAAACCCCCTCTGGTGCTTGATTCATGATGTATTTTGACCAAAGCACAGCACAGATGTCTAATATAGACCACAGGGGAATGTTTGAAAAGGTGGAAAAGGAAGAGAATATGTCATCTTCAACAATCCAGGGACGTAGTCAAATGCACAGTACAAACATAAAACTGCATAAATGGCCGGTCAATGATTCTGAATAAACAAATAAATGACTCTGCTAGTGGTTGTAGGTGGATTCGTTCAGTCATTATCAAGTGCCTAACCTGTATTTGACAAAGAAAAGGAAATGAGGGTGCCCTTAATGAAAGGGGACTTCTTCAAAAGTCAGGAGGTTTCATCCCTGGATAGATTTCCAAATTTTAGGCATATCAGGGTGTGGTTGGTTGGAAGGTAGAAAAGAAACAAACACTATGTGCCTAAGCATGGATGATTACATGTTATATCAGGAGCCAGCACACAGATCATTAATTACTTATTCTTGTACAGCACCAACACTGATGGGCAAATTCCGAGGCTTAATGTACAGTATATCACAGAGATTTTCAGAAACAATACAAAAAGAAGCATTTCTTGGTGTCTCGGAATACAAGTGTATAAGTCTGAGAACGGACCACAAATGTACCAAAACTAGACATGGATCATTTCAGAGGAAAATGTATCTCTTGAAGAGAAAAAACAGTTTGAAGGCAAAGGTCATTGCTGTGGTTGTCTGCATTCATGGAAGTGAATCTGGAAGCAGGGTCTGATGTTTCAGGTCTATGTTCAAGTTTTTATGCTGTACAAAAAATAACCGTCATAAATGATCATAGTGTGTTTTAGTGATGCAGGGCAGGGAGGATGGTTCCCATGCAGGGTCCGAAGCCTACCCTGTATCCGTCCCCTTGACAGTAACCTAAAACAGGAAGAGAGGCAACATCATCATATTATAAACATATGATTGTAAATGTGATCATCTGTTGGATTATTCTATATGAGCTCATCTTATGTCATTTAAATATATTAATACACAAATAATAACTTTAAAATTAAGTTTAAATTTGTCATTAATATTAATGTTTGGGTGGCAGTAGCTCTTTCCTGAGAGACTTGGGCCAGTTTAAGTCCCAGTATGGAACAAAGTATGGAAATTAGTCTGGTTGCTGGAAAGCTACTAGTTCACCTCCGGAGTACTTCTGAAGGGATCTTGAGCAAGACACCAAATGGTTAAGGGTTGCTCCCTATTTGCAGCAGCCTCATGCTGGGACTCTCCATTAATGCATGTCCATATGAACTATCTAAAAGTTATTTTCCTGGTAGCTCTTAAGCGCTCTTACCTCATAGGTTTCTCTGGATTGTTGGTGGGGACACCCTGCTGCTATGGTCCCCTAATCCTGACTCCCACTTCTACAACTATTATTAAAAATACCTCCCTGTAACATCTTTTTCTATTCCATGTTCAGAGCAGTTTCGGTAGATTGCTGTATTTCATGAGTCTAGTTTTGCCCAATATTTTGCCTCCGAAAAGGCAATTTATTTTTCCCACTGTAATGTTGCTAAATGCCTAGCTCATTATGAAATAATATTGAGTCTTTGTAGATAATATGACAACAAGGAAGGTCTCTTTTGTAATGTAATACAACAAAAAGTAAGGTATTTTACCTGCTTTTCGTAAAGTGTCTTGAGAAAGCATTTGTTATGAATGGGTGCTACAAATAGACTAATTGATCATGCATGTCATGGTTCAGTCTTACCTGAAATGGTGACTTCATCTCCATCCTTCAAAAAGGTTCTGGTTTCTCCTCTTCCAAGATCTATGTTTCTCGTTGCCCTCCATGACAACTCCAGCATGGAGCCAAAACTTTCTAGATCCTTTTGGGATTAAAATTCACACAGTATAAAATTTACAACACAAACTGTACTGTGCATCTAATCCAATTTATACATCATCCACAACATAAAAGCTGGTTCTATGTGTAAACACCACAAATTTAAAAAGAAAGGAAAAGATTAAGAAAGGAAAGATTAAAAAAATAGATGTAGATGACAATATTTAAAGGCAATTTCCATAATTCTGCCAAGTCCTTTATATTTTATGTATATTAATATTATTATTTATATTTTATATTTTTCAAAATAAAAAAGCCAGAACAAAAACAGATACAAGCTTTGATTAAATATTCTTTGAAATGTATCTTGCAGTTTAAAAATGGAATGGTGAAATAAACACGGTGTGCATTATACTGTATGTTAATGATTTATTTTTCTGCATTTTTAGCCTTTATTATAGAGAACAGTGGATAGGATCGGAAACCAGGGAGAGAGAGTGGGGATTGACATGCAGGAAGGGAGCCACAGGCCAGATGTGAGCCTCAATACATGGGGACTGCCACTGCGCCATTAGTGCCCAATTATACTGTATTATACTTTATACTTTATCACAGGTAGTACCGTCAATTGTGGAATAGAAAAAGTTACTATGCTGTACATGCAGGCACTCACAGGTCCACTGATGGTACCAGAAGCCAGCAGGTCTCCAGGTCTGACGTTGCAGCCGTTAACAGTGTGATGTGCGAGCTGTTGTTTCATGGTCCAATACATGTGCTACAGACAAACGAAACAATATACGATTGAAAAAAAACAAACCCCTTTTGTTATTTTGTCTTGTAATGGGGCCATAAAGTGCATGAAGAAGTCCTAGAAGGTTTTTAAAACTCATGGATATGGGAAGATCCAAAATAAATTATAAATTATAACAATAAAAAGCTTTTACACTATGGGACTAGTTTTTCATGTAATGTATTCATTTCTTCAAACTGTACAGTTGTATGATCAGTGGCATCCAATATCAATATGAGATTAATCTATTCTAATTCTTTTGATTAAATAACTTACTCTAAATAATGAATAAAAATGCACCCATTCATTTGACAGTCCTGTTCGTAACACTACACTAAATTTCAGGAATTAATGTAACACCTGAAAACACCTGATCTCCCATTCCCAACCTGAAAGGCAATGGGAGATGAAACAGTTTTGTTTGAATGAGGTTTCACTCTAAAGTCAGGTTCCATGCCTTTAGTTCCATGTGCCTTACATTGCACCAAACTGTCCTGCACCATGCACTTCATAAAATGTAAATGGTCTATAATACCAGAAAAACCTACTTGTGTTTATTATTTTATACTAAACAAATAGTCCAATTAGGTTAGTTACCTTATAGTTTGATCTGCAGATGGTTGCTGCCTCTTCCATGTCTTGTCCTAAAAATGCAAATATTGAGTATTATTACTAAGTTTGAAACAGTTATTCATTTATTCATTTCATTTAACCTTAATTAGTGACTGGATACACCTGTAGAGCTGACCACATGAAGAAAAACACAACATGCATGTTTTACTCTGTACTAAATAAAGTCAGTGATGGATTGAAAGGTTTGCACAAATTATTTGTGTCTGTTTTGCCAAACAATGAGTCAAAAATACTCTTCATGTAGTGTTAAATAAACATTTCTCAATTTTCTCCTCAGCTTGAGAAACTCTTAAGCCTGGTAGAAGTCTTCCTCACTACTACTAACAGTGTTACACCTTAGGAGCTCTTTTATGGGCAAAGATCCTTTGTAAATAACTTTCATCTTTACAAAGATCTTGTCTAAACTTGGAGGGGAAATTCTGAAAAAAAATATCCTGATTCTAAGAATTTGCCCAGAATTTGCCCTTTTAGTACCAAGGAGGCCCCTGAGAGGGGCGTAAATATTGTACCTTATATATCAATACATTTATTTGACAGTTTTTTTCTAAACTGAACCTGATATTATTATTTAGTGTTATTTATTAAAAACACAAGTAAAATGTATTAAAGCTAGAAAATCACATGATTAAAAGAGACAAAGGTCCACGATGAGCACATGTTCTTCCGTGACTTTTAGTGACTGTACATTAGTTAACAGAGCCCGCATAAAGCAGCAGAAAGAAGCATAACAAGAGGCTGTGTGATGTTGGGGAAAAAAGGATGTTTGTTACATTACTGTCTGTGTACAGTAAGTCTGATTCATGATTGAAGTTTGTGTGTAATGATGGGATTGAATGCAAGCATTGGTTGGAATAAACCTAAAATATACAACAGACATGTACAGCTGAAAAGATGAGATTCAATTTTGAGAACAGTACCTTTCAAAGACACAAACAGATTAATGTTGAAGGTGTAAGCATCTTGGTGTTGCAGGTATTGGAGGGGCTCTGGATCCTGCAGGATAAAGAAAAAAAAAAGGTCTCGAAAACCGTGAGGTCAAAGCAGGCACTAGGGCCCAATTTACACAATTTCAAATGTTTATTAGGACTACACCTGTCTATATAAGACCTTACAGCTCACAGTGCATGTCAGAGCAAATGCGAATCATGAGGTTGAAGGAACTGCCCCTCTAGCTCAGAGACAGAATTGTGGCAAGGCACACATCTGGCCAAGGTTACAAAAGAATTTCTGCAGCAACCAGACAACCAGAACTCTTCCTAGACCTGGCCATCCAGCCAAACTGAGCAGTCATGGGAGAAGAGCCTAAAGAAGAACCCAAAGATCACTTTGGCTGTGATGATGGTGCAGTGATGGTTAGACTGTACTGTTTATGGTGGTTTTGAGCTCTTTGGTCACAGTAGCTCACGTAACATGCAAGATCAATATTCTTCACAGCTACAGCGCAAGGGGAGCACTATTCTCCATTACTTTTGTCACCAGTTAAATGGGGTGTCTTTTAGTTGGTGTCTGTGTGAGGACTTTACCATGACCTGATGGAATCGACAATGTTTATCTAATGTATTGTGTCTGTTTCTTTTTTATCATGAATCTCTATTGTTTTGCATTGTATGTGTCTTTGGGACGCTGAATATCCTCTCTGCAAAACAAATTTACGTTTCTATGAACCCATAGAAAGAAACCTTGACCCTTAAACCTTGCAGTGTTTGTCACTTTGATGTACCTGACCCAGCAGGTACACAAGTTGTTGGTCATTGTCCAGTTTTCTTTTGTTGTTTAATAATTTGGTTTGTCATATTATTGAGTAGAGTCCCAGAACGAGCTGTCTAAAGCGGCAGGTATCTATTGGCATGTGAAGCATTCTTTCACATTGCCTTAATGAAAGTAAAAATAAAAACACAGATTTAATTACAATAAAACAATTATATTATAGGGGACAGGGTAGTAACTTCTCATTTACTCCTGATTTCTGATGTGATTTGGTTTTGTTTTCATCAGGTCCATACTCTTTACATTATGTTAGACAGACCTAAAGTCAGCAGCCGTGCCATGCAAAGTACACAGTAGGCATCAAATACTCTTAATAAAGATCATGCAGTTC
Source organism: Symphodus melops (assembly GCF_947650265.1). Lineage (NCBI taxonomy): Eukaryota > Metazoa > Chordata > Actinopteri > Labriformes > Labridae > Symphodus > Symphodus melops. Next base: position 19,074,938 of record NC_136693.1, on the reverse strand, counting down.
TTCCATTCTTTTTTTTCTTTGCAAAATCTGAGTTATGACTTTTCTAATGAGGGTTGTAATTGGATTTATTTGGGATCATTACCAAATTGAAAACTTGTCAGGGTGTAAAAACACATCATTTTCTGAAACTGAGTTTGTTCCCTTAAATTCAAAGCAACTATCGGACACTAATTTCAAATGGCGTAAGATGTAACCATAGCACTAACCTGGATGGGGTTGGCTTCTGCAAACGGTAATAGTGCCTCCATTGGGACGACCCAAGGTGAGATGGTGGTTCCAAAGTTCTTTCCCAGAAAAGGACCCAAAGGAACATACTCCCATGACTGAATGTCCCTGGCTGAGAAAGACATCAAATACAACTACAAAATTAGTCCCTTGCTGTTTATTCTTGCCTAGGAGCCTCTTGCCGTGGCAATAAGCAAGAAGTCTTACATCACAGGAGTGACAATTATCTTATTCCTCTTCAAGCCCCTCCGGTCACTTAGTAACGTTTTGGCAACAATAGACAATTTCTCCACCTTCTCTGGATACAAAGTAAATTGGTCCCCCTTTCTGATCCATCATTCTGCCTGACTTGAGTGTATTTAACATCTCCAATCTGCAACATGGTATTACATATCTAGGCATTATATTTCCACCATGACATAAAGAACATAACAAAAGTAAACTTTGGAGACAAACATGAGGACATGAAAAATCCACTCAGGATGTGATTCGGGATTGAACCTTTCCCTTTTTGGTAAACTATCCTCCGTAAAAATGACAGTATTCCTCAAATTATTTCATTTAAGAAACATGCTGCCAATCCAAATACCTGATAATATATACAAACAAATCAATAAACACATTTTGCGAAGGGGTATTACAGTCTCCATGGGTACCCATCTGTGATAATCCTTTTTTAACTATAGGTAAGAAGGCAATCCAATAGAAGGCGTTGTATAGCAGTGGTGACGCTAAAGTGGCTGATTAAAATGGGTAAATTAGTGATGAGTAATCCACAGGGAGGTAAATGGTTAAAAAGCATTCATGCATTAAAAAATGTGTTTTGTTTAAAATGTTATGCAAGTCATAATGCCCGGTGGGATGGGGCTTTTTGTTCAAAAAGAAGGCTACTTGTGACCTTTAAGTCATTCTAGTCCTGGTTACAGGTTACAGCATCTGTTGTTTGTTTGTTTGTTGCTCGGTCATGTGGGAGTTTTGCCTTCAATGGAAATGTTTGCTTGTGAATAGTGTAGACAATATTTTTCCTCTTTAGGTTTTTTTTTTTGCATTTTTGTAAATACTGTTCTCTGCACTTTGGGAGGCCAATCACAGTCTGTGACTACACCTGTGTTTTTTTACAATCTTTTTGGGTGTTTGAAAGAGAACCCGGTCACAATAGCTCAATCCAGGATGTTGAAAAGACACCAAATCCTTCTACAATTACATACTGCAAGTTTGTTGTGAGTAAAATGTGTTCTGCAGAGATTCTTACCACTCCAGTCATTCATGAGTACCATTCCAAAAATGTGCTCGTGGGCTTTAACGATGGGTATGGGCTCCCCAAGCTGATTCCCTCCACCAACAAAGAAGGCCTAATTTAAGAACAAAATGAAAGTTAACACTGACCAACACAATTGTCCTATACTCAATATGAAGGAGACACTGCCCTGGCTCTCTTCGAAGAGGTGGCGCTTGGCATGGTACAGTTTATGCATGAGCACAAACACGTGGTGACACACTGTTGACAGCCTTCATATTGAAGAAATCCCAGTTTTATGGCTTTATGTGACTATCTATATATACTGTATACACAGTATATATGCATTTGCCACAAAGTCTGTACAGACATGGGCCGTCTCTTTTAGTCATAAAAAGGCAGGGAACTTAGGCCTTCACGTGTGCAACTCAAAAAACATTGACAAACATAAAAGGGATATTAATAGTAAAGACTGTAATCACCATCTCCAGCTCGATGTCCAACTGCTTAGAAGGTCCAAACACTGGAGGTTTTTCTAAGGGAGAGTAAAAAGCAAACATTATTATTAATGGCTATAGGTTTAACGTTGCCTAGAATGTAGAGATTCATTTCACATTTTGGAGTTAAGAGTTAGTTTTACACATCAAAATCAATTAAAATTACAGTTTCAGGACGCATTCACACTAGGCAATCCGTACCATGGTTTGGCACGCTACATCCAGTTTGTTTGACCAGTGCGAGTGCTCCGATCAGAGTTCAAAAATGGTACACTTCCTTGGCCCTGACATGTTTCGATGAGGTGTTCTTCGGAACAGTACAGTTCATGCACAAGCATGAGGTACACAACATTGACAGCTTTCATTATGGAGAAATATCCGAAGTGTTCTGGCTTTATCTGACTATAATGACTCAAATAAGCCACAAAGTCGGCAAAAAATCTGCCTGTTTTGTAAACTAATGCATACTTTATAATTACGGAAAGCCATGTAGGTGTTGTATTATGACCTCATAAGGTTGATAAAATGTTAACATGTAAACAACACATTGACAACGGGTTGACAGTGTATTTTACTTGTTAACCCTTGACAGGGCACTCATTGAAATACTTTAAAAAATTCAACCTTATAGTGTTATTCAGGGACATAACAGTTTATTCTGTCTACTTTATTTCTGTTATAACATTTTTCAAAAATGTTAAGCCTCATAAACATTGACAAAGTTACCATATTTGGTTCAAATGCCACAATAGCAGGATCAGTGACGTAAGGTGATCTCTTCTGATTGACAGAGTGAGGATCACATGCTTCTCGACCTTACTGAGGTGCAGAAGGGTGGCCATATGTAATGTTTGAGGAAATTACCAAAAATAGTCACTTGCCCTATAAGGGGTTAAAAGTCATGTGTTTTAAACAGCTTGGCCACTTTGAATGGGTAAGTATAATAAGTTTCAGTTGGTTGCTAAGCACTCGGGTTAAACCATTTCTGTAAGTCTAGTCTAAGTCTAAGCCTACGAGTATTTGGATTTTGGACTCCAATTTCTTTGTCCTTTTTTCTATTTTTTTACATATCCAATATTCTATATATCCTATATATTTTTTATGCATCGCCTTAAACTTTGACCCGTCAACATGTAGACAACACAGCGTTGTCTCAAATTTTATTGTGCAGACAACATGTAAACAATGTGTATATAATGTGTGGTTCACTTGCTGTCAATGTGTTGTCAATGTGTTGAAAGTCCTGTGTATTTGAACAATCTGGAAATCCATATATTTATTGCGCTCTACACCCAGATTTTGCACAGTGTCAATACATTAAAATAGTCAGACATGCATTTACACAACACGCTTTATACCGCCATGGCAGGGCCCAATGTGTCCTGTTCTGTTGCAATGTTTTCAATTGCTCTTGAAACTGCAGTTAATGAATATAATAATAATAATTTTAGCATTTATTCAACAACGCAAAGTTCACAATTGAAAGACAAGAATTAATTGATACAATTAATAGACCCAAGTACTAGTCAAATTAAGACACTTACGCTGGTCTGGTCTCATCTGGCCTGAGGGTCGGCGAATGGGGGTCCCAGAAACAATAACTGATGATGCTCTACCATGGTATCCAACTGGAAGCCTCAACCTGCATGACAATAAACTCAAGTTTAGATGACCACAGAGAGATAATAATATTTTCACCCCCTTGGAGGCACTATGACACAATTAATTAATTTATTAATTTGACTGGTTAGTTTGGAGTCACTGGATAATTGCCATCACAACTGTTAGTAAGAAACCCACCTACGTATGTGCCTGAAATATATCTAATATGTGATGAACAAAATTTTCCTAAGACATAGATTAAGCTGCTCGGATTTATGTAATCATCACTCTCTTATAAAAAGAGGTTGTTTGCAGTCTTTCTGTGCAACAAAAGAACCTTGGCCCCTACCTTTTTTGTATATTGCTTTAAATCATAATTGTAACACTTGATTTGAAAATTTGAAATTGAAAGCATGCTGGATATTTTAGTTGAAATACATTATTTTATTATTATTAAATAGGTCCATCTTGTCAAAAAAATTGATTAAAATAAAATTTAAAGATATGAAGAGGGCTGTTTCTTCTTAAAAGTTAGTTTAGTAGTTTAAAGGGGACATAGCAACTTTACATTTATTTGAGTAACTTGAGTGTCTATTGACCCACAACATTTGAACTTAATCCATCCATTCCTTTGTTTGTGGTCAGCCTTAGTCTTACCACATGGAGAAAAATGCTCAGTTTCCAATTTTCTCTGTTTGTGACATCACAAGATGGTTGGTGGTATCTCCACTAATGGACTCCACCTCCTGCCTTGACCAAAACTTTTGCGCAGGTCTGCCATTTGTTTTGTCTCGACAGAGGAGTGATTTCTACTGGGAAAACTCAGGGGTCTCATTGCATTTAAAGAAACACTAACCCTAACCCTAAACCACACTAGAACGCTCTGGGAGAGCTGGTTTCTACAGGGTCACAAACCTCCTCTCTTGTGCTTGATTCATCTTATATTTGGATCAAAGCACAGATGTTTCATGTAGAGCACAGGGGACTGTTTGAAAAGGTGAAGAGGGGGGTAATATGTCCCTTTTAAGCATTTAAGCAAGAAGCATCAAGAATGAAAGAGAAAAGGTACCATGTAAAAGTTGCCTGCATGTATGATCACTGGTAAGTGAAATGCAAACGTTTATTTATCATGTCTGTCAGCCTTAGAGAAGAGCCCAAGAACAAATAAAAGCAGTCCTTTACAAATATAATAATTTATATTGCACAATTCAGTTCAAGCTCCCTTTTGATATCTACCACTAAACGCTAACTGACTCAAGGCCTCTTTGAGCAGTTGCTCATCTAGGCAAGTAGGCAAAAATTGATGGTGTACCAATTTGGCATTAGAGCATTCTCCTTTCCCCGGAACATGGTGCCAACATTGGTGGCATGGTCTCTGGAGGAGTAGAAGTCAGTGTAATCACCTGTAAAAAACAAACGAAATGGCTTCTTGAAAAAACTGCTGAAATATAGCTGCACCCGACATTGATTTTTAAAGTAAACAGGCACAGAGTCAGTGGTAGGAAGTAGTGCCATCCATTGCTGACATGACTCAACATTAGTAATCTATGCAAACGTTGACCATTTGTAAGTGGTGGTTGGTTGTTGGTGGGGGGGGGGGGTCTCACCAATATCTGCAGGAAGGTGCATGGTGGCTGCACGTTGATAAACAAAAGCTCTGAAAAAAGATGAAAAGGTGATTAGATCATCAACACAAAAAGGACCAAGGCACAGCAAACTTGGGCTGCAAGAAAGCCCTTTTTTGAAGACATAAAATATGCAGCTGAGTTCCCTCTCTACAAGTTTTTTCACCTAGAATAATTAAAGAATGTTGTTTGATTTTGTCAAAAAATATTTGATTCAGAGTGATTCAGAGAACATTTTAAATTATCTATCTATCTAAAAAGATCACCAAATACCTACAGCTATTGATAAGGGAACATAGTGGTGACCATGAATTTACTACTGCATTATCATATGGCTCAGTGGTACAGTTGCTCGTCCTCTACTGTTTGAGCACACAACTGAATTTGTTTGGATCATGGAACATACATTTCTACAGCGATGCCTAATATGGCAAGTTGACATTCATATAATGGAATTGGACTTTTACTACTGAGACTTCTGCATAATCATTATCTACGAACTTACCTGCTCCGAAGGCTGGAATCATCTCTCAGTATGCTCTCATTGGCTGACAGCAACACTTGCAATGTTCGCCTAACCTCCCTCCAGGCCTCATAGCCAAGAGCCATGAAAGCATTGAGTGTGGTCTTGCAAGATGACAAAGATAAAATAAAATATTATACCAAATACCCATGTTAATGCTTTTTGTAACAATACACCAGGACAAATTCCCTGTACTGTATATGTAATTGGCAATAAAAAAAACGATTCTGATTCTAAATTTAGACCTTTCCTTTTCCAGTTTGACTACACAGTAGTTTCATTTCATTTTTAATTAACTTGTTTTGCAAGCCTCTCATTATTCAGGGGCAAGTGGTAAAATACAATTTACACACGTGTGTTACTTTAATGCCGTTTTTAGGTTGCTGTACTTTCAGTTCCTTCAGTTTATTTTTGCACAAAAAGAAAAAAAGTACAAATATTTGACATACACTTATAGCGTTTTAATTTGACTGCCAAATCACTACAGTAATATCTTAGCAAGGTTAAGATATACAACAAATTCCCAGCTGGTAAACTACTGGATAAAGTAAGCCCCTTAATTTGATGAAAATGGGAGCTACCTGTTTCACATTTTTGAATGAATCTTACATCAGCTGTTTTTGAGAAACTCTTTTCACCTACCTCCTGACCAGAGAGCCTTTGAATGTAGATGAACAGCAGGAACATTAAGGCCACAAAATGGAACTAATTGTTACTACTTTTCAGGGGTCTTATTACAGTATAACATAATTAGATTAAAATACATATATCTCCCTGGTCTATTCTGATTTCTGAATAAAAGAGATGTGTCAATCAAACACCTCCAACCTCTAGAGTATTTTACAACTTGGTAAAATACGTCAGTAGAACTTAGATCATAAATAATGTGTTGCTTTTTTTTCCAAATGGTAAATCTTATGCATGTTAGACCACATAGGTAACTAAGTCATGGTCTCTCTTTCATTTTTCCTACTTTCCACAAACATTGTTTTTCCTAATATTGTAAAAGATAAAGGGTATTTTAGGGGGCCCTCATGGAAAACTGATTATTTTGTCAAAACAGTTGTAATACTTTTTCATTTACAACAGTCTTTCTATCCACATAATAGCAGTGATCAGTGATTCAGCATACCTGTTCAAAGACATCCTGATGTTTGGACATCACAGGCCCTTGAAACAAAGACTTTACCACACTGAGGTCCAGTATCTGGTCTCCAATGGCAACCCCAATGCGATGTTTAGGCTGAAGAAACAAAAACACTTTGACATCACTACATATGAGCAACAATATTTGTAAACTTTCCTGTTATACATCAAAAGTTTATCCCATTTCGTCCCATTTTAATATGTCCACAGTATATCCTCAAATCATTACAAAGCTTAGAAGCAAGTGCCATAGACACATAACGCTGTGTGTGCACCTGGTGGACAGTGGACAAACAACCATTAATTCATTGTTAACACTGATGGCAGAGGCTGATATGTAAAGTAACCATCAGAAGAAACTAATGCCATTTATACGCGTTTATTTTGGGGTTAAGTGTCTTGCTAAGAATACAAAGGAGTTGAAGATCAGACCTCTGAACTTTGGTTGAGAGACCACTGACTCAAACTGAGTCACAGTCACCACCAGGACTTCAAATATCGTTTTTCAAGTACAAGTAGGAAGACTTTTTTTTTTTTTAAAAAAGAATTGTTTGAAAAGCATCTGCTAGAATTCATTCTAAGTGAACAGATGCCTCCTTGGCGCATTCTCTGCTGCTACAACACCAACGTACCGCTGAAGGCGCGCAGCCCTTAAACTGATGATAAAAAAAAAAGTTGTCCTCGTTAATGCATACAAAACGTCATTTCCCTAGGAAGAATAACGTTGTGGGTATTTGTATAACCGTTTACTGGAAGCATGTAGGAAGTATTGAATTACTGAATCTCTATCCAGTTGTCCAATTGTTGTATTTCTGCAAATGTAGTTCTCTCCCTCATTCTGCAGACAGTTTGTTATTGTACTAGATCACTTTTTTTTTGTAAAATGAGACTTCGTTTGTATCAATCAAACATTCAATCCAATCTCAAGACAGTGACAAAATAGCATGTCTTGACCATTCTCTTACTAATGTGCATTTGTAGTAAGAAATCGATACGATCACAAGTTGTCACTTGAGAGCTTTGGAGATGCTTGTTCTGGCCAGATGTGAAAAGCTTAGAGTCAGCCAGACCACATGTCTAATATCAAGTGTTGATTGCCTTGCCTATATTTGTTCTATTTTAAATGTTTTTATTTCGTCGCCTTCAAAGAGATTTTCGGTTTTCTAATGAGCATGAAAAGGTTTGAATGCCTCGATGCACCTATAATTATGATGGTTTTATTTCTCCTTTCTAATAGACTAAACACCAATAAGACTGCCTTTTGTAAATAATGCCAGTAAGTTATCGATTTCTCACAAAGCACTCTGTAGCACCGATGAAGATTAGTTATCTATTTGTAAACCAAGTAAGAATAAACAAGCTATACTTACATTTTCCGCTGTAGAGAAAATACCATAGGGAAGGTTCTGGAAGGAAAAATCAGATGCTGCATCGACATTTATGAACGACATCTTGTCTTGGAAGTAATAGTAGTTGTATTCCACTTTTCTGAGTTAGGATACAGACTGAATGGGCAGCAGCAGTAAGGGCTTCCAGATGTTGCACTTTGGAAATCTCCTCCCCTTTTCGAACTGCCAATTGCATTCCGCCTGTAGTATCCTCCCAATTCCACACCACTGGAAGTTAATACAAAACAGCCCTGTGAATGACTAAGCAAATTGTTGTGTGAAGTTTCTCCCAAAAGTCTGTTCCATTTAAATTCTTATTGCAAACGGCACACCGTATAGGCTTTGTGAAAAATGTCAAATTGACATGAACATGTACAGCCTTATTCTACGCTTTTGAGTAGGCGACTGAAGGTGATTTAAAGAGGGGGAAACAAATAACACAATATATAGCAGCGGTCGGTATGCTATTGTAGGCCTACACGGAAGGCATCTTAAATAGGCTAAATGAATAGATGGTTGTCCAGCAGAGCAATCCCCCTTTAAATAGATAAATTCACATTGACAGAGGAAAATGAGCACGTTACACCAATATTGCCTACAGGCTTTTACATTGCAGAAAAGGCCACTCCGTTATGGTCCAGTTATAAAAGGAGCAGGAACAAGAGGAATTTAGAGGGACAGAGGCAAAGGTACAATGTCAATAAACTTAAATAACTATTAAAATATAAACATTTAACACATACACATGATAGAGGGTACTAGTAACATTTCCCATACTAAATTATATGCTTTCAATTTTGGGATAACCTCTGTTTTGGTAATATTTTATGCACAGTGGACCCTCATATGCATAAATCAAATACAGTATGTACATGTTTTATGAAAACATGAAAATCTGATGTGTAACACAAATATTATGCACACCAGCTGCAAACGATAAGAGTTAAATAAAATTGTCAAATTATTCCTTTTGTACTATTTGTTTATTGTAAAAGGTAAATACAACATATCACCAATTTTCAGACAGCTCAATAAGTAGTCCCAACTCCCTCACTCTCTTTTCTTACCCATCATCTGCAGCTGAATGGAGCACATAAAAGCATTCCATGTGATCCCACAGTAGCTAATGGTGTGCTAGGTAATCAATATCACGAAGACAAACATACAATAATATAAAATAAATATGCAACGTTTTGGGAGAAATTACTTGGGGTTTTTTTTTCCATAATTTTTCTGATTTGGGAAAATCAGAACAAACTGAGGTGTTTTTTTTCTGCCAGGACATCTCCTACAAGTGCGTGCATGTGCAAATGGACATCTGCACTACAACAAAACCCCCACGTGATACTCACATTTAAAGATTTTTTTTAGGGCCAGGCTAAGCACAACAACACTTTTCAGCATTATATGACAGAATTCCTCTTGGTTTAACTATGACACTTGTCTGAAGTCAGTCTAAAGAGGTGGCTTCACAGGTTATCATGTAAGAAGAGGCCTGGGATGATAAACAAAGTCACTAACATTAACTAAACAACAAACACTGTGCTGAAAGGGGGAAATAATGGATAGTGTGGACAATTGTGGGAAAGTGGGGCACTTTAAAAAAGAACATTTCCCTGTAAGAAAATCCATATGTAATGCTTTCAACAAAGTTGGCCATCGTAGTAAAGTGTGTAGGAGCCACAAAGCAGTGAGTGAGGTCACATAGCCAGCTGATAAACTGCAGTTGTACTGTACATTTCCTCGGAGCTGTGCGAAGAACAAGTGGCTCAGCTAAGCACTGGACTTCTTAACTGCTGTGAGCTCCACGCTGGCCAAATTCAAGAGAGGGGGCAGAGGGGAGAGAGGGTTACCCGTGCCTTTAACAAAGAAGCTACAACCCGAAAGTAGTAGATGAAAGTCATGTGGACAGCTAACCCACTGTGAGTGGAAATACTCTAAGAGAATGAAGTCTTAACTCTAATATGGGCTTATCAAAGACTCCATCCACATGTGTACAGCAGAAAGTGTTATATACTCAGAGCCTTTGGAAGTTGAATACCAGACCGGTGCACAAAATGGGTTCTGAGACTGCAGCCATTTGACTTCAGATTAGTACACATCCTGGATAACAGAACATAGCAGATCCTCTGTCACGGTTGTTGGGGGAGACATCACAAAAGGAGACACATAAAACATGGTTTAGAAGAGTATTTGAGATTTGTGGCAGTAAGTGCTATCCCAAAGAGGTGTATGAAACTTCTTATACTGTCCAAGAGTTTGTGAAGGTACACAAGGCAATGACAGGTGCTGATTTTGAAAAATGTAAAGCTTATGCACTGATCGCAAATTAACTTTGTGTATCAGATACAAAGTTCCATTGTAGTGCTGCCTGAAAAGCTGCATGCACAAGCACTCTTGTTAGTGCATGTACAACACTTGGAAACAGTGGGAACACAACAACACCACAGAAGCAAAGTTTTGTGGCCTGGCATTGACTAAGCAGCTAAGAAATATAAGGGTTGTTACAGATTGTAACAACATGTAACCCCCAAGAACCTCCGAGACTCACTCTCTTATCAGAGAATCCCTGGTAGGATGTCTCCATAGACGTGCTGGGACTACTGCCAACCAATAACTCAGAACTTGTGTTTTTTTGATCATAACAGTAACTATGGTTTCACTTCTACAGCTTTTATAACTGCAGAAAGGTCAGAAGCCTATGACAAGCTTCAGCAGACATGGACAACCTGTCACCTGCAAATCTGACAACGGATCACAGTTCAAGTCTGAATTATTCAAAGAATACTGTGAAACTAATGGAATCAGGTCAAAAAGCTCTAGTAACACCTGTACAGTATTATGATCAACTTTATTAACAAATTAGACCAAAGCTTTGATTAAGGGATCACATGGAGTATGTTTGAATTGGAGACACTGCTTTGTTGCCTGTCTGCAAAAACACACACAAAAAGAGGAACAAGAGGCCAATAAACGTTTGATTTTAACTCGGGCTACTGAATTTTGTCAGAGTTTCTGAATTCCGACTTCATGGCGCTTTCCTGATGATGTATCAGTGTGACAACTCAGAATTTCTGACTTCTGAGATCAAATGTAACACAGCCTAAAGCTATAGACCCAGAAACATCATGTCCTGAGAAGGGCTTACATAGAGGGGTTAGCTAGAACACAGGATTGGATTGGAATTTGGCAAAAAACTTCAGAGACAAGTTTTGAGGACTCGGGTGACGTGAGGCCAACTGCAGGATAGGATAATGGAGTCTTGACACTGATGGTGGTGATAGAAGAATGCAGGATGTGATAAGGAGTGGGTTTCTGGGGCTGTATCTTGTTGCTGAGCTGGAATTGATGTGACTGGAGAGTAAGAGGGTTAGACTGATCTCACATTTATGCCATTAGAAAGTAAACAATGAGCTGACAACAGTAAAAGCCCATCTTTAACATCAACTTTAACCCCATCACCAGAAACATGGAGGCTGTTTATTAACAGAGAAGGCCATTGTATTTTTAAATAATTTCTTAGACAGAATGATGCTGCCCTCAAAACCTTCAGAGCTATGCAACAGAGACTGGGGATCAATCACTTTATGTGTAAAGAGTCAATTCACAGCATCTCAAGACACTTGAGAAAAGAGCAGGTAAAAGACCATACTCTTTATTTTATTTAATTTTTTTACAAAAACCAATCATTAATCCATCATGAGCAGATCACTTAACATTTAACAACAGTGGCAAAGAAAAATGTCTTTTTAACAGGCAGAAACCTTGAGCGAAACCAGAATCATGTTTAACAGCCATTTGCCTGTATGGAACTTGAAAAGTTGGACAGAGAGAGATGCAGGAAGAAGGAGTAGGATAGGCACATTTGTCGCTCAAATTTAGCACCTGTTGATCTAGCATACTTTAGCAGATGGGAATATTAACATAGATGGTATTCAAATATTTTTTTAGCACGGCAGTGATAATGTAGACATGGGGAATGTATTGTTACTTTAGCTAACTAACAAGATCAGAGAGTAAAATGTAACTTAACCGATGGTTGTCTAGAATTTGTCTTATTGTTGCAGGGATGTCAAACACCAACATTATTGTCCAGCTAAGAGCACATCCAGCACTAGACTACAAAGTCCCTGTAGTCCCAGAAAGAGACAGTTTGTGCATATAATATGATTTACAATATAAGAGAGAACAAGCTATTATTTTAATACCAATACAATCTTGTAAGCACAAGGCAATTATGTTTTGCGCTCAAGTTATCATCTCAGTTGCAGGCATTAAACGACAGGTCATGCTTACAACATATTTTTTTACTTTTTGGGACTTTAGCGGCTGCAGATGTAAACTAGCTCTAAGCTAACGAACAAATGAACGTTTAAAAATGTACATGGTCCCTTTCCAAATACAATACAGTAAAAAAAATGAGTGACCACAGGAGAAGCCCCCTTTACTAAATGTAAATGGGGCTGACTTAAACACTTAGAGCTCATATTCATTATTGTCAACTCTAGTTACCTCGGATTTACAACTTAAATGATAGTCTGCTGATAAACTTCTCACTTATCACCAAACTGTAACCTTTTAAATCATACTGCTCACTGTTCTGTCTTTCAGGAAAGACAAACCAAATGAACATGGCTATTAATGAAGAAGCAGCTTACATGAAAAAAGAAACATTTAATATGGAGGAAATAGTAAGAGTTGTCACAATAATTAAGTTACATTTCAGGTTTTTAACACAAAAACAGAGAAGCCAAAAGCCAATATGATAAAATAAAAAATCTTAGACTTGGCACAAAATGAAGATGGTTGGACTGGAGATGTGTGTACAGGTTAAAGCAACCTAGTGACACAAAAGAGTTATTTGTTTTGAAAAGCTGAAACTGATCTGAAATGCAAACAGTCTATCATTGTGGCTGTTTTGTTGTTCAGTTCAGCCAGTCAGTTGAGACCTTTATTGTCTCTGGAAGGAACATTTGACAGACAGCAATGGACACAAAAACACAACAGATAAACAGACATAGGACAGTGCAACACAACCTGATGTAATACAAGCAAGAAATGTAAAACAAATGTCACTGTTCATTAAAAAAAAGTTCCACTCAATTGGTATAAATAAATAAAGTGCTATTGCTCTGCTTGGAAGCTAAATTAGTACATTATGGCTGTAAAAAACAAAATTTGACGGAAAATGAAAATTAATGATTTGTCTGAGAGTGAAAAAAGAAAAAGGAAAATTTCTAATTGCGAGGGCCCCAACAGACCCTAGAATCCCCACTGACCATCCACCTTCAACAATTGTTATGCGTTTCTCCTCAAAAAAGTCAAGTTAGCAGATAGACCCTTGAATGTGCCATGGATGGATTTTCTGCTCAGAATTTTATGCAGTGATTTTCAATCAACAGCAAATGTGAAAACAACTTGTGCAGAACATTATGTCATCATGAATTTGAAATTAATAAATAAAAAAACAATATTTTAAAATGTTTTACTTACCACTTTACACACTTTTCCAAATTGTTTTGTTGATACCTCACATAAACAGCAAAAACAACATCACTTTTAAAGAAGGCACAGCAGCATCTGTACTTCCTGAAAGCATTGACGAGCTCCAAACTGTCTCAGCTGCATGTGTTTTACTACTGCTTTGTTGAAGTCAAGAAAATATCAAGTTGGAAGGTTGGGAAGGAAGGAGAATGTCAGGCTGTCATTTCCTCCAAGAAAAGAAAGAAGAGTAAGAGGAGAGGATAATATTCACAGGACAGTAGAATGGATAAACAACAGGTGAAGGCAAGAAAAATGGAGGAAAAGGAAGACACACAAAGTGATCTTTAAACCAAAGGGGGAACATATAGGCTTCAGAGAACTTAGCTCTGTGAAGCTACCAAAGGCAAGAGTTGGTAGACATAAAAAAGTTTGTTTTATTTATCATTAATGTACACTCAGCACCCCATCTTGACAAAAAATAGAAATGTACACATTTTTTCAAATTTTTAAAAAAAGAAAAACTGAAATATTACATTTTTATAAGTATTCAGACCCTTTGCTGTGACACTTATATTTAACTCACATGCTGTCCATTTCTTCTGATCCTCCTTGAGATGGTTCTGGTCCTTCATTGGGGTCCAGTTGTGTTAAATTAAATGGATTGGACTTGATTAGGAAAGGCGCACACCTGTCTGTATAAGACCTTACAGCTCACAGTAATGTCAGAGCAAATGAGAGTCACTGCCCAAGGAGCTCAGAGATGGAATTGTGGCAAGGCACAGATCTGGCCAAGGTTACAAAAGAATGTCTGCAGCACTCAAGGTTCCTAAGAGCACAGTGGCCTCCATAATCCTTAAATGGAAGAAGTTTGGGACAACCAGAACTCTTCCGAGACCTGGTTGTCCAGCCAAACTGAGAAATTGTCGGAGTCCTTTTTGTGTACAAGAGTAAAACTTGTTCAATACTGTTGATAAGTACAATAACCCATTTAACATAAACATGCAGATTGTGCAAATTTGCAGTCCTTATGCTTGATGTTTTTTAATGTTCTGAAGTTATTTTTATATTTTTAAGCACCACAAAGGAGAATGACTTAATTTTGATTTACAACTGTGCAATGACATTAAACGCATTCTGACTCTAATCCTGACAAGTAGGATACACAAATAAAATGTATAAACCCTTAAACCTTTTAAAATTTATTGTGAATTTTTGTGGTAGTCAATGGACATCACAATTGAACAAAAACATGAACATTTGGAAATACAAACACTGGATGTGGAATGAAAAAACGTTTAAGGAAATAAGCTATATAAAAGTATTCTATGAAAGCTTTTCATTTAACCTCACTTTGAAATCCTGGTAATCTCTGAGACTTGGGTGCGTTTTGTGGGATAGATCGTTTGGTTTGGGGTGGTGTGAATGCTCAAACGAACTTTGGTGAAGACAAAAGAACCGAAATCTGGTCTGCTTGAAATGGGGGGTCTCTTACATGAATAGCAACACCAGCCTTCAGTCATCCTTACAGGTTAACGTTCTGATGACTGTGCCAAGTGATTAGGCCTACACGTTGCTCTGATCAATATGCCAGTTTGACCTGACACAGCCGACACGTAACTTTCTATTTAATAGATAAATGCTGCAAATATAGTCAAACTGCGCAACACTAGGAGATGACATTCTTCCACTGTCTTGTTTACTTTCAGGTCGTAGTGCAGACTGGATGACAGCAGAGCTGAGCTACATGCTGCATTCAGGTGCTGCCCGGTGGTTCAGTCTCCGAGTTAGAAAGTCATTAATCTGTTTCCAGTGTTTTCAATTCGAAAAGTCGGGATAATTTAACAACAGGCAGTATGGAAGACGATGTTTGTGATGTCTACAACTTATATTTGGACAAAACGTGAAACACATGACAATTCTAATGCCTATTAAAAAGTATCTTAACATGAACAAAACATATTGCCCCTATGTGGGTGACGAATATGTAGGCAAGTCGGGCACATAATTCTATCGCCAATTTCACACTTGTTCTTCCGACTTCACTAGATGTTTCTGCAGCCTATATTTTTCAGCTCGGAAAGTTGATTTCATGTGTCCGACACTTGAACGCAGCTTCCGTCCGAACTGACGGGTGGCTACTATAGGTATTCAACATCTGACAGGCTGGGGTGCGCTTGACAGAGTGCAGTCTGAGAGCAAACCGAACCAAATGAAAAAATGAAACAAAGTTGCGACTTCACCCTCACCGAGTCAGCCGAATTTTAAGCTGTAGTCTTTGTGAAAGCGACCCTACAGTGTAGACTTAAATCCTGCCTGGAATCTAAATTTCTGGTGAAAACAGGATGATGTCTGGTCAAAACGTCTAAGACCTCTTCTCAACCTGAAATGATGGACCCATTTGTTTTGTTGTTTTTTTAAAACGTTTGTTTAGCCTTGTTTAGTAGGAGCCTGGAGCCATATCCTACAGTCAATGCCCTTCTAGAAATTTGTCAAATTTGAGGTTCAGTTGCGGACTACATTGATGTTCGGCTTGTCTGGCTGAAGTTAGGGTACAGGTTGAATTTTACTGACCAAAGCCTTCAAGTCCCGCCCTACAGATAGTTTGCTTGTTGACCAATCTCCATTTCGTTGCGGACTCTCAGACAATAGACCCCCCCCTCTCTAGACAAACCGCGCCCGTCCTGGGAACTTTCTTTCCCCCTGCTTTTTCTCCCCTATCCTGGGTTAATTTTATTACATCCCACGGTAGATATGAGTTTAGTCGTGTCAGAGGGCTGTTTTCTGTCCGCTCTGCAGCCAAACTCTTCCTGGACCACTTATGTTGTTCCCTCGGACGGCCCGTCTCCAGACCCCGAGGCGAAAGCCAGGAGGGTCCGGGAGCAGGTCCGTATGCGGCTGGCTGAAAAAAGGTCCTCCTCCATGCCAAGACTGAACGAGTCCTTTGGATCAACAGGTGAGCCACTTTGCGTATAACGGTTGGCCTCATGCCGGGGTGCGTGGTAACTGGCTATAAAACATAAACAACGTGAGGAGGCCTGTAATTATACTGAGAATCAGTAACACTGCACCAGAAGAGAAGGGTAAACATGAAGGCTAATAGTTGAACATAACTAAAACTTTCGAAAAAATAATGTCTCGTTTGCCTGGGCTATAAAACCAGCAGCTTCAAGATAGGCCTGGGCTCTTCTTTTTTTGAAAGTCTATAAATTAAAGCACACTGCTGCTACCAGACAGAAAAGAACAAAACTGAACGGGTTTATAAACTAGACTATTTGAAATTTCAGATTCAACTTCCCATCGTCTCAAAAACGTATAACAGTTCTCTTAATTTAAAACACTGTGACTTTTTTTTGAACTCTTAATCTCAATATACGTGTAGTAGAACTGATGTTGACCTGAGTTGTTATGCAACCAAGATGGGAAATCTGTAACACAGACATTCAGGAAACCGATGACGTGGAGTGTTAAAAGGATTCACTTTGCCTTAATGTTTTGTAAAGCATGGTCTTTTATCAATGATTGACTGATTTAAGGTCTCAAATGAAATACTACATCATGGCAAGGAGGCAGTCGGAGAGGTTCAGCATTCAGCCCATTTGAATCCTAAAGATGTGAAAAAAGACTTTGTAGCCAGAGCAGTTGCAAATTAATATATTAAATGATCGGTCATTCCTATTAGTTCTAAAGTCAATCTGCAGATATACAATGTGTGTAGGTTTAAGTAAGAATTGGTCAGCATAGCCCACTACTTTTTTTGTACACATTTATTAATTTAGCTTGTCACAATAAACTGAAATGCGAAACATTTAAAACGTTACCCAATAAACAAGGTCCAAAGAGTTGTTTGTCCCTGTGTTGTTCATCACAGACAAGACATTAGACCGTTGTGCCATTTCCTGTCCTCTCTATGGAAAATGCCATTAATGAAGTCACATGTTCCAGTCAGGAATTTGGTGAGTAATACATATTCCCAGTTTCCAAAAGAACTGCTGTTGAATTTATGAAGTCATTGAGCGTACTGTTAAAATAACATCATATAATATAATAATAGTAATGCATTTAATGTAAGGGCGCCTTTCAAAAAACCAAAGGACACCTTACAAGCAGAGTTTAAAAAACAATTAGACATAAATATCTCTATTGATCTATGATCATCAGCCTTTAAAGTTCAGCTGCCTTTATGTCAAACTTTGGAATAAGGAAAGTAATTGCTGTACATCATAATAAAACAACAACCCATCATGCATCCCTCTTTGGGAATCACTGTCTTAAAGCCCCAGTATGTAACTTTTACACCTTAACATTGTAGTTTTAAAGTCCATCTAACAGCACAATCTTTTTAAACAGGAAGAAGTGTGTCTCTGTCATGTCCGCCGTTCCCCTGAAAATCAGACTCTTCAACTTTTGCCCTCGCGGGTATCTCTTGAGAAGTACGCAGAGCTTTACAGCACTAGAGAAGTCAGTGACTTTGTGCTAATGACTTGTGAGTTAGCCTGTCTCTGTTTTGTTTGATACAATTGCTGATGCTCAGAGGAAGAGGAAGGTGATGGATGAAGCTAAGAAGAGAGGAAGAGATATAAATATAATGACCGAGCAAGAAGCCAGACCAGAGGAAATCTTAGACTGGCTAATATTACACATTGGAGACAGCCCTATTTATTCATCGACCAGCCAATAATATCGGTTGATATATCATATATATAGCATATCAACTGGCTATAGGTTTTGACTCATTTTAGGTTTTGAGTTTATTCATCCCTCAAATAGAATTTCATTGGAGCCTCACTGTATTATTCAAGCTTTTATTTTCCGGCTGTCACCAGCAGTGACTATAAAGTCAAAATGAAATTGCAAAAAAAAAAACAACCCAAAAAACAACTGAAAGCAAGGCTTAAACAGATTTACTAGTCTGTAAGACTTACTTTTACACAAGGAGCCCTCTGAGCCAGGGTACCGTTTTAGGTCACAAAAAGCATCTCTGATTTTCCCAATGCTGCAGCTTGGATTAACTCTCTTTTCAAGCGACATTGCTGCCATAGCACAAATAATCTATAGGTTAATCCAGACAAGAAAAATATATGTTGCATTTCCAAGTACAAAGTTCTTGAGCAACTGCACGGCTCAAACTTGATCCAGACTTAGCTTTTCTTCCCAGAGATGGGGGAATTTCCTGAAATCGTCATGCTTTGTGAATCGTTTTATCAGGGACAAACTACAGTAAAATTAGTAGCTACATGAGGGCAATAATTGCCATAGCAACAAGGGGTTAACATGCGTTAATGAGCTAATAATCTTTTACTACACAAATAAGAAAGCGGCATTCATATGTGCATATTTTAGCTCTAGATGTTTTACTGTATATGCGTTATTGAGTTTGGGAAAACGGTTAATACAAAAAAAAAAAAAGGGCAGTCCTTAGATGTACTCTGAGATGTAGTGGGTTACAAAAAAACACCATAAAATGAAGGGAAAAAAAAGAAAAATGACAGAGAGAGAAAATAAGTACTTAAATTTAAAATGTATCTCTGTTATTGTTGTGAAAAGATTATTTTAGATTTTTGACTGAATGTGTGAAATAACCATGAAATTGATCATCCTTACTTAACTTAAAATCTTTCATCTTGAATTGAAGACTTGGTTTACAATGAAGAATGTTCTAGAATAATTAGTTTGATGCTCTATAGTAGGTTATAGCCTACCTAACATATAACATTGAAAGATCTGTATTTTATTCAGACAAACGATAAATCTGTCATTGACACACCCGTGATACGGACTGAATGAAAGATCTCTATTTGAAATGAGCTTCCCTCATACCAGCGTTGACTCAGAGTTTGCACTGAACTTGCTTTCTGAAACGGGTCCCAGGAGTCACCATCGTTGAGTGTTGACGTCCTCCAGTAGAACTACAGAGTCCCCAGACAGCACCCTTTCGAGGACCCCACTCAGAGACTCCAAGAAGGTTGTGTACTTCAACCTGCCGTTGGTTGCATATGCACATACAACAATCAGAACCTGAAGTCGCAGAGAGTTGACAAAGTCGATCACAGGCGAAAACTTCAACACAGCAGCATTCAGCTGGGGGCTTGTGGGTATCCCCACAGCCACCTTGTGATGCTCACATTGGGCAACTCCAGAGAAGGAGAGAGTCCAGCCCCTCTGCAGGAGTTTAGTTCCAAATCCCGGTGCTGTGTGTTGAGGTGAGCCTCACCTCCTGTCCCACCAGAGAAGTGATGTTCTGGCAGAGAACTAGTCTGCGCCGCCACAATATCCTCACGCTTCATCCCTTTCACAAATCTCTGCGTCAGTTAAACTTGCTATACCTCAGAATAAATATTTAAAACTGAAAAGACCAATGTATTTCAAAGTCTCGATATTACTCATGTACATGTAAAGGTCATGAGCATTACACTCCTTCAACATTATTTGAAAATAGTGTTTATTTGGCTTTGTTTTTGTTAAAAACGTATGATAGACTTTGAAGCAACATGTTCTGTGAAAATTCTCTGATATAAAGGCCAGATGCTTTTTTTTTTTTTAAACGACAGTTTATTGCTATAACTAGTGTTATTGTTTGTGCCTGCAGCAATATGTTCTGCCTGTTTCCTGAGTAACATTACAAGAATAAGGCAGTAAAAAGGCTGGTTTTGGCCTGATTGCTTTGGGCCCGCCTGCGTCTTAGCAGGATTAAATTGCCTGAGTTTATCTGTAAAACAAGTTTTATTTCTAAACTTGGTGTAGTTTGTACACATCATCATAAAAGCTCACATACTTCAGTTTGTCTGTGTGTCTGGAATTGAATCTAGGTTGAGTAGCAGAATAACAAACCTGCTGTGACTGCAATGATTAGAGTGATTGTTTTGAACTATTCTTGCTTTGTCGATCTGACGCTCATAATCGCTTGTGGAGTTTGAGTGTCTTACTGTAAAATGTTTTTTGTTTTGTTTTAAAAAGTATTTGTAATTCATCTAATGAGAGCCCTTGAGCGCCTTTAGTTGGCGTTTCCTTGCAACGCAATTCTGTTTTATGCTTTGCCTGTTCCCCCAACTGTTGTGGCCTCCAGCAACACTCCTTCCTCCTCCCTTCCTTCCTTTCTTCCTGATTGACTGAAAGGCTTTGACTATTTTCTCAAAAGATAAGAAGTGAAGCAGTGCTCCCTCCTTTTCTCTTTGTTCAGCTCAAGCAGGTCTAATATATTTGAGTCTGAGAGTAAGTGAAATTTAAAACTCCCATAGATATGCAGCTTTAACACAGTTCTTCATCTTTATTTTTAACGATTGAAAAAATAAATCTATATTAATAATAATAATAATATAAATATTATAATAATAAGAAACACCCCAACATAACTTGTTTCACAACCCTTTACTTATTGAGCATTAAAGGGGAGAGTTTGAGTAAGGTTACAGTACGATTCAATCATGAACGTGTATCAGGAAGTCACATTTCTTCAAGAAAAAACTGATTTGAAATAGTTTTCCAACCTTCTTGATTAGATAGGTAAACAGAAAAAGAGTGCAAGAAATGTGGACAGACAAAAAACAATAACATAGCAACTATGATGTCAGTATACAAAAGACTAAAATATATTCGACAAAAATAATTTTGAATAATTACCAATAAACATAAAACCAAATCGAAATATATCTGACTGCATTAAAAGTCGTCTCTGAAACATCAACAAAAAAAAGGGACAAACAGAGAGCAGTGAGACAAGCAGCTCTGTGCAGGAAACAATTGTTAGATGACTGGGCTAGTTCGTGGATATAGTAATAGACTTCTGATTTACAATGTGTGTATGTGTGTGGGGAGGGGGTTATGAGAAATTATGGAAGGCAACTTAATAAGATTTAAGTAAATTGTTAATTTTACCCTTGATAATGAGGAAACCAAGTAACATTTCAATGTGGAAGCTAGATTAAACCAAGTGCAAACAGGGTAATGCAATCTACTTGTAATCCTACTATTTTTTTTCGATATGCGAGATTCATTGCGGTTAATTAATTACAACGCCTTTACTGAACATGGACAAACAGACTAAGCAGCAGCTTAGGCTAAAGGAGTTTTTGTTTCTTTTTTTCAGACATATAATATCAGAGTAAATATTAGCTCTGTAACTTGACAGTTTCGGCGAATGTCTCTCGCCTTTTTAAAGTGTCTCACTGACAGCGTGTGACGTGTCAGCCGGCAGATCTTGACAGCCTGTTAGGCAAAGAGCTACATCTACTCTGATATTATATGTCTGAAAAAAAGAAACAAAAACGCCTACCATAACCCCCCTGTTGTGTATTTGTGGTAAACAACTTAAAGAATCACTGGACCGAGGATTAAGCTGTCACTTTCTTTACTTTACTGTCGGTGCACACGCTCTTTCACTTCTTCTCTACTATTTTCTGTATTCTATAGAGTAGCAATGGTCCCACTATGCCCCCTACTGGTCTGAGAAGGATAAGCTTTCAGAACACAACACCCCATCCCCCAAACAAGACTACATTGTGCAATCATTACTTTAGCACTGCTAACTGCTCTGTACTTCTTTGAGCAATCACTCTTAAACTAATTGCTATATAACCGCTCGTTTATATAATAAGTCACTAAACTAGAATGGTTCCCGTTTATTCAGTCACTGCTTTATATCGATATATTAATCCAGTCATTGCAACTGTTTATATCCATTCAGTCACTGGCCCTTAACTTTTAATGTATTCATTACATTACTGCACTATAACAGTTTATTTTTTACATGTGTATGTTTACATTTATTTATTCAGTTCCTGCATTATACCTATTCATTTAGGTCTATGCCTCCTGTATTATAGCTACTTTTTCCCCTTTACCACTCTCAATCTTGTACAACCACATTTTGATGTACATAACAAATGTATTTCTATATTTTTATATATGTGACCAGATTTTGTGAAACTGCTGTACAGGATTGCTGCCAACAAAGTTTTTTTTTGTATTTTTCTAATCAATGACAATAAAATGCCCATGCTAAATGCAAAAAGAGAGAATGATCATTCACTGTTGAGATGGAATGGAGGCGACTCAGGTGGAGGAGGGTCGCAGCACTCAAACTAAACTGACACACTGAGATTGAAAGAGATTTTTGAAAATATGACGGCGGCAGGATGATGTGGAGCTGGTTGGTCAAATACTTAAAGAGTAAATATCCCTGATAATCTGAGCAGAAAGACAGAGGAAGAGTGACATGAATTACCGTTGACTAAGGAATTCACGTTGAATGAGTATAAAATATTCTGTATTCTTGAACTTCAAATTGTGATTTTTGATTCAGATAATTCTTTGGATATCTATTGTCAATCAAGCATTACACCTTTTTTTAACCCTTATATTATGTTGAAAGTCACATTACATTGATTATGTTGCGGGTAATTTTGACCCATACTGTTTAAATCCACTCAGAACAGTAAAAAAAAACAGGCTAAACCAACAACAACTTTATTTTAGATTGTCAACATTTAGAAAATAAACAGTACATTTTTAGTTTCAACACTATTTTATAATTCTGTCATAATGAACCAGTCCCATTATCTCAAATTTTCAATGTTCTCCACATGATGGACAGAATGTAACTCTGTGCTTCCTGCAGATGTAATTCTTGCATTTCACACAAGAGGTACTCGTTTTACTGTCCTCTCGGGAGATATGATAGCTGCAGCTTCTGGGGATCGAGCTGGCCTGGCTCGCCTCTGGATTTTCGGAGTGACGTGCTTTGCTGAGTTCTTCCAGGAAAAGCCGACGTCGGTATAATTTGCCGGCATTCCATTGCTGGTTAATTTCAGTCCAGGCATTGTAAGCAGACACATCCACAATGTTGTAGAAAATCCCCAAGGGCCATCGGGCAGTCTTGCGCTGGCAGCTGTATGTGACTTTGTCCAGATAGTCAACTCCTCCTTTGGTGGAGTTGTAGTCAAGGATCATTTGTGGCTTCATCTCTTCTCTGGTGCTCAGAGATGCATCTGTATGCATTGTGCTCATTACAAGAACACTGTTGTTTCTCTTTGGGCAGTATGAATCAACTGCTGCTTTCTCAGTGAAAAAAATATTGAGGAATGCAGGGATCTGCCCTTCATCTTCAGAATTTCACTGGGCAGTTCGGGCTTATTTCTTCTGACTGTTCCCAACATAGTCAGCTTTCTCTTCTGAAATTTATCTCCAATTCAGTACGATGTAAAGAAGTTGTTGCATGTGATGTTTTGACCTTGCAGCCCTTCACTCATCTCCAGCACCACGTGCATCCCCTGGTTCTTCTCAGAAGCTTCTCCAGGTAGCTTTCCAGCATACACCTGCATATTCCATGCATAGCTAGATTTTGCATCACAGGCTTCCCATACTTTGACACCATACTTGGCAGGCTTGGTGGGGATGTACCGGAAAGGACAGCGCCCCCTGAATGGAACATGGCGCTCATCTACAGTAACATAGGGACCAGGATTGTGCAACAAAGATTGACCCATTTGTCCCATACATCCCTGATAGCAGCTAGTTTGTCTCTTTCACGTCGACCAGCTCTGGTGTCGCGGTTGTCAAATCGGATCACACGAGATATCATGTGAAATGTCTCCAGAGACCGGAAAGATTGGCCTTCCACTCTCGTCATTCCATAGACTTGCAGTTGCTTCTCCCTGTGATCTGTACACTCCAGCTAATACCAGAATTCCTATGTAAACATGCAAGTCAGTCTGATCCAGTGGCTTCCATTTCTCTTCAAACGCACGCCTCACCTCCAAGTTGGTCATGTCCACTATAATCCTCTCTATTGGTGGGGATATACAAGATACAAGATGGCGGCATATTAGGTTGCATGTGTGTTTGTCTCTCTGTTTCTCTGTCTGTAAAATTTTATTTTTGCATTATTTTTACTTTTTGACATCAAGTTCAACCACTCATTTTGTTCTGCATCAAGTACAGCATCAAGTATCTGAGCACACTGGATTAAAGGGAATAATTTAAGGTGAGTATGGACTACTGGGACTCTGAATAGCTAAATCTAAAGGCCTCTGGCAGCCCTGCTAGCATCTCCAGGAAACAGCCCTGCTTGCATTTCCAGATGACACCTGCAGACCAGGCAGGTGGCTGGATGCTAGTTGCTTGGTGAAAGGTTGGTGGAGGCTAGCTAGCCTCCACCAAGCTTTCACCAAGCAACTAGCATCCAGCCACCTGCCTGGTCTGCTAGCATTCAACCTCCAGCCACCTGCCTGGCCTGCTAGCATTCAACCTCCAGCCACTTGCCTGGCCTGCCAGCATCTAGCCACCAGCAGCTTCTACCTCCACATCAGCAGCTACCACCATCAGCAGAAGCTACCACTAGGAGCCAACTCCAGCAGGAGCCAACTCCAGCAGCAACAGCTATCTCCATTGGTAGCAGTAGCTATCTCCACTAGCACTGCAGCAGCTAGCCTTCACCAACCAACTAGCATCCAGCCTCTAGCCACCTGCCTGGTCTGCTAGCTTCCAACCTCCAGCTAATATGTGCAGCTCTCAAACTGCATCTCTACAGACGTGCTGGACTTAAAAGCGATGGCATTTCTCCTAACTTTAGTATGTTTGTTGGCGTTTAGGAGCCTGAGTCCAAGCAATTGCTTCATGGTGAGTTCCTCTAACAAGCATGCAGGACACCTACTACAGTGGCACAAATGCTAATGTTGCTGGGCATCACCAGCAACCACAGTTTCATTTGGTATTTGCCCTTAACTTGTGGTTGGACAGGCCTAGGGACTTTCCTAAATTTCAAAACTTTTTTGCTCTATATAATCTTACTCTTTCATTGAAGAAAAGGCATTGCCTGGCTGCAACATATGAAACTACTGTTTCAAAATGCAATGTAAAACGGGGACTGATGGTCGTCCTACTCTTACTCCTGTCTGGTGATGTGCAACCAAACCCTGGTCCTGAGTTGCAATATATCCAGACTCCCCTTGATTTTAAATTAACGACTGGTCTCAAATTTGTTCATCTTAATGTGCGCAGCTTATTACCAAAGATGGACATGGTCAGAATTTGGGCTGCATCAACAGATGCAGATATTGTGATAATTTCAGAAACTTGGCTGTCAAAATCTATTACAAATGAAGAAGTTAGCATGCTGGGATACAATGTTTATCGTACCGACAGGCCCAAGAAAGGTGGTGGTATAGCCATTTATGTAAAATCAAGGTTTGATGCTTCAATTGTTCTGTCTGAGTCTATCTGTAAGCAACTGGAATTTTCGGCATTGAAGGTGGAAATAGCCAAGTCCCTCTCAATGACTGTTGTCGGGTGCTACAGACCTCCATCTGCCACAAAGGAGGCGTTATCATCCTTGAAGCGTCTTTTGTCCAAATTAAATTATAATGAACTTTTAATGGCTGGAGATCTGAATTGGGACTGGCTAAATGTAGTGTCTGATGATTTTAAATCTTTCTGTGACTCTATTAATCTAAGCCAGCTGGTCAACCAACCTACAAGGCCAAATCTTAAAAGTTCTGATAAATCCACTTTGATTGATCTAATTTTAACAAATGTTCCTCATAAATTGTCATCCCTGGGAGTCTTCTGCAATGACTTGAGTGACCATTGCGTTGTTGCTACTTGCAGGGATACTAAAATCCCCAAATGTAAACCACGCATTATTTCCAAGCGGAATTTAATTTTTTTTAATGAACAAGCGTATCATCATGATATGTCTTTAGTTAATTGGGGGCATATAGACCTGTTGCCAGATGTTGAGCTGGCTTGGACATTCTTTAAGGAACATTTTGTGAAAATTGTAAATAAACATGCTCCTATCAGGAAACTCAGGGTGAAGGGACGAGAAAACCCTTGGTTTACCCCAGAGTTGTCAGATTTCATCCATCAGCGGCTTGGTCCAGAGCCAGAAAAAATGATTTAGCCTCTGACTGGTCTCTTTTCAGGCAGCTAAGGAACAAATGCACTTCTTTTATCAAAAAGGCTAAATCAGAATATTACTTATCTGTCACAAGAGAATCTCAATAATCCACAGAAATTTTGGAAAGTGATCAAGTCTTTATCTGTAATTAAAGGTCCTCAGGCTCTTCCAACATTTGTACTGAAAGACTCTGTCCCAGTCTATGATAGAACTGAGGTCCTAAATTGCTTTAACAAGCATTTTGTTTCATCTGGTAACTTGTTTGACTCCACGGGAGCTGCTCCTGTGACTCCCTGCACAGACCCTCCAAGATTCTGGTGAACCCTTTAATTTTGAACCTTTTACTGTGCAACGAGTGCATGAAGCCCTAAAAACATTAGATCACAGAAAACCCCCTGGACCTGACTTGATTGAGCTCTACTTTTTGAAAATAGCAGCTGATTTTGTAGCACAGCCCCTAACAATCCTTTTTAATCTCTCAATGGAAAACAAAGAAATTCCATCTGTCTGGAAGTCAGTTTTTGTCACCCCCTTATTAAAAGGAGGTGACCCAGCACTTTTAACTAACTACAGGCCAATATCAAATTTGTGCGTCCTGTCAAAAATTCCACTAAAAGAGTATCTAAACTCAAATAACCTCCTCTCAAAACTACAATCAGGCTTCAGAAAAAACACAGTACTATCACTGCAGCTACAAAGGTCATCAATGATATACTTGTTGCTCTTGATAAAAAGCAGTACTCACTTTTTATTGACCTGTCAAAAGCTTTTGACACTGTGGACCATGCTGTTTTAAAGCATAGGCTTCTTTGTTTGAGTCTGTCAGATCATGTAGTTTCTTGGTTCACAAATTACTTGAGTGCCAGGACCCAGTGTATTAAATATGATGGTCTGCTTTCTGAATTTGTGAGTGTCCAAAAGGGGGTGCCACAGGGCTCAATATTAGGCCCCCTCCTGTTCATTATGTACATTAATGATTTGGGAAAAAATATGTTGGATGCTAATATGCATCTTTATGCTGACGACACCATTATTTACTGTTTTGGATCAACTCCTGCTAAAGCTGTTGAATCTCTGCAAAAATCCTTCAACATGGTCCAGCACACACTCCTGCAGCTTAAACTAGTCCTCAACACAGATAAGACTGAACTAATGTTGTTCTCAAACAATAAGGAAGCATCTCAAACTGTTCCCACAGTGTCCACTCTTGAGGGAAATGTCATAGAGTTGGTTCATAAATACAAATATCTTGGTGTCTTGCTTGATGACACCCTCTCCTTCAAGCTCCATATTGAGAACCTTGTGAAGAAACTGAAACTTAAATTGGGTTTCTTCTTCCGAAATAAATTTTGTTTCTCTTTTGAAGTGAAACAGCGGCTGGTTACTGCAACTTTTTTATCCATTTTAGATTATGGAGACCTGTTATATATGAATGCCTCAGCTAAATGTCTAAACAAGATTGATGCTGTTTACTATGCTTCTCTCAGATTTGTTACTAATTATTGAGGCCGGACTCATCATTGTGAACTGTATTCCCGAGTGGGATGGCCTTCTTTGTCCACCAGGAGGCTAAGACACTGGTGTACTTTTATTTACAAGGCCATGCTTGGGCTCCTGCCCTCATACATCTGTGACCTTATTGTACGGAGAAGTATTGATTCTTACAGTTTGCGTTCCAATGATCAGTTGTTGCTGTCTGTTCCATTTGCCCGGACAAAACTGGGAAAAAAGGCTTTCGTCCACTCCGCTCCTTCTACATGGAACATGCTACAAAAAGACTGGAAAATAACTGAACTGATTTCTTTAAATGCTTTTAAATCCAAGCTGAGAGAACTTGAGACACACTCCTTTACTTGTAACTGTTTTTAAAAATGTTTTATTACTCATTGTCTTTTATAATTCTAATTTCTGTTAATTGTCTGTATGTTGTGAGTCTGACTGTGTAATGTTTGCTGCCTCTTGGCCAGGACTCCCTTGAAAAAGAGGTTTTTAATCTCAATGGGATTTTTTTCCTGGATAAATAAAGGTTAAATAAATAAAATATGAAGTGCTGAAATGCTGATTGTATGCACGTCATGAATCAGACTGTGATTTTGCATATTCCATTATTTTATGTGCAGAGTAAAAACAATTCTACTCAAATATTAGTGAACAAGCCCATTGTCTTTACAGAGAAATAGTGCACCTCCAATTTTCACCAATACCCGACCTTTTGTCCTTTCATAGCCCATGCAAAGTTATTAGCTGCTTTTGGACTGCAGGAACTATTTCATAGTTCTGGGAACTGTTGGAACTCTGCCTCATTCTTATTGATCCTGCACCGCAGGAACTATGAACTATTTTAGTTCCTAAAACCCTGTTTAGGGAACCTTTTTAGCTCCTGCCTAACCAGAGTAGGTACTATGGTGGTGAGAATGCAAACAGAAGACTCCATGCTGTGTTATTCTCAGGTCTTCCTCGTGGTTAGTTACTTTTCAAAAAGTCCCCAGAACAGTTTGGTCTGAAAACACCAATCGTGACATCTGTGTATAATTATGAAATATGGACAGTTAATATGTTTTGTCACACTATGTCCAAGATTCAGAAGCCAAAATTCCAATTTCATACAGGTGCGAGTGTAAAAATAGAGTTTATGTCTCTCTTATTCGACAATAACATCTGGCATTACATTTCTACAGTGAAATATTGACAGTGAAAAAATGTTTCTTTCTTCTTTTTGCCTAGACTACTGCATTCCTGATGTCAGGAGTTTGAACCATACCCACGGTTTCAGTTCCAGATCCATGATACACACACCCAGCAAACCCATTTCTGTAAGTACCTCCTCTCAGCACTACATTTTGACAAGCTTTTAAGAGCTTTTCACTGCAGATAATTGAAAAAATGGTTCCTTAAATCTAAAATTTGCTTGTGTTGTGTGGTTTTAAAAGGCTCCACATTGCAGACAGAAAACCGTTTGAAAAAAAGTAAATAAGATTTCTTTTATAGCAAAGTAGATTTACACATACAAGGAATATGTTGTTTATGCAAACACAGTTAACGGAAATAAGCAAAAAACAAGGACAATAATAATTAAAAGTAAAAAAAAAAAAGATTTATTTTTAATTATGCATAGCTTCTATTAACAATGTTATTCTTGCTTTTCCGACAACCTTGCAGGTTCCCACAGTAAGCCTGCGCACTTCAGGTTCTTCTGCCTCTGCTGTAGAAATGAGTTCTAATGAAAGAAGAAAATATTCCAGCGCAGTCCAATGCAGCTTCCAGAATTACCAGTCACACAGCAGTAACAGACGCTCTAAATCGCTGTGTCAGACAGACCAGAGGACATTTCCACCTACTTTGTTGGTTCCTCAAGAGAAAGTCTACTCTCAAACCACTGCAAATTCTCCTGCCACCCAGAGGCGTAGCCTCAGTGCGGCACTTAGCAAAGAAGAACCTCCAAGTCAGTACATCTACAAAGGCCCTTCACACCGTACCATCAGCCGTATTACCAATCGACAGCAGCACTACCAACAGCAGAATGCTGCCACTGGCCATGAGGGCTGGGTGGGAACTGGCCGAGGTGTCACCATGACTGGTGAAGGCTGGGGGACACAGCGGCTGCAGGATGTGCCCAGGGACAATCTTGTCATTGGGACAGGGCAGTACCAAGCCAAACTACACAGGGCTGCTTCACTCCACAGTTTAAAGAGTACTGGGAAAGTATTGGATAATTTGGATGGGGAATCAGTTCACAGCAACGAAGCTCATGAAGAGTGAGACAAAATATTGAATATTTATTTCAGTAATAATACATAAATCCACAGCTACTGTGAAAACAGCTTTAACATTTGCTCCTGGTCACAAAAATTATTATACAATTTATTTATACATATTACTATGTGTATGCATTTGTGCAGAATGCAGATTCTGGACATGGCTACAGCTGTCAGATATCTCTCTGAGGAAGATGCTGCTTTGCAAGTTCTCGGAGCTGCATATATACAACACCAATGTTACCATAGCAACATTGCCAAAAGCCAGGTAAGAACAGCTGAAACTTTTTTTGTGTTTGGTCACAGGTTCTCTATATTGCTGTATATATCTATCTAATTTTCCATTATTTCACATTTTTTACTAGGCCATGATTAATGGATTTTTACGTACACCAACTGTGTATATTTTTATCTGGACATGTCCTGTTCCTCTGTCTCTTCTAGGTCCGTGCTCTTCATGGTATTCCAGCTCTGGTTCAGCTATTCTCCAGTGACAACCAAGAAGTGCAACGTTTTGCTACTGGTGCCATGCGAAATCTCATCTTCGAGAACACTGACAACAAGTTAGCACTTGTCAATGCAGGGGGCGTGATGCGTCTTGTGAGCATCCTATATAAACCTGATGAGGAATTACGAAAGACCATTACAGGTAATTTTTAATCACAGTTGCAAACAGAATGATTTTAGCCATTTCAATAGGTTAATGTCCAATTGAGCATATTTAGCAAGTTGTAATTTAGGAACATCATACAGTTATAATCACTGATTTATATTTTTCCTATGGTGTACTTGATAAACAACTGACAAATCAGGATAACACGATTAAATTACATTGTGGCTGCAGGTGTACTGTGGAATCTGTCCTCAAGAGATAATCTGAAGGAGAAGCTGTCCAATGAGGCTCTAACAGAGCTTACAGAAAAAGTACTGATTCCTTTGTGCAGCAGCTTGCCATTAAGCACGTCCGAGAGAGATATATTCAACAACACAACAGGCTGCCTCAGGTGACACCCTTAACTCTACACTGTCTGAAATTGGTTTTAATGTTCTATATGTAGATATGTAAGAGTGAGTTCACACCATTGGTTGTATAAAAAGTGAACAGAAAAATACCTTGCTGATGGACAGGCAGGTGCTGAACACCGGTGATTTGCTTGTACTAGTATGGGGTAGCTTGCAAGGAAGCTAACTCAGTAAACATTCAAATTTGCAAGACCTGCTACTCCAATGAGTTACAAAGATCAAACTAACCACCTAACTTTAAGCCCAATAGCACTGATGTATTTATGCTAACTTCACCAAATGCAACTTCACTATATGTGAAATTTACAATTTAAAGTGCTGTTCTATTAGTACGGCACAGAATTTTGTTTTGATCATATTCTAATTGTTCATTTTTGTTTTTAGATGGACTGAAGCGCATGCAAGTGCAATAAGCTCCAAAATGCTTTGTTTAGTGTGGTTAGGATGCCAATAAATGGAATCAAGAAATCTACATAACAAGTGGAAAATTAAACTATT
Source organism: Symphodus melops (assembly GCF_947650265.1). Lineage (NCBI taxonomy): Eukaryota > Metazoa > Chordata > Actinopteri > Labriformes > Labridae > Symphodus > Symphodus melops. Next base: position 19,043,043 of record NC_136693.1, on the reverse strand, counting down.
ATTTGAAACAGACACCTGTATTGTATTGGTTATCAAAATCCTAGCCTGTTTGCAGTGTCTCTATCCGTTTAATGTATACAGGAACTTAAGTTCTGTGAGTGAAAAAACAAGACGGACGATGAGGGATATGCCAGGACTGGTGGACTCCTTGGTGTCCTACATCAAACATGAGGAGACGGTTGATGACAAGGTAACCCTGCCCTACACTGGGAAACTGTGTTATATCATAAGTGATATGAGTTACCAAACTTCCAACAATTGACAGAATTTGGAAAATTGTTATGATATATTCTGGGCAGCTGACTGAAAACCAAATTGTCCACTAGACCCAGAAAACAATTTGCAAAAGCAAAGGCGACAACCAATAGAGGGGGCAAATGACATTTTAAACATTGAAAGATGTTAGTCATCCAGTTTTTTCAGCATCCCCCTTAGTTTGCTGTTTATAACCTGCTCTGTCTTTCTCTGTGTTTAGGGTTTGGAGAATTCATTATGTGTGATGAGAAATCTGTCCTACCAGTTGTACATGGAACTTCCTTTGTCTGTCCGACTCCGTCTTGAAGGTCCAAAGAGGGCCTCCAGTGACAGTGATGCCATAGGCTGCTTTACTGTGTATAACAAAAAAAACACAAAGGTAAATGGAATCATAATCTTTTAATTAATGTAGTGACGTACAATAGATAACAAAAAAAATGTGCTTCCTACCTTCAGCAATGAATAACTCTTGGCACATTCTTTAAAAACACCTTTTTTTCCCCCCAGAGTGTAATCCTTTGTCAGTTAAGCAGCCAGCAAACTAACCCACAAACACCATATACTTTTTAATCTTGTGTTCATCCACAGGTAACAGCTTGTTTCAGCTTGTTACATGTAACAGAAAGAAAAAAAGAAAAAAGCTCATCAGAGCTCAGAGATTTGTTATGATTTTTAAAAATTCTTTCAATAGTCTATTTCAAACAGCCGGCTTATGGTGCCTTTACAGAAGCAATTTTATCAATTCTGACATTCACTAAGCAGATTTGATCCAAAACAATATACACCAAAGAGTAGGTACAACACAAGGAATCTAGAAAGGAGAGAAAATGTCAGTAAGAACTAATTGCCAGTTAGAACAAACTAATAGTTAATTTTGACCAGACACAGGTGCTGACAGGCAACGCACAACATTGACTGCTGTTCTTGTAAGTTCTAATCAGCATCAAAACTGTCCAAAATTATCTCATTGTCCTTATCAAACAAAAAACGTCATCATATTCATCAAAATCATCATCATCAATATCATTAGCAGCAGACCTGAGAAACCCAGAAGGAGAAGCACAGGCTATTTGGTGTAGTCATCTAAAATTAAAAAAAGAACACAGCAAATAAAACCTGTTTCTATTTCTATGAAGATGGACCAACTCTTCATATATTCAATACAGTGTAATCATACTGTTCATTCGACCCACTGACAAAGGCAGTTAAAATCAGAAGATCTTTATATGTTGCCAACAGGACCTTGTTAAGCTTTAGAGGAAGATTCCTGCTCTGTTTAAAAATCTAATCTGTCTATTTGTGCTATTTGTTATTCAACCATGAAGTTTCCACTACTGGGAGTGGTTTTATTAATATTTTGAATAATATAGATCTATTAGTTAGATGAAACTATTCATGGATATCTTTGTAAATAAGTGGTAAATGGACCTTGACTTGTAGAGCTCACTCAAAGCACACACTCAAGTCACATCCATCCATTCATGCCAGAGGACCAAGAGGATCCAAATGCCCAGCAGTACTATTTCTTGTACACACATTCACTTGACACTGGATATGCAGCAGAAGAAATGAGGGGCCCAATGTCTTGCTCAAGAACACTTTGACATGTACTGTAACTCCAGGATCTGGGATTAAAATGGATGAGTTAAAGGGTGAAACGTGACATTTAGTTGAAGAGTGAAAAAATCAGTAGTTCTGAGTGAATATATTCAATACAGAATAATCAACTCAAAATGTAACTTTCTCTCTCCTTCACAACATGATCAGCTTATTCAGAGTCCCGCCATCATGTCTGAAGTTTCTCAACAGCCTCATGGGTCTGAGTGGCTGTGGCATCCTAAGGTAGTGGTTCTTTACAAGTTTATCCTGCTGAACAACAACAGTAATTCAGCCAGCCGCGAAGCTGCCATAGGAGCCCTGCAAAATATCACTGCAGGAGAGACCCGGGTAAGAGCTCACAGGCCATTAAAATATAAACTATTTTTGTATTATTATATTTTAAAAATAGCTGTATGCATTTTTCAGCAGTACTCATGGTAAATGGCCTCATGTAACCTATTCCCTTCTTTACCAGTGGTCATCAGTGCTGAGCTCTGTGATAATGGACCAGGAAAAGATGCTGCCCATTCTGCTAGATCTACTGGACACCCACAGTGAAACTGAACTGAGGTCTCTGACTGGCCTGCTAAGAAATCTGGCCAAACACTACTCCGACAAAGACCACATCGGTATGATGCACATTAAGATTGCTTAAGATGGTTATGATTCATTTATAGTCAAGCTATTTCTGGACATTTACTAATCCTTCTAAGATTCTCTCTGACTTGTATTTGTCCTACATTGAGGTTTTCCAAGCTCTGTTAGTTTTTGTTGAGGAACCACTCTTTATTACAGTGTAATTGTTGTGGGAGAGATCTAACAAAACAGTCCATGTAGTTTATCACCTTAAAGACTAAAGTGGTATAGTCTTACCTATTGTTTGAGAACTCTATGTGTACCTTGTTGACTGTCTTTCTAGCTAATCTGTAGAGGTAACACATACACACACACGGCGCTGCTTTTTGTTGGTGTGTTGCTACATATTTTAGGTTCTCTTCTAGTTTCTCTTGAAGAACAGCAAACAGGTCATTGGGCTCCTGGTTTCTAACTGATAGAGGCCTGGCAGTCCTTCAGCTACTCTTCAGCAGACATCCATCCAGATGTCCATTTATAAACACAAGTACTCTACAGCAGAACACATTACTGAAAATACAGTTTGCTCTGGGACACACTTTTTCATGACTGCTACCTGGGCCCCACTGTTTGTCCCGAATGCAGGCCGAAAACAGGGAGGAGGACCCAGTGCAGTAAAAAAATGTATTAAACAAAAGGAAAAACCAAACTTACTCAAATAATAAATCCAAAAACATCCAGAAAGACACGAGAACAAAAATCCAAAAACCAAATAAATCCAGGTAGCAGAGTGAACAAATGACAGGCTCAGACTAGGGATGACACAGACAGACTACCAACAACAATGAACTGACAAAAGACTGAGGAAAACACAGAGACTAAATAGACGTGGGGTAATCAGACACAGGTGAGGACAATCAGGGCAATCAAGACAGGAGGACAAAAGACCGGAACACTGATGACAACTACAAAGTAAAACCTGACACTGAAAACACAACCTAAACCAGATATTACAAAATAAAACAGGAAACACTAGAGACTAGACTAAGAAACATTACACACCAAACTAAGAACCTTAAAACACAAGTAACAGGAAACAAGCTTCCAGACAACATAGAAGGACACAAGGATACAGGCACACACACTAAAGACTAAAGTAAACCACACTGGGACATACACAGAACATGAGGGAAAGAATGAAAACTAAAACAAGATGAAATACAGAAACCAAACCAAACCATGAGACTCTTACTTTGATATGTCTTACAGGCAGCTGAAAAAAATGAATTAAACTGCAGAAAATTAAAAAAAAACAAAACATGGAATTTGGAATATCATGAAAAGTTACATAAAGAAAACATTTACTTAATGACTCCAGGGTCCACACTGTGTATGTCCTTACATGCAGTTAAAGCTGCCACCAAATGAGATGTTCAAAACTGAATTGATATAGTGTTGTAATAATGCACATGGCATTGATAACCTGTACATCTGAGAAGGCACCATTAATGCTGAATTATATACTGGATACATGTTCAGGAGCAACATAAGCTCCTAAACAAGTCAGTGCCAAACTACATCCTGCATGTATTGCAGCTGCATGGCTCCATAGTAAATGAAGAACAAATAAGACAAAGCGGACCATGAACTGCAATTGATTGTTTGGAAACCTTTCAAAGGCTAAAATTAAAGCAATTCATCTAAAAAACAGGTCTGAAATATAAACCTCTTTGTTTGTCCTTGCAGCTAAGAACATGGTGAACATGCTTGTCTCCAAGCTGCCCAGTGATGGCTTTGAAAAAGAGCTACCCAGTGAGGTGGTGATTAACATCTGTGGAGCACTCAATCACCTTGTCACTTGCAGTTCCTTGGCAGCACATGAAATCTCGTACTTCAATGGCCTGCCAAAACTGGTGGGCATCAAGACATCACATGATAACAGGTAGGACTGACCTTCAAACCTTCAAATATCAGTTAGGTAAGGTAGGGCTGTTTTTAAGCTCGAGTTTTTTTTTTTTTTTTTTTGCGATGCTCCTTATAACTTGATCCTTTTTACTTAGAACAATGATTTGTTTACGCCAGAGTTGACCATGTTTCTACTGTCTTCTTTGATGGCTTAACAAAAATATTAACTTTTGCTTATTTTAGCTAGTTTCAAAATATAATCATGGGCTTTCTTGCATTTCTGTTTTATATCCTCCTCATAAGTCATCGTTGTCTGAAAATGTCCTATGCTGTGTTTTGATTTAGCTATGGGAGTCTAAATGCTGCTAGGGCAGCATCAACTGTCCTCTGCAACATGTTCCAGTATAACAAACTGCACAAAAACTACAAAATGGTAAGACCACCATCTGTTGATACCAAGACATATAATATCCAGATGCATCAGCTGCATCAAAATAATAATTTAGACTTTGAGATACAGAAACAAATACAACATTTTACTGTCAACACATACTGTAGTTCTGTTGATGTGTGAGTTAACGTCTGACCTTGGAGATAATATGAACATCTGAGTATTAGGGTTTTAACCCGTTTGAACACCATTCTTTCCTGATTAGTCCACCTTCTCCCACACGGTGTAGAGAACACCTGCCTCTTTTCAGTCTCTGCCCATGCTTTACCTCAGAATATGCTCTTAAAATGCAAAAACATGTCTGCATCTGGTATCAGTTAGATTGTAGAATTTCTTTACTTCTCTTCATTGGGGGCATTCACACATATCCTAAAGGTACATCTTTGGTGCGGTTTTTAATTGTTTCATCGTGTTTCCTGTCTCCTGTTAAATTATGGAAAACCATTTTCCATCTTTCTCCACGGTATGAAAATGCAAATTTCTCTAACATCATCTAAAAATATAACAAAAAAAATAGCAACATGAACTATTTTTCACACTTGGGAAGTATAACAAGCCACCAACAGAACAATAGGATATTAATGCCATATAAAGTTAAAATGACATTGTGGACTTACTGAAACATGCGTTTGTTCGTTCGTTCGTTCGTTCATTCATTTGTTATCATAATAGTTCCTCATTATTTTCTCTCTTTTTTTTTTTTTTTTTTCAGAAAGGATTTGCCAGACAAGACTTCATAGATGCCACCATCTAAGTACATCTCAGTACACGAGACGCACAAACTAAGGCCACTGGGGCCACCAGATCATGTATAACTTTAAGATTAAGGGAAGGGAAATGGGTGAAACCACAAACTGATTTAAAACCTGTCCTCTGTTCTTAATATGTGGTTTTGTGCTTATAGGAAGAATGTGAGACAATTGACACATAAATATAGCAGAGATCAAGTGTATCTTCTGTAAAAGCCTCTCTGACTCATGACTGTCTACAATGAGTGAGAAGAGCAAGTTCCACTGGTTTTGTTGTTTTCAGATCCATTGTTACTTTAGGTTTACATGTACAGGCTTTTGTAGTCAAGTTCTACCTGTCAGTTAACACAGTTAACCATCGGATCCTCCTAATCCACATTCTCTGAACTTGGCATTTTAGGACCTCCCCTCTGCTGGTGTGTGTCCGACCTCTCCAGATGATCCTTTAGAGTGTTTATCCACAGGGGTGCCTCAATGGTCAGGTCCCTTTCTCCTCTCCAGAAACACAAGCTAATTTGGTTTAATTATCCACTCATAGCTTGTTGTCATACCATTGCTATGCGGACCATACCCAGTTCTTTCTGTCATTCCTGCCAGACGATACAGTCTCAGCAAGGCTCTCATCATACCTTGCTGATATCTCTATGGATGAATAAACGCTACCCTTAACTCAACCTTTCAAATACTGAGCTTCTTGTCATCCTACCCAATCCTTCTATGCAGCAACAGATTGATATCCAGCTTGCTACAACCAAACTTATGCCCACAAAGTCTGCTTGGAACCTGAGTGTCATGATTGATGATCAGCTAATATTTTTGCGCTCAAGTGGCACGTCGATCTGCACTGTACATAATCAGGAATATTCAGACCTTACCTGTCAGAACATGCTACACAGCTCCTGGTACAGGCTCTTGTGATATCACGTATTGACTCTTGCAGCACTTTACTGGCAGGCCTTCCTACTGTATATGCACTGTTAAACCCCTGAAGATGATACAAAATGCATCAGTGCAACAGGTCTTCAATCGACCTATAAGATTGCACATGCAACTCTGTTGTTCATCTCTTTACACTGGCTCCGACTTACTGCTTGTATCGAATTTAAAAATCTGCTGCTCACTTACAAAACAGCGAAAGAACGGCTCTGCCTTACCTAAACTGTATAATCCCTCATGCACACTATGCTCTATGCGTCTGATTCAACCAACACAACAGGGTCCTAACTCGACTTTTCTCTGTTGCTCCCGGGTGGTGAAACAAACTTCCAAACTCCATTCGATCAGAGTCCCTTTGCATTTTTAAGAAAAAGCTTCCAGGCATGCCTGCAACCTTAATGAGGGCGATGATGATTGCCTTGATAGATGATTATGGTAATGATAATGGTTTTGTTTAATATATGTATCAATCAATATGTTGTGCCTTGCCTCTGTGCAATGCTTGTCAGCACCTGTGTGTCCAATCGGACTTAAAGCTGTTTGTTGGCACTTACTGACAGTTCCCTTTTTCTGCTGTAGATCCTTGCTTGTGTTGTACTTATTTTCTGATGCATGTCACTTTGGATAAAAGCATCCTCAAAGTTAATTGTAGGACTAGAGAAAATAAAATCAACATAGCCTACTTGTGTTTTTAGATCATCAGGGGAAATTCCTTGTGTGTGTAAATTGGCAATAAAAAAACGGTTCTGATTCAGATTCTGATCACGGTTATTCCGTGTCAACTTCTGTGCAATTTGAAGCTATGAGCTAACAAAATTTTCGTACACAACAAGCTGGCCTTTTTCAGAGGTGTGCGGCTGGAGGAGAGCAGAGGCTTCAGAATAGCAGAGGTCTTGCCAAATCAGCAGTTTGTTTTGGTTTCATGCTGGTGCTCAAAGGCGACATCTTAGACTTAGATTTGGTAGATAGGCGCTAGAAACATAACCCTTGCATATTCGTAATTTACGAAATAAGATGTACTTAATTTCCAATCTATCATTCCTGAGTTAACATGTTTTAAGACAAGTAATAAATAAAATCAACATTAAATCCTGCAATGTTTAAGCAAAAGACAAAGAAAATACTTAGGATTTAGAACTGCATACTCTTTATAAGTTCGTTGATGTACTCAAAGCTACTATAGCTCAATTATAGCTCTAAAAAAAGACCAAGAGTATTATTAAAGGGCATTTCTAACTATTGAAACTTAAAACCACATTTCTGTTTTGACTTAAGTTTTTAACCCTTTTTGTGTAAAGTTATAAAAAACTGAACTCTAATAAACTTTTAACCATTGTCAATGTCTTTTTCTTTTTTTAATATCTAAATTAATTTTCCCTGCAGCCTCTATACATATACAGTCTCCATACATATTTTGTGTATAGCAACATCATGGAAATGCTGATACCACCCGGGCGTGGTTGATCCCAGCTTGTGTCTAACAAGCTTGATCCACAGCCATCTTGATGCTTTTTCTGCTGCGTCGGTGAAGTCTCTGATTGCTTTTCTGTTCTGCAGTCCCTTCACTCCCAACAATGTTGAGTGCCCTGATGAGAGACTGGCCAACAAATTCTCTGCAACCTCGATGGGGTTGCATCTGGTCATTCATCCCCTGCTTTGGCATTCGCCTGTCAGCTTCTTTTGTTCATTGCTTCAGGACTTTAGACTGGTTTAAATATTTTTTGTGGATGATCCTCAAGATCATGGGACATTTGACCTTAATTTAGATGTTTTATTTAATTTTGTTAAATTCTTTAATTTATATTTATAAATATAAATGAACTTTGATTTAATTTCCATTTTGTAGTGCGGTTTTGTATTGCATTTGAGCTAAATAAGAGCATTTCTGCCAATAGACTTTTGATTGACTTACAGCTATAACAGCTAAAGCAATTCAAATATGTAGATTTTTTTAAAAAAATGCTATTTTTGGGGTTTATTAAAATGAATATTTTATCTGTTAAATATCACTTTCTTTATTGACGAATCAGAATCAAAATGAGAAGGAACATACAACATCAGGCTTTGTCAACAACAATTGCAGAGTAGCCAGTCTGACTCTTCTTTTCGAGGGAACTGATTCCAGAGCTGCTGGGGATGCCAGGAAACAGCTCATATACTGTATATAGTTTTCATGTTTACTTGGTGATATTTCTTTAAATTAAAGCAAATATTAAGCACAAGTAGATATCTAAAACACTGCTAACAGACATTACTGACGGAAGCAAAAGTTTTATTTCTTAAAAAAGTAAGGAATAAGATAAGTATTAAGAAGATTAAAAAAAACACATTGAAAACAACAAGAAGAGGATAATATCTGGGGGGTGGTTTCAAAGATATCACTGATTCGTCATACCTAATCTCCTCAGGCAGGTCATTCCAAGGGTCCCTTTTAGTTTCAACCTTGACTTTGGAATGACAAGAAAGCCCCCTGCTGAGGATCTGTGGGTACAGGCTGGCTCATAGGGGGTCAAACATACATGTGGCCTATAATGTAGACAAATATAAGTGTGATTTTGACGTTTATGATGTTTTTGTTTGTGCTTCTAGTATTTGTAGCAACCAGGCTATCTTTTTGTCTCCTGTGTATAAACATGCAAGAGCATGTGTACAGAAGTTCACTGATGTAGTTCAGCATTTTGCCCACCAGGGCTCAGCCTAAAGCCATGCAAAAAGAAATCTCTCTTTTAGCCAGACACATCCTTGTCCAGAAGCCAAATTGCACTGTGGGCAGAGCCTTTCAGTAACAAAATGCCTTGAACACAAGGAGTTGGCCATGTCATTTTTCAGGGAATGGTAGTCAAAAATAATATAACTTAATATTTACCATGTGTAAACAGACATTAACTTGTCAGGTCTTGAACTGTGCAATTATGGGAACATTAGTACTGGCTTTTATTTTATACGTCTTAATCTGCAATTGAAAAAAATAAATAAAGTGACTCTCCGTTGTATTATATGGCAAATTCATGACGACTGGAATAGTTAATAGGATTAATATGCATGTATGCAAGTACATGCTCCAATGTAACAGTGAATACAATAAAGCAGCTATAAACCTTGCATCAGTGTCATGATTTCTTGAACTTGCAGTCATTTTCCAACACAGGTATAATTGTGTTCAAACTGTAAACTTTAGCGTTTGCTCTGTCTGTTAAGAAAGTCAGTTGGTGCAGCTGTGGCTCAGTTGGTGGTTGTTGTAATCCTAAAGATCCATTCACACTAAAGAGGGTACTGAAGCTTATTATAGCTAAGACTTTGGTACAGACAGCAACATAAAGATGAAACAATTACCACAATGGACGGTACAAGAATATGCCAAGTAAGGCCAACAGACGTGAAGTAATAGAGAATAAACCAAATAACTCTTACAGGGTTTATCTCTAGTTTATTTGTATGTTTGCATTACTGTTAATCTGAATTAAGTAGTGTTGTACCCAAGACCACAGTAATCAAGACCGAGACATATTCAAGACCAGATTGTGCCAAGACCAATACATTTAGGTATCTAGACCAAGTCAAGATAACGGCTATGGCACAGCACTCTAAAATTCAGTGTAAAAATCATCAGCTTGTGTGTTACTCTCTTTGACTGTAACACTGGGAAGGTTGCAGCTGTAAGAAAATCAAATTACAAATGAATTAAAGTTGTTTTATCTTCAGTCTGAGACCTAGACAAGACTGAGTCAAACATGCTTTAGAGTCAAAGAAGAGAAAAAGACCTTCAAAAAGTGATCTTGATGATCGGTATTGAGACCAAGAGTACTACAACACTAGATTTCAGAGCTATTGGTCTTGCTGGGGAGCCTGGGGATTTACTACTAGACTCTCTGTTATTTCTTAGGGAAAAGGCCTTAAAGAGAATATAACAAATATTGCACCCCTAAGTTATCATCTATCAATGAACATCACAAAAGAAAACTTTTTCTTCACCTATGTCATTCAATATGAATGAAATTAATTTCTGAGTGAACTCTTGTCCAGTGGTGTCATTTTAATACTTCAACCCAGTAGGTGGTGCATTGAAAGTCAGACACTAAGCCAGACCGACTGATTGTCATTATCAGAGGTGCCTCTTATTTCGAAGGGAAATAGAATATTAACATGATCTTATGGTCTGTCATGGCTCTACAACAGCTTTATTTCAAATGAATCGTGTACAGTAAAAAAAAAAAAGCTCCACAACTTTCCCTGTGGCAGCAAAGTTGAGCTGTAAATAGATGAACATGTAGGGTTTTCATAACAGCAGTTTTTTGTACTCCAACCTGCTTTTTCATGTAATTCTATTGATTATTTCACTGCCTACTCCAGTCAGTGCATCACAGCAAACTCCACTCCACACAAGCTGTCCTCCCAAAAAAATGATATACTATTCCCGAGTGACTTCTCAAAAGCTTAAGTGCTATGCCTCCTCTTAATAGATTTGTCTAGTTACAGATTTATTAATATTTTTTATTCTCTAAATGCTATTTGAAGTCTTTGGGAGGTGAAAGTATTAATAAGCCTTGTGGTATCTCTCTAGCTTTTAGATATTAATATTATTTTTATATATAATTTGAGGCATGAAAAGGTTTCATCCATGTAGTCTTTGATTTAGTTCTGTTGAAATGTAAAGTCATGTGTGTTATGCCTAATGAAAGAAAAATACACCTTACTCTGAGTACATAATTATTGAGGTGTAAACAAGTGAGAAGTTTCATTTGTGTAAGCCTGTATGCCTGTTTGAAGGAAGTGTTTAGCTGCCACTGTTTCTTACTAAATGTTGCCAGGTGCTTTGCTCATAGATTAATGTTTTGTCATTGTAAATAATATTAAAAAATATCACATATCACACAGTATGAGCAATACAGTAAAATTGTGAGACAACTCCATGCCCTTTACAATCTAACCACTTCATTTGTGGCCTCTTGTACTTCCTGTCCCTGCATGAAGCAGAAGGATTTTTCCTTAACAAGTGACACAGAGGTTACCAGCATGAATACGCCTACCAGTCTCAGGATCATCATTTTTACTAGTGGTTTTAAAATTGTTCCTTAATCCAGCCACAGAAACCCTTATCTCCAAAATGAGAACATCTTTTCATGGAGACACATTTTGATAAACACATTGTAATTTTGTCTTTGAAGGAGGCTCTTTGTTCAGCCGTAATGGGTGCTGGCTCAATTTTCGCAATATGACGAGTAGTAATGGACTGGTGTAATTCTTTCATTCATTCACCTCCTCATTCATTCTTAAACCACACCCCCTACTACTACCACTATCTCTCTCTTTGGTGAGCAGCTGATCATGGGCTTCTATCATCTCGGAATTAACCAACCAGACCAACTGCTGTCAAGACGCTTAAAACTCTCTCTCTTTCACAGTCAGTCTGTTGCTTCAGGCTCATGCTGCAACCCTCCTCCACCCCAGTCACCTCCATCCAGCTCAGCAGAGTCCAGGCCCAGGCTGAAAGCCACTCCTCATCACAGCCTTAATTCGTCTTCACCCCCACCAGTGTCTAGACTCCATAGGAGGGCATCCTACCTTGTGTCGGCCTTATTACCCCTCAGAGTTCATGAAGTTGTCATGATGGAGTCTAGCCCCCAAAAGACTTTGCACATTTCATTCTACAATTGTTGCTTATTTCATTGTTAATACATTCTTCTTCATTCTCAATTAAGTCTCTCCTGATTAAAATGTATTTAATCTATTTTTCCACTACGTGTTTATATGAGTTGTCACAACATGGTGTTTCTTAAGTAGGCTCTCAGTAATCCATCATATATTCCTGCATGCTAACAAATATTTGAGGTAATTGAAACGGAAGGCCATCAAGGAGCGAGCCAGTGCTGCCGAAAGGAGCAGTCATTGGTTGTGGATGAAGAGAAAGGAGACCGTTTGGGCTGCCAAATGGCCGCAGGGTGCCCCCAGTGTGACACGCCCAGGTTTGATCAGCCTGTGGCGGGCCAGCCACGGAGGAGGGCGTCTTGTGAGAAAAGGCCGAAACGCCCTAAGACTCTGTGGTGCACAACTGATGATGTGTTGGACTGGTGGCACCAGGCGGTTAAGTCCCAAATCTCTTAATCCAACCCCACTCAGAGAACACCTCCTTCATTATGACTGAGCTGATCATCATGGGATAGTAACACCAAGTCCTCGCAAGAATCCATTCAGATATGAAGTGTGCATGCACAGTATTGATTGTTGTATGAACAGAGCCAAGTAAATGACTGAACTTATCAAGTGTCCACTTTATCAATGTACCACAATAAACTGGCGATGGGGATAAAATGTGCATTTTCTGCAGGGAAGGGAAAACACTTGGTGTCGGTACGTGTGAGTATAATGGCTAAGATTGGAAGAATGAGATGCGTTTAAGCCATAAAACGAACCATGGTCAGTTTACAATTAATGGCTAGAACAGTTCTTTGAAGCTAATGAAGCTTCAAGGTTACAATGGAGGTACGATTCCTGTACTAGGGAAGATTACATTCCAGGTTACCTATGAAAATCAAAGTGGCCACTTTTAGTTGTTGAAGGTTTTGAATTAACACTGCGTGGCAGGAATTGGTGATGGAAACTCAGGCTTAGGTAGCAGATTAAAATCTTCATGTAGGTAAGTGTAGATACTTATATCAGGTGCTAGAGAAACATTCAGAGTTAGGGATATGGTGTTATATCCCTGTCAATAAAATTGCTTGTGCACATCAATGCGTGTATGTAAAGTAGCCACACACACACACACACACACACACACACACAGCAATCACATGCAGAATTAAGCTGCTTGTGCAAGCATTATTGTGTCCTGCAAGCAGAAAACCATGCTTTGTGCACGAGCGGGCTGAATCCAGCCAGACAGCAGGATTCATCCATCCCGCGAGACGCTTTGGGAAGATGGAGAACATTTTTGAAAAATATAATAGACGTTTTTTTTTTTTACACTAAATATTCTTAAGAAATATCTTCACCTAGTTCTAAGCAACGTAAAAAGTGATACGAATTGGACTGAAAAAATACTCCTCTCCATCATGTGCAACGGCCAAAACATTACAAACACCCAGATAACTTATTTTACATCTGATTATTGTAAAGACAGTCATTTAAAATGAATATTAACTGATTTTATTGACAGATGGTTCATTTTTAGGTCACCCAGAGATGAAAGTGTTGCGCTGATCACTTAATACCCAAAGATGTAACTAAAATTTCTTAAAGATTACTCTTTGCATCAAAGACATTCTTCGTGTTTTGACTTTTGGTATTTGTTTTCTGCTGTGAATTTGGATTATGTCTTCGCCTGCACCCTTTGGATTTGTTTGCCTATGTTTGGAATCCTGATAAATGCTGCTTGGTGAGTCATGTTTTTCAGTTCAATGTCTCATGGTTGTTGGTCATTATAATAACCTATAACTTATATTCCAATAAAGCACTAAAAGCACTACAGTTACTTCCTTAATGCATTATGTAAGATAAGTGGCTGACGTGGCTCAATACACAGCCATGTTGTTTTGGGTTCAAATGCATTGTTATTATAAGCTACTGCTGGAGAAGCTGTAATGTAATGGTCATTACAGTCTGTCTCGCTGTTAAACATTTCTCTGTACAGCTACTCTAGGGTATGACATTTTCAACCAAAACCGAAAAAGAAAAAGAAATGCCTACACTGTATGTTTTTCAAATAAATTTCCCTGTCTGTATGTACAACTCTGATTAAGCTCAGGTTTGTAACAGAGGCCAGCAAGGTCAAATGTTGGCTTGATGTAAAACAAGGTTGGCAGACAATTTGGGGTGAATTCTTCTCTGGAGCTTGGCCATTAAATTACAATTCTGTCTCAGTATAATTGAAAGCATCTTTAGCTGAATGGGATGTGCAGAAACTTGGTTTGGAAAAGAGCAAAGAAGCTGGCAAAAACTATAGGTCTGTTATTTGGATTAATATCCCCCAATACCTGTCTTTGGGGAAATTAATGGGTGTTACTTCAATCAGCTTTCTTTCCTCCTCAAACCATTTCTGCTGATTTCTTATTTTCTTGACCCCTCCGCCAGTTGTTTTCTTCCTCCCTCTGTAGCCCTCGCCATATTTTCCCTCTAGAGATTAATTGCCCAGTCATATCATGCTATGAGTGTCCTACTCAACTGCTTGAAAGTGGTGGCATCAGCAGGATTTGACTGCTGCTTCTGAAGTTGCCATTTCTTAAGTACTCCTACCTCTTTTCTGCAGGTCTCCTTAAAGGTTCCTCCTCTTATTCTAATACATCTCACTCATTCAGTTGCTTTCTTATACATTTTCCTTCCCCTGGGCAATTTTTGGCCTTTCATTGCTACTACTGTTGGAGGTTAAAAGTTCCTTTTAAATGCTTGCCTGAATAACTGATCATGAATAATACAATCATTTGAACCACCGATTGGCATTTAGATTAACAATGTCATAAGCAAAACTGTAAAGGTCAAGTTATCCCTTGTCAGTTGATTTAAATGGGTTCTTATTCAAAAGTAAGTATACATATTGGCTACACAGAGCCTTCTATAATGTTATGCTAATCATTCATAACACCATTCAAAAATGTGTTCAAGA
Organism: Symphodus melops; assembly: GCF_947650265.1. NCBI lineage: Eukaryota > Metazoa > Chordata > Actinopteri > Labriformes > Labridae > Symphodus > Symphodus melops. The sequence continues at coordinate 19,027,979 of NC_136693.1, read as the reverse complement.
CAGATAAAATCCAATTGGTCATATGTTGCAAACTCTGAGACTGGAGATTGTTATCCATCAGTCCATAAGGAATCATCAATTACAGCCCTTGTTTGTTTTTAAAAGCCAATATGAGCAATTAATTAAAAGAGAATGAACCCAAATCAAACATGCCAAACTAAACTAAACTAAAGGCAGCCCATAATGTCTACTGTTTAGAAATGTTTAACAACACTTCATGAAACCCAAAGCAATCCGACGAGGTCAATAAATTTTTTGTTGCTGCTTAAACTATTAATGAGGTGGCTTCCTTCCCTTGAGATTTCTGTTGGAGTTAAAATCTGTTACTGTGAAGCATTGTTGCCTTACAGCCTTTTAAAATTACCTAACTGTGAAGCCGTAAAACTCTGCAGGAGTTTTTATATGAGATACATTGTGTAACCCTTGCAAAGCAGCCAGGGAGAACTGCTCTTCGGGCAGGTCCATGATACTGTTGTTTCCTCACATACCTTGGACTTGCTGTGACTTTTCTTACCATTGCTGTCAAGAATAAGGAAGTGAAATGAGGGGCAGCAGGGAATGGAAGCCAGGGAGGCTTATTGAATACATAAATCACTTCCTGGATAGAGGCTATGTTGTTTCCTTGCTAATGGATCTTTGCCACTGCTCGGTAAATCAAAGTACACACACCCAGACATGGTGTTACTTGGAGGCAGGACTTCTACGTAGGCAAAGAAAGATAGAGGACATAATTCTGCTGCTTTGTGCTTTGATTTCCTCCCATTTTATCTAGCAGAGATTCTGAGTCCACCCTGAATTGCAAAACAAGCATTTACTGCCTTCTCTCCACCTTGGGTAAATGGGCACTTACTCAGCTCGGTGGGATGGCATTAACCCCTGATGCTGAGCAAAGTCAAGAAAAGTTCATACCTGACCAGGTAGCAATAATATCCAAGCTTATCATTGTGATGAAAAAGCAATGAAATAAAACCGGAATTCATGTTAAATTCATGAAGAGCTTACAGTAGGAAAGCAACACATGCAAAAAGTGATATCACAGGGGCGCTGGTGGCGCAGCGGTAGCGCGTGAGTCCCATGTAGCGAGGCTGTGGTCCTCGCGCGGGTGGCCCAGGTTCGGGTTTGGCCTGTGGCTCCTTTCCCGCATGTCTCTCCCCACTCTCTCCCTGATTTCCGCCTCAATCCACCTTCCTATCTCTATAATAAAAGGCGAAAAAGCCACAAAAAAAAAAAAAAAGATTTCACACAGGTAGGCTTTTGCTAGTCAATTTCATCAAGGGGGCCATGAGAAGAATATGAACAACTTCAAGTCCATAACAGTTAGTCAGATTAACTACGGAACGAAGGGAAAAAAAGTGTTGACAAAGGCTAACCAAAATTCTGTCTGTACTGGATACCTTGATTGTATGTTTTTTTTAATAATTTATTGTTGTATATTGTTGTGTTAATTCTTATCTTGTCATTCATCAGAGTTTTTCCTGGCTCCGAATGGGCCTTTAAGCCTATGAGTATTTTACCTTATTTGACAAAAATCTATGCATTTTCCCCGTTATTTTTAACAATTTTATAAACAACATTTCCAAAATGCTTGAGTAAATGACTGCAGAATGATCATTATTGGAAGTTTGTATCTTTGGAGGCTTATCAGCAACAATACTTAAGAGAAAAGGGTAACATACTGTATGTGGCGTGTGGTTTAGGCTGTAACACAGCACTGTTTGCAGTCTGGGTTGAGACAGTCACACAGCAGCATTACAATTGTTGAAGGCGAGGTACAGTAGGTAATTTTCTCCAGATACACTTTTTAATATTTTGGTTGAAATTGTATTTAAGTCCTGACTGTAATTAATAATGCATGTACTGTGAAAAAGAAACCCCAAAAAAATCAAACCAAATAAAACAAAAAAAATCTGTCATCTGTAGCAGTTGTAGGCACGCAAAAACTTTGACTAATGTCTGCAATCAGTACACATTTTATTAGACAATCATGCCCCCCTGTCTCCCTGCTTGTTCTCTACCCTTAGCATGCACAAGCTCACACTCAGAGCGTGAGCTGAAATCCGCTTCTTGACCAAGTGCGCTAGTGAATTTAAGTAAGGGGCGCAGCTTTTGAGGGAGCACAGATATGGCGTTATTATTGTGCCACATTGGCAAGAGGCCGAGGAGACAGTTCATATTTTCATTTTGAACAGCAAATATATATCTGACCAAACCAAAAACATGATCTATGCGCGCTCAACTCTTTGTACACGCTCTCTCAACCTCTGCTAAAGAGCTGATCGTGTGCTCACGATCAGCTCTGCGCTCAACACAGAGTCTCTGTGCTCTCAACTTGCACCTTGCGCTCTTAACTTTCCTCCTGAGCTCGCTGGAGGTGGCACACCCTCATTAAAAATTTAGCCAGCAGAACCAGCCAATCAGAGATTGCATGTTCTTAAATCACTCTCAAGCTAAGACTCCTTGCTAGGACTTTTTTTTTAAAGCTAAATTAATAGCTTTTTGAGAGGATTATCAGAATGTTTGTGAATGCAGGTCCATAAGTCTACTGTTGTCAAAGTTGAAAGACAAACTTTAGACAGAGTAGTTTATAGACACGTATTTGTGTCCTTCCTCACACTTCTAATAAAGTTGGCTATGTCTGCACTATACTGCATATGGGCACAACCTCCTACACAACCATCCACTGAAACTGACTTTAAGGCTAGTGCTGAACTGAAACAAATGTAAGATGTTGTAGGAGTGTTTTTAGATTTTGGCAGCTGTTCTGCAGATGCTCTGATGATGTAACTTCTAACTGACTAAGGATAAAAAATAAAATATCTCACTTACTTATAGGTATTAGATAATAAATAATATTCAGCAGTAATAACGTTGGGTCTTGTCTATTATAGCTGTGTTGGATCATGTGTTTGTCAATGGGTCATGTGTTTCATGTGTTTGTTAATGCATTTTAATGCATATTATATAATATGCATTGTGTTTGTCAATGCAATGAATATTATATATGATATTATATGTCTGCACTTTATATATATATATATATATATATATATACACACAGACACACACACATATATATACATATATACACATACATTTATTTATATATATATATATATATATATATATATGTAACAAATGTCACTTCCAACGTAGTGTATATTTAACTGCAATTACATGTACATGTAAGCACATGTCACCTTCACCCTGTGTATATTGAACTGCATACGGCCTATTTATACTGCAATAATGACCCATATTCATATTCTTTTTTGGAAATTTAATCATAGTGTGGTTTGTATATTTGTACATTTTTTGATATTATTTTTTTTGATACCGTATTTTCCGCACTATAAGGCGCACTGTCAATGAATGGTCTATTTTCGAACTTTTTTCATATATAAAGCGCACCGGACTATAAGGCGCAGTAAACAAAACAAAACAATCAGATAAATCAGTCAGTCAAACTTTATTAAACACATTCACAACAAACATTGTTTAAATGTTAATGAGCGTACTGTATTCACATTGACTCCCAAACTTGTTCTGTTGTAACACGTAAAAAACACAGTCTGATGTCGTGACTGATAGCTTTGAGTTTGAAGTCCTCGTCGTCAGCGTGTCTCTTGAAAGGTGCCATTTTAGGGTCTTTATACATACACACACACTGTAATGTTATGGTGAAGCACATGTGTATTACTCCGCGACGCTCCTTACAAATTACTGTAATCCATATGAAAGGCGCTCCGGATTATAAAGCGCACGTTTTTTGATAAAATTAAAGGCTTTTAAGTGTGCCCTATAGTGCGGAAAATACGGTACTCTGACATGGCATCCATTTGATTGCTCTAACAGAATTTCATTGTACCTGTACAATCTTATTTTATTAAAGATGGCGATTAACAATAGAATGCGTCAGAAGTTTTGTGTGTGTTGTGCCGAAGAGGGACATTTGATTTACCGGTCATGAGTTTTCCAGCTATGAGTTTTCTCCGGAGGGTGGCTTGGCTGAGCCTAAAGGCCCTAAACACCAAGTGAACGGTCTTACACGAGAACACAACACAAAGACTACAGTCAATGGCCAAACATCACTGTTAATGGGGTTGTTTCTTCTGTCTATGTATAGTAATAAAGTTGCAAAACAGACTGCAGATTATCTCACAGTTGATTTCAGACGAGGTCAGATAACACTGCAATAGAACACAATCATTGACAATTGCTAGCTGACAAAGTTTCTCTGTTAACAAACGTCCTTATATGCTGTTAGAAGGTACAGCCCACAAATTCTTAACTATTTGGGTACATCTCTATAAGGCTAGAAAGAAGACACCACCTTGACTTGTAAATGTAAAACATATACATTTGTTAACTCACAACAGACACTTGGCTCCAGTCCAAATACAACACTGCTGCTTTGAGATATTTTACAGAGATTTGATTACAGCTATTCAAACTGAGAATAATTACTCTTAGATGGTAGACAGATTTAAATGATACATTCACAAAGTTAAAAAGATGAACTAATTCATGGAAATTCGTACTAACAACACATACGTTCTGTTGTTATGATAAGAGAAGACTATTTTTACACTGCTGTCGTGCAAAACTGACATCATATTTAACCTACTAATTGAGAATAATCTCTGATAAAAATTTAAAAATGGCACTGGCATTGTCAGTGCTTGGTCTTCATGAAGTGGAAAAAGAAAAAAAGAGGCAGAAGTGAGAAATAGGCTGAGAACCACACTAAGTAAATGTAGGTGAAAGCACTGATATACAGTGACAGGCTTAAAGAGCTTTCCCGAACCTGCCTCGAGAGCTAGTGATAAATAAAACATCTGATCAGCCAATCAGAGAAATTCCTCAACATTAAACATGTTGAATAGGCCAAAAAAAGGCTGACGGGGGAGGACGGGTAGCGACGGAGGTAAAAAAAGGACTGACAGCCAACGATCTCCTTGGTGTGTCAGCGCCTTTAGAGATAGGGTGAGGAGCTCAGATAGTCGTGGGAAGAATAGAGTTGCTACTCCTTCGCATCATAAGGAGGCAGTTGAGGTAGTTTCGGCACCTCATTAGGGTACATCCATAGACGCCTACCTTTGGAAGTTTTCCGGGAATGTCCAACTGGGAGGAGACTCCAGGGTAGACACAGAGTTTGCTGGAGGGATCATATATTCCGTCTAGCCTGGGAACGCCTCGGAATCCCTCAGAAGGAGCTGGAAAATGTTGCTAGTAAGAGAAAAGTCAGGGTTATGGTTCTTGCTACCACCGCCACCCAACCTTGGATAAGTGGAGAAAAATTAATGGATGAATAGACTCCAAAAATACACTTTCCAGTCTGAGGAAGAGCATTTTGGACAATTGTCAATATAGTCACTTGTCAATATAGTTTTTAAACAGGAGCTCCTTTTTTAATCTTCTTTTAACCTGGTCTAAAAAGCCACACAGAATAAATATTGGTTGTGAAAAGCATGAAACAACACCAACGGACATTTTAATCGTAATTATCAGTGTGGATTTGACAAATGTTATTCAGGGCTAGACCTGTAAGATATGTGTATATTCTGATCTTTACACAATTACTGCATAATTTGTAAATGATATTGGAAGTTATATTTTCTCCATTAACTTAGCCAATTTTATGCAAAGGTAACTTTAAAACACTGAAAAAGAGGACATCAATCAATCAATCAACCAACAATCATACTTTATTTGTATAGCACCTTCCAGTACCAAATGGTGCACAAGGTGCTTTCCAGGGAAAAAAAACAAGAACAAGGCAATACAACAAGAACAAGGCAATACATGATGTTGCAAACACCAATGTCTGACTATTTTGTTGAAAACTCTTTCATGCAACTTTTATAATAATTTAAGGCATTTTCCTCATTACCCTTATTTCAATGATTGGATCATTGAGTGCTGTTGGAGAGAGGAACACAGTAGATGAATGTGTTTTGTCTCTAAACCATTTGTTTCCCTGGAACACTACAAACAATGACATATCTGCCCGTGCTCTTCTTTAATATAAATTGCCCATTTTACTGATCTTTCAAAATACCTTTGATCATTTTATGTCATACATACAATCTGCTCTCCATTTTATAAAAAAAAAACAAAAACCAAAAGCTCACGAAATATTTCATTTCAGGCCATAATGTGAGGCTGACTAGTTCAGCATATGCAAGCATAAAGACGAGTTATCAGGTCTTTTCATGAGGGTTCAGTTTTTAAAAAAAATTATTTTACACCAATGTAACATTTTTGGCAACCTGTAGGATCCTTATTTACACTGATTCCATAGAAACACAGACAGCAGTGGAAAAAGATTGGCTCCTTGAAAGAATGTTAGGTTTGTTTCTTTAAATGAAAATTAAATATAAATTGCTCTTCCAACTAATTTTGTATGAAGGAAAAAGCTGTTCCGCACCTTGTTGGTCATGGGGTTCTCAGTCTACCTTAGGGAAATGTTGTTTGGGGGGCGTTACTGGGTGTTACCAAGGTGTGAGGAATCTGGCGGTATGTTTGTGGCCCGTGTGAGGCCACAGTTTGAGTGGATGTCGTTTGGGAGAGGTGAACCGACAATCCTCTCAGCCGTCTTCACAACCCACTGCAGATCTTTATTGTCCGCAGCAGTGCAGCTGGAGTACCACACAGTGAACCAATAGGTCAGGATACTCTTAATTGGGCAGTGGTTGAAGCTGATCAGCAGTTTCTGGGGAAGCCTGTTACGTCTCAGGATCCTCAGGAAGAACCATCGAAGTAGGTGATCAGGCTCCAAGTCAGGTCCTCAGCAATGTGGGGGCTGGACTGAAAAAGCAGCCTTAGGGGACACCAGTGCTGAGAATGATGGTGGAGGGGGAATCATGGCCAATCCTGATTGGGTTTGCTGCATGTTGATAAGAAATCTCCCCACACACAGATCCGGCATCGGAACATTTTAACACAGGAGTTCTGTTGTCTTGCACGGAGCCACAGGAGACACTCGGTGCATTTACTCCAGTCGTCCAAACCACTGGACATTAATTCTTTGCAGCGTGCTGTATCAGCGCTCAGAGTGTGTGCAGCCAAGTGCAAGTGTGTCTGTCTTTCAAATGATCCCGAAACCAAAACATTACAACTCTCCAGTCCAGAACAGCATTAATACTTAGGAGATAGCTGGGAAGAAAACAAGACAAACGTGTATCAACATGACGCTCGAGAACCACACATTTTATTTATTTTTCTTAAAAGGTTCAAAAATAAATCTTAAGCATTTATTAAAGAGATAGGACAGTAAATCAGGGAGAGAGATAGTTTGGAATGACATGGGGCAAAAGAGCCACAGGTCTGATTCAAGCTAAAACAAGTAACCTAACAGGCTTATCAGTGCTGTGACCATGCTGATACTGATATCAAAAATATATAATGACAACATTGGTCATTTTAGCCAGTACACTGTAGATCAGTGGTGACATCACTATAGCTCAACACGTAGAATATATGGGCAACTGTATGATTTTTTAAACATCAAAATAAGTACTAATAAGTTCTCTACTGAGAACTGTCTGCTAACACTAACAAGACAGGTCAGACATTAATAATTATGCTATCCTTGCATCATATGAAAAAGATTTATTTGAAATTGTATTTCTTATTTGGCATTCACTGAAAAAATCTCTGTGATTGCAAACTGCATGTTGGCATATGGAAATAATGAAATGTACCACAATACAGAATAAAATAATTATATTTTCTATTTACATATTTTTGAGATTACTGACTAATATTTGTATATTGCTGTCAAGTTATAGAAACCTTGACTCAGGGGTTATTCTACCTGCCCTGGCCTCAGTGCATTATAATATAGAGTACAGTGAAGAGAGAGAGAGACTTTAGATGTGTATGTCAGCCCACAGCACAGTTTGTACTCCTGAGGTTTATGACAGACAAAACCTGCTCACATAAATGTCTTTTGTTATGAAATGTCTTGATTTGGACCCAAATGCACGACAGAGACAGGCGTGGGCTACGTGAACAGGAATTTATTACAAAGTGATTCAAAAATAGTGCAAAAGGGAGGGGTGGTGAGAAGTCCCAGGATCCAGTGAGTGGTGGTTGTGAAGTGTCCGTGAATCCCGAAGTGGTGCTCCTGTAAGTGATCAGCAGGTAGTCTGAAAGAGGCAAAAAAATACAAAAATTAACTCTACAAGCTAAACCAAAAAAGAGACAATAGTTACTCTGATGGCCAAGGTTGAATTCCTACACAAGGTAGACAGAACGATCTGGTAACGAGTCAGAGACAATCTGGGGGTTTTGTACAGCCCGGGTTGATTACTGATGTGACACACCTGGTGCCTCCTGAGGAGAGAAACCACACCCACCAAACTCACAATCAGGAAGAGAAACATGAGGATTAGACAGACAGAAGGTACGTTCCGGTTCCCTTATTTGCAATCTCCTCGGTCCTCGGCCGAACTGGAAGTAGTTCCAGACCCGCCCTGTTGAGGATCATTCTAAAGCTCTAAAGGAGGAGAGAAGATCGAGGAGCGAGAAGACAGATCCGAGCAGCGATGACCGAGGAGACACGAGAGCTGACTTCACGGAAGTCTTTTTATTGACAGACATGCCCCTTTCTGGTATATCACTTATTGATTGGACGCTGCAGAGTATCAGACTTCAGTGAAAGTTTAATACCGGAGAAAAGATGGACATTAAAAAGACGCTAAACAGAGCGTCAGACATTTAAACAGATTATGAACATTAGTGAGTTTGTAAAGAGTCCGTCTGTGATGAACTGGGATTAAAAAGAGTCTGACATGAAGATTAACAACTAAATATGAAGCTCTATAACTTCTATAAAATACAGAGTTCATTGTTGAAATACAGGCTAGGCTAAGTCAAAACTGTATCACAATAACAATAAATAATAAATAGTCAATTAAATATAAAATATTTTAGTCAGTAGAAATTATCCTTTTGGTTTGAAGCAGACTGCAGGTTGTTCTTCAGGTGTTTGTTATCAGGTAAATAGACTAAACACTGTAACTGTGTATTTGATTAGGAATAATACAGTGTGTATTTGTGCGGACATAAACAGCCGTTAGGCTGACTGACAGCTGAACGTGATCAGCTGTGTGAAGCGTCATGTGAAGCTGTCGAGGAAAGGTCTCTTAAAACTGATTTCCTCCGTCCTCTCACCTCGGCTTTGTTTCCTCTGTGCATCTCTGGTGGGCGGGACTAAGACGCAAGTGGAGGAGACAACTTGGAGGATGCATGTATTGGGTAGAGAACGAGCAGGGAGACAGGGAGGCAGGATTGGTTCATAAAACTTGTACCGAGTTCAGACATTGGTCGAATTTTTTACAAGTTGACATATTTTCTTCATTTTGAAGATTGCAAGTGGCAAGTATGTAGTACAAAGTAAAACATAGAAAACGAAAAAAAAAAAGAGATAACAAATCCAAAAAGGAGGTATATACAACTGGAATAGAGGAGTGAGGTGTATGAGACAGGGAAGTTAAGACATTCTGTGCAACTAATGGCAAGTTAAAGTGATGATAGCAGTGTAGGCTAATGACATTCAGTTTGATGTGCTGTATTGGGTAAAATATATATTATATAACTTGAATTTTAAAGGAAGAGAGATACAAAGAGATATTCAGTCATAACATAATAGCAGTATGGTATGACAATATAGAGCTGTGTGGTATGATAGATAAGCAATTTCTCTGTTAGAGCCATTTGTATTGTGTGTTGAGGCCTTTCCCCGATTGCCACAGTTGGTAGTGTATTGGACAGCAGCAATATGGTAATGCATATGTGGAAGATGAGGTAATTACTCCTCAGGTGTGCTGCTTACCGGGAGAAGCATGCAGTTTTTGACCGCCATTCAGAGACTAATCATTAAGCCCTTTTTGTTTGTTCCCTGCAAGTTATTATTAATGGAAGTGGCTTTATTGATAGGCTACACTGTGGTAAATAAATATATCTTTAACACAAGTCTGCAGATATCTGATTTATGACCTGGAGCAGTCGCAGGACAACGTGTTAATTACATATCCCGGTAGCAGCCCCTCACTGTGGCTTAAGTTTTTGTTTCGGCGAAATCAAGTCACAATGCTCTCATTTTACTGAGCAAGGCAATGATAGCTATACATTTACGTCCTTACTGTATATATCTGTAGTAAAGGGTACAGCCTTCCCTTGTCCAACACTGAAGTATTTCAAAAACAGTATTTGAAAGGAAAATGGGGACATTGTCAATAGTTATGGCTCTTTAATCAAATGTGTATGTCTTGTGTTGTTGACTTTGTGGGATTAAAGATGTACTAATGCTTTGTGTTTATGCACATTTTTACCCTAATTTTGGAAGTGGGAAGGTGTAGAGATTAATCATACAATTGAACGGTCATCACTACCTCATCTATAAATGTGTACATTTTACTATTTGGTTTGTATTGTCCGTTTGCAATGTAAGAGAAGTGCTCCCCTTGAAGAGGCAATTCTGCGCATGGCTGAATCCCTCTATCAGAAACTCCTTCCGTCTATGGTGAACTATAATGAAAGATAGTGCTGATCCCTCATGAGCACATTCATTTATTTTACACAAATTCTGTCATTTCTTTTCCCAGTGGTCCATCTGTTAAAAAAAATAAATAAATAAAAAATGTAAGCTTAACAGTGTCCCTGTCTGAGTACTTCCAAAATACATCCTCTGTCACTACAATAGCATTTCAACTAGCCCAGGTTCAGCGAGGCATTGATCTGTACAAGGGGTGGCCTCTTTCCATAAGGGGAGGCATGATTTGTAATTTCAAGCTTATACAGCTTGGAAATTGCAGCGCTATCAAACAATCCTGCTCACTGGTGACTACTGACAAGCCCATATCTGTCAGTCAAACAACCTGATTAAGAGCAGAGAGGAACGGCTGTAGATATGGAAGATTTGGTGTACACTGCTGTAACAAAGCAGAGGGAGGAGGCTACTGGGTCCTTGTAGAGCTTCTAAGAACTGCATTATAAACACATTGCCCCCTCTTTATGTGCTGTCACTTTCCAGCAAGGGACAATGGACTGTTTTTTATTCCCTTTAAGCCACTGAGTGAGCAGATGGTCTTACAATAGTGAGATGTCACATTCAGGCTAAAGTGCTGCACAGGCTCTACTTACAGTTGCAAGAAAAAGTATGTGAACCCCTTGGAATAACCTGAATTGGTCATAAAAAATGTTCTGATCTTCAACTTAGTCACAACAACAATACATAATATACCACACAAACAATGATATGTTTTCATGTTTTTATTGGATGTGACATGTAAACATTCAAAGTGCAGGGTGGAAAAAGTATGTGAGCCCTTGGATTTAATAACTGGTTGACCCTCCTTTGGCAGCAATAACCTCAACCAAACGTTTCCTGTAGTTGCAGATCAGACCTGCACAACGGTCAGGAGGAATTTTGGACCATTCCTCTTAACAAAACTGTTTCAGTTCAGCAATATTCTTGGGATGTCTGGTCTGAATCGCTCTCTTGAGGTCATGCCACAGCATCTCGATTGGGTTGAGGTCAGGACTCTGGGTGCATCCCAAGTGTCTTATTTGCACCGAGTGTCCTCCGAGTTGTCTCCTCCACTTGCGTCTTAGTCCCGCCCACCAGAGATGCACGGAGGAAACGAAGCCGAGGAGAGAGGACCGAGGAAATCAGCTTTAAGACACATGAGACGTCGTTTCCTCGACAGCGTCACATGACGCAACATCAGCTGATCACGTTCAGCTGTCAATCGGCCGATCAGCTGTTTATGTCCACACAAACACGCACTGTATTATTTCTAATCAAACACACACAGTTACAGTGTTAAAACACCTGAAGAACAAGCTGCAGTCTACTCATAACCAAAAGCACAGTTACTACTGACTAAAAGATTTCATTTTGAATTGTCTTATTAAACAGTTTGGACTTAACCTAGCCTGTATTTAGACAACGTACTCTGTATTTTATAAACTGATATTTATGTGTCAGGATACTGAAAATGATTGATTAGAATCTAAATGATGAGACTTTGTGAAGATAAATAAGTGTGAATGTAAAACGGACTCCTCTTCATCAAACTGTCATCCTCATCATCATCAGACATTCAAACAGTCTGAGGGATGATGAACAGAACATGAAGGATGTATTGATTTTATAGAAGTTATAGAGCTTCATATTTGGTTGTTAATCTTCACGTCAGACTCTTTTTAATCCCAGCTCATCACAGACGGACTCTTTACAAACTCACTGATGTTCATCATCTGTTTGAATGTCTGACGCTCTGTTTAGCGTCTTTTAATGTCCATCTTTTCTCTGGTATTAAACTCTGCTCATGTTGAGAAGTTTCACTGAAGTCTGATCTTGTGCAGCGTCCAATCAATGAGTGATATACGAGAAGGGGGCGTGTCTGTCAGTGAAAAGACTTCCGTGAAGTCAGCTCTCGTGTCTCCTCAGATCAGCCTCCTCTCTCCTCGATCCTCTCTCCTCCGTTCGCTACAAGAGCTTTGGGACGATCCTCAACATGGCGGCTTTGGAACTACTTCCGGTTCGGCCGAGGACCGAGGAGACTGCAAATAAGACACTTGGGATCCACCCCCTGACTGGGCCACTCCAGAAGGCGCAGTTTCTTCTGTTGAAGCCATTCTGTTGTTGATTTACTTCTTTGCTTTGGGTCGTTGTCCTGTTGCATCGCCCATCTTCTGTTGAGCCTCAGTTGGTGGACAGATGGCCTTAAGTTCTCTTGCAAAATGTCTTGATAAACTTGGGAATTCATTGTTCCGTCTATGATAGCAATTTCCCGTTTTATGTAAATCAACAAGAACAAGAACAAGAATAGCAAAATTCAAAACTGGTGTGTGTTTTTTATAGGGCAGGGCAGCTTTAACCAACACCTCCAATCTCGTCACATTGATTGGACTCCAGGTTGGCTGACTCCTGACTCCAATTAGGTCTTGGAGAAGTCATTAGCCTCAGGGTTCACATACTTTTTCAAAACATATCATTGTTTGTGTGGTATTAGTTTAAGCAGACTGTGTTTGTCTATTATTGTGACTTAGATGAAGATCAGAACATTTATGACCAGTTCATGCAGAAATTCAGGTTATTCCAAAGGGTTCACATACTTTTTCTTGCAACTGTAAACCCAGAAACAACTACACAGTTTTAATCGATGCATAGTTATAATCACACATACAAGCTCATACAGACATTACCACATAAACTCATATTTCTAGGTAAAGTTAATAGAATCATAGAAATCTACACTTTGGGAAGTTGAACATTTTTCCAACTGTAATGACTATTTGATAGTAGGTGTTAAAAAACACCAAGTTTTAAATAGGTTCCCCTGGGGACCCTGCAAAATACATATATCACTAAGGGAGCGATAGGCAACTTCACACAAACCAGGAAAAAAGCCACAATGAGCTTGCTCATTGCCTTTTAAGATAAGATAAGATAATCCTTTATTCATCTCACGAGCGGAGAAATTTACAAATCAAACGTTTTATAAAACTAAACATTAAATTAAAACAAATAATACTCAATGCAGTGATGGCACAATTAACGAATTTTAAAGTACGACAAATTCTTCATTTACTTTTTCTAAAGTCTAACTGCCTCATAAGCAAAGACGTGATGGCTCAAAGAGAGCTCAGAAAGCCTTTACTTTAAAACACTGTATATTCCCCTTTTTGTTCATCCAAATCCTTGTTCTTACTTTACCTCACTCCCAGAATCTAAAAGCAATGCTTACCATATTGCTTGGAAGCTATGCTAACAGGCTATGTGGAGAAAGCAGAGAAGAAAAGAAAGTATGTTTTAACATCCCACTGATATGGATGAAGGGGATTTTGAAAGTCTTGCACTCGAATCAGATGTTCCAGGCTATCTCTACGAGCCGGCTCATGCTGGGGCGCACTGGTGGTAGTGGTGCTCTCTCTGTTCTCCTATGGACACAGACATAGGGCCTGATTTACTAACGTTTGCGTGGCTTAAAAAGTGTGCAAACTTGATACCACCAGCAAAAAATGTGTTATCTGATGTACGAACAGCGTGCAGTGAGAATTGCGTCTTTCATATGAGCAAAACAACACGTATTGTCCAAATAGTATGTTTTCCCTAATCAATATGCAATATGAGGCGTTTCTGCCTCAGCGTGCAAAATACTGGGAGGAGAAAATGCAAGAAGTTGAGTTAGTACATGCAATGGGATTTACCAAGCCAGGCAAAAATTGCGGTGATTGTGACGGTGTCTAAATTTAACACCTTTGAAAGGAACGTGCTAATCCAGGAGCCCCAGTGTTACACACAACAGGCTGCAGTTAGGAGGAGACATAGGCTCAATAAAATCAATCAATCTTTATTTGTATAGCGTCAATTCATAACAGGTGTCATCTCGATACACTTTACAAAAAGCAGGTAGAGGACCTTACTGTTTGTCTGTTAACATTAACAAAAGAGCAGGTAACAAGACCATGCTCATCGTTATGTTTACAATAGCAGGTAAAGGACCTTACTTATTGCTATATTACAAGAGCCCAGCTTAATCCGTCATAGCATGGCAAGAAAAAAATAACCAGGCAGCCATCTGCTAAACTGTGCTGGGCTTGAAAACGGGATGGGGGAGATGGGACAAGATGCAGAAAGAAGGATAGGATAGGATAGGATGGGGGGGGGGGGGGGGGGCGGGCAGGGGGGGGGCATCCTCTTCAACAGTGCCGAGGAACCTAAAAGAGTTCATTAGCACCCAGTTGTCTCTTCCTAAGTCTATGCCTAAGCCAGCCCTAACTATAAGATTTATTGAAACGAAAAGTTTTAAGTCTAGTCTTAAAAGTACAAAGTGTGTAAACATGTTTAAATGACAGAAAAATAAATGGTATGCATTTTTTTTTATCTTGCTTCAATAATAGTTTAAAAGAAACACCATGATTAAACTATAACTGAACATTCAAAGCGTCTGCATTCTAAAGAATTTCAACATTGACATTTATGTCATCCTATTTCCCTCTTCTCGCCAACATTACATTTTAAACTGGGCATTTCCTTTTTCTCGGGTTGAGTGTGTCTCCGGTGCGCTCTGGAGTGCCTCTCCTGAGCGCGTTCGTCTCTTCACTCTCTATCCCTCTCCCCTGTTGCTGCGCTGTGGGACGATTGGATTGGGGGGCCTCACCACTGCTTGTACCCCCAACTTCAGTACCTGTTGCAAAATAAATAGAAATACTACACAAGGTGCCTCACATCATTCACGCAACTATTCTTAATAATAATCACCCGCAAAATGGCCACAAATGAAACGTGCAAAATTTTGCAGTGAATACGCATTTTAGTACTCTTTAATTGAGATCTTAGTAAATCAGGCCCATAGAGTCCATTTGCAGATAGGAATTTCCAAGATGCCAATTTCCTCTGGATAATAATAATACATTTTATTTGTAAAGCACTATACATTTTTCAATCTCAAAGTGCTACAGGGTTTACAACGATAAAAGAGGCATATCAGGGGCAAGTGTTTTAGACAGACTGTAAATAGAGCACCCTCGCCTCAGTGAGATTGGCTTGTGGTGCTGCGCACTGGAAGTTGTTGTATTTTGTCCACATGAGCCAAAAAGAAACTTTCAAGCCTTTTCTCGGTCAAGAAGGGAGCAACTTTAACATTTATTTCAAATTTCTACGACATACATGTGTCATGGTTTGGTTTTGTTTATGTTGTGTTTCAGTATTTTGAGTTCTGTTTTATTAATTCTCTCGTGTTGCCTCTTGTGTTTCTTAGTTCAGTCTTTAGTGTTTCCTGTTATTAGTTGTAGTTCTGGGCTTCAGCGTTGTCTGGTTTCCTCTCTGTGTTTCCCTCCTGTCTTGATTACCTGATTGTCCTCACCTGTCTTATAAGTCTCACCTGTGTCTGATTACCCCGTCTATTTGGTCTCTGTGTTCCTTCCCTCGTCTTGTCAGTTCATTGTAGTTTAGATTAGATTCAGATTTATTGTCCTTTGCAGGAAATTTGCTTTCACCCTCGTACGAGGGACACATAGACAGACAGACCTCAAGATACATAAAGACATACATTACATCCTCCACCATTTTGAGCATCATGTGTAGTGTGTGTTTAATCTATAGCCAGTTGCTTATTTCCCACTGCTCCCTGGAGTTACTTTTGCTGTTTCTAGTTTTTTGGACATTTTTGGATTTGTTTCAGTAAGTTTTTATTTTGCCTTTTGTATTTTTTACTAGCAATTGGCTCCTCCTCCCTGTTTTTCTACCCAAGTTTGTAACAAATGCAATACAGATTGTTTCACCGGGTTAAGTATCTCTTTAGGTCCTTTCATAAAGCTGTGTTATTGAGCATATATTATGATTTTTTTTTTAAAAAATGTCATGATTCCATCATGGCAGGTCCCTCCTTCCCCTTTGTGTGGTTTGTATTCCCTGTCTGTGATCCTCATGTTTCTTTCTCCTGTTAGTCTCTGTGTATTGGCTGTAGGCGTGGCTACCTGGGTGCTGGCTGCACCAGGTGTACCTAATCTCTTCATCAACACCTGGCTGTATTTAAACCTGGGATTCCTCTGCCTCGGTGCCAGATCGTTGCGTCTACCAGTGTGGTAGTAGCGTTCTTGTGGATCACGGCCTTTTGTGCATATTTATCTGGCTTGGTTAAGCTGGGAACTGATAGAATATTAGGCCTTTTTCTGCTTATAATCAATGTGTTTACTGCAATAAAGTTTCATCACCCGGTCCAAAGGAAAGGTTTGATATTTACAGTTTGAATGATGTTCGCTTACATTTATATTATACCAGTTATTTTATCATGTTTCATTCCAGGTTTGTGTGTGTTAATAAAATTGTCTGACTTTTCAGTAAGGTGTTTGTGTGAAGAGGGCTTGCAGAAGTGAATGCACATTCCAACATGTGTTTGATGTGGCCCTTTACACTGAATCACTCACCAACTCAAACATAGGTTTAGTTTAAGGCCCTGGACAGTTAATCACTCACCCACTTTTATATAGGTTGAGTGAGCCTTGATTCTTAATCACCTAAATTGTCTTCTCCTTAAAAAGAATTGGTTACTAGACTAGATGTCTTTCTTGTGATAAGAAACAGGCCAGGTAGGATGTGTCTTCCCCTACAGGATGTGAAAGGATTCGGGAGTAGATGCACCAATGAGAGAAGGGGAACCACTCATCCGAAGACGCATAATTTGGAAGTTGCCCCAATCGGAGGATGGAAACCGCACATTCTTGAATGCATTATTTGGTTAGATATTCTCTGTCTAATGTATAAAAGGGTTCAGGGAAAGATAGTCGGGGCTCAGACTTCGTGAACTGATCCAGCATCTGTCTGTTGTCAGGGACGCGTAGTGTTGAACCCAGAGACTCTGTAACTTCTATTCTTGATTCATCGGGTTAATAAACTCTGTTCACCTGAAAGAGACGCCTCCAGTCATTCCTCTCATCCCATCAAAAGAATGCGCAGAGAGATTTGAGGTAATTATTTAGAGGAGTCAGATTTATATTAACAACATTTAGGAAAAGGATGAAATAGCAACTTTTATCCTTCAATACCAACATTATCCTTCAGAACTAACTCCTCTGTGCTTCCTCACTTTAGATCGTTGTGTTTTTGGATTCGTGTGTGTTCGTCACTACCTGCTCACTGCCTGCTGATCTTCTCAGAAGGAACTGCACTACGGGACTGGAGACTCACTTCACACTCGGACCGAGTGTTCACCTCACAATTGGGATTCCTGGAAACATCACACCCTCCCCCTCACTGTCACTTGTTTATTAAATTGGATACTGGCTTGAACTTGTTTGACGAGTGGTGCTTTTGGGTCCGATCCAGTCGGAGATCGTAACAGAACGATCTGGCCAACATGGACCCAGCACACTCGGAGCCAGGGGTGGACTCTTTGAGACAAGCCGTGTCGTCACAAGGAGTTCTGTTGGGCCATCATGACCAGACCCTGCATAGTATTATGGAGTCCCTCTCCACTCTATCAGCTAGCCTCTCCCGTATGGAAGGCCAACTCCATATGTCTTCTCAGCCTGGGCTAGCATCAGCTTCTCTGCCTCATTCTGCTCCTCTCTCTGCGGCATCTGGGAGTAGTTATCAGCCTCGCGAACCTTACGTCCCAGCACCAGAGCGCTATAATGGGGATTTAGGGGAGTGTAAGTCTTTTTTGTTTCAGTGCTCCTTAGTTTTTGGTCAGCAGCCACTCACTTATGCTAGCGATGCTACTAAGATAGCCTATGTGCTAGGTCTTCTTACGGGGCGGGCTAGATCATGGGGAGCTGCTTTTTGGAATAGTCCTGGTAAAGCTAATTCTTCTTACGCCGAGTTCACCTCAGAAATTATCTCTGTTTTTGATCATCCAGTCACAAGTAGCGATTCCAGTAACCGCTTACTCAGTCTTAGACAGGGTTCTTTAAGCACTGCTGATTACTCGGTAGAATTTCGCACATTAGCAGCGGAGCTGGGATGGGACGACAAGGCATTGCAAAGCATTTTTTTTAAAGGGCTTAACGAGTCAGTAAAGGATGGTCTTATTGGGAGGACGGAGACTAAGAGTCTGCAGGAGCTAATAGCTTTAGCCATTAAAATAGACAACCGTTTACGAGAACGTCGCAGAGAGAGGGTGCAGTCAGGTCCAGCTAAACCCTTAGGTCCTAACGCACCTTTCACCCAAACCATTCCTTGGCCTGTAAGTTCTAACAAGTCCAGTGAACCGCCAGGGCAGTCTACTCAACATCCGGAGGAACCCATGCAACTGGGTCGAAGCCGTCTTTCAGTGGAGGAGAGAAATCGAAGGTTCAAAGAGAGACTCTGCCTCTACTGCGGCGAACAGGGGCACCAACTGGTTAACTGCACCCAGCGGTTAAACTACAATCCTTACCAGTCAAAGTCGGGGTTCTGGTGAGTCATACAGTGGTCCCCACTCTTCCCCGACAACGTATTAATCTCAAGGCGAGTATTTGTGTTAACGGTACCAGTGTACATCGTCAGGCCCTAGTGGATTCAGGGGCTGACTCCAACCTCATTGACTCTGAGCTAGTCAAACAAGCTCTAATTGACACTGAACGTTTAGAGACTCCCCTGGTTGTTAATGCATTAAATGGTGATGTTCTAGCTCATATAACCCATCAAACTTGCACTCTGTCCCTGTTGTTAGCTGGTAATCACCGTGAGGAGATCACTTTCCACATTATGCCGTCGGCTAATGCTCCTATTGTTCTCGGCCTGCCCTGGCTCCAACTCCACAACCCAGTCATTGACTGGGCTTCTGGTAGAATTGTGAGTTGGAGTTCATTTTGTCATGCTTCTTGCCTCAAGTCAGCTCAGCCACTGTCTACTAGTTCGTTCCGTGCTTCACCACCTGAACCCCCTGATGTCACCTGTGTGCCCCCTGTGTACCATGATCTTGCTGAGGTGTTTAGCAAGCAAAGGGCTTTATCACTGCCTCCCCATCGACCTTATGATTGTGGCATTGACCTGTTACCCAGCGCCCCGTTACCCACAAGCAGGTTATACAACCTCTCAGCCCCAGAACGCGAGTCTATGGAACAATACATCAAGGAATCACTAGACTAGACTAGCCCTGATAGAATCACTAGACTCTGGCATCATTCGACCATCATCATCTCCTCTGGGGGCAGGATTTTTTTTTGTTTCCAAGAAAGACAAGACTCTGAGACCTTGCATTGACTTCCGTGGTTTGAATAATATCACTGTCAAGAACAAGTATCCCCTGCCTCTAATTAACTCTGCTTTTGAACCCCTGTCTGGCGCTACAGTATTCACCAAATTGAATCTACGCAATGCATATCATTTGGTTCGGACCAAGGAGGGAGATGAATGGAAGACGGCGTTCAATACACCTTTGGGTCATTTTGAGTATCTCGTTATGCCCTTTGGCCTCACCAATGCCCCCGCTGTCTTCCAGGCTATGGTAAACGATGTTCTCCGAGATTTTTTGAACAGGTCAGTGTTTGTTTATCTGGATGACATTTTGATTTTTTCACGTAACCTGGAGGAGCACACCACTCATGTCCGCCAAGTCCTCCAAAGACTATTAGATAACAAGTTGTTTGTCAAGGCCGAGAAATGTGAATTTCACTCTTCATCAGTTTCATTCCTCGGATACATTGTGGAGGGGGGGCAGGTGAGGACGGACCCCGACAAGGTCAAAGCTGTTACGGAGTGGCCAACACCGACTTCCAGGAAGCAGTTGCAAAGATTCCTGGGATTTGCTAATTTATACCGACGATTCGTGCGCAGCTACAGCCAGGTAGCAGCACCACTTACTCAATTAACCTCTCCATCTGTCTCTTTCGTCTGGTCATCTGCAGCAGAGAAGGCCTTCTTGGAATTGAAGAGACGATTCTCATCAGCTCCCATCCTGGTGCAACCTGACCCATCACGGCAGTTTGTGGTAGAGGTGGACGCCTCAGATATTGGGGTAGGAGCGGTGCTCTCTCAGCGTTCAGCAGATGATCACAAATTACACCCTTGTGCCTTCTTTTCCAGGAAGTTGTCATCTGCTGAGAGGAATTATGATGTTGGGAACCGTGAACTTTTGGCTGTTAAGCTGGCTCTGGAGGAATGGAGGCACTGGCTGGAGGGTACGGAGATCCCGTTTTTGGTATGGACTGATCATAAGAACCTGGCTTACATCCAAACAGCTAAGAGACTAAATTCTCGTCAAGCCCGATGGGCCCTATTTTTTGGCCGCTTTAACTTCTCCCTTACTTACCGTCCAGGAAGTAAGAATGTAAAGCCGGATGCTCTCTCCAGGCAATTCATTCGCAGGGAGGACAAAGTGGTCGAACCTGACACCATCCTGCCTTCCTCCTGCTTGGTGGCGTCGCTGACCTGGGCTATAGAATCGGTGGTGAGACAAGCACTTGTTACACACCCTGACCCAGGTGGTGGTCCGCCTGGTTGTTTGTTTGTCCCTAATTCCGTTCGTTCACAGGTCCTCCAGTGGGGGCACACTTCCAGATTCGCCTGTCATCCTGGTATTGCTCGTACCCTATCCCTTCTTCGTCGACACTTTTGGTGGCCCACCATGAACACTGACACCAGGGACTATGTGAGGGCCTGCACTGTCTGCGCTCGTGGTAAGACCTCTCATCGTCCTCCGGCTGGTCTCCTCCGTCCACTTCCAGTGCCCGGACGTCCGTGGTCCCATATTGGATTAGACTTTGTGACTGGGCTTCCCCCATCAAGAGGTAATACCACTATTTTGACTGTTGTGGATCGTTTCTCTAAAGCGGTTCACTTTGTGGCTCTCCCCAAGCTACCCACAGCTACTGAGATGGCTAAGCTCCTTGTGGACAATGTTTTCCGCCTCCATGGTATTCCCTTGGACATCGTCTCTGACAGGGGTCCCCAGTTTATCTCGCAAGTATGGAAGGAGTTTTGCCGGGCACTGGGAGCTAATGTGAGTTTGTCATCTGGTTATCAGCCTCAAACCAATGGCCAGACGGAACGAGCCAACCAAGACCTCGAAGCCACGTTACGATGCGTCTGTGCCCGCAATCCCTCCTCATGGTGTTCAGAACTATCTTGGGTGGAATACGCCCACAATTCTCTCTCCTGCTCTGCCACAGGTATGTCACCCTTTGAAGCCTCTTTAGGGTACTTACCTCCTCTTTTCCCTGCTCAGGAGACAGAGATTGCTGTACCTTCAGTCCTGGTTAACCTGCGTAGAAGCCGCAGGGTCTGGAGGGAGACTCGGGCTGCTCTTCTTCGCACCCGTGAGCTTAACTGTAGGATAGCAGACCGTCGTAGGATCCCTGCTCCAGCCTATAAACCAGGTCAACAGGTTTGGCTTAGTTCCAGGAACATTCCACTCAGTGTTGATTCCAAGAAACTGGCACCGCGTTTCATTGGCCCTTATGTAATTGAAAGGATCATTAACCCGTCTGCTGTTCGCCTTAAGCTGCCCCATGCCCTCAAGATCCATCCCACCTTCCATGTGTCTCAGTTAAAACCAGTAGCCTCCAGCAGTTTATGCCCTCCAGCCATCGCCCCACCACCCGCCCGACTCATTGATGGCCATCCGGCTTTTACAGTAAAGAGAGTCATGGACGTTCGACGTCGGGGTCGTGGGTTTCAGTATTTGGTTGACTGGGAGGGGTATGGACCAGAGGAGAGGAGCTGGATCTCTCGAGCCCTGATTCTCGACAACTCTCTGATCAGGGATTTCTATCGCGCTCACCCCGATAAGCCTGGTGGACCGCCTGGAGGCGCTCATTAAGGGGGGGGTACTGTCATGATTCCATCATGGCAGGTCCCTCCTTCCCCTTTGTGTGGTTTGTATTCCCTGTCTGTGATCCTCATGTTTCTTTCTCCTGTTAGTCTCTGTGTATTGGCTGTAGGCGTGGCTACCTGGGTGCTGGCTGCACCAGGTGTACCTAATCTCTTCATCAACACCTGGCTGTATTTAAACCTGGGATTCCTCTGCCTCGGTGCCAGATCGTTGCGTCTACCAGTGTGGTAGTAGCGTTCTTGTGGATCACGGCCTTTTGTGCATATTTATCTGGCTTGGTTAAGCTGGGAACTAACTCCTCTGTGCTTCCTCACTTTAGATCGTTGTGTTTTTGGATTCGTGTGTGTTCGTCACTACCTGCTCACTGCCTGCTGATCTTCTCAGAAGGAACTGCACTACGGGACTGGAGACTCACTTCACACTCGGACCGAGTGTTCACCTCACAATTGGGATTCCTGGAAACATCACCCCCTCCCCCTCACTGTCACTTGTTTATTAAATTGGATACTGGCTTGAACTTGTTTGACGAGTGGTGCTTTTGGGTCCGATCCAGTCGGAGATCGTAACAAAAAACCCTTATATTATACGGGTAAGTATAATCAATTACCTCAAGTTTGTGAAAAAACATTTTAATACAGCATCTTTCTGTTGTCAGTGGATTGTATTTCCCACCTGACCATACCCTATAAGTTTCACAGGGCATAACTACTTTAAGGCATCCAATATATCACACTGCCCTTCCAAAGAGATTTGTCGATGATCACTCAAATGTGTCACTGCAATAATTCACACAAATGAGAACACAAACCAACCTGGCCCATGGTCTGTTTCTGTATGTATAAAACATCATGGCAAACTTTTTGCAATTTCATATCTGGTCGGTGGTTGCTTGCATTTCTGTTAGATATTTTCACCCCTCATTTGCTTTATAGGAATCTTGCAGCACCTTTTGTAACATTTATATGCCTCAAAGCAGGGAGATTCCTGTTTCGAGAGTCTGTAGGATAGTGCCTCTCTGTGCGGAGATTGCATGTTCTCATGCATGGTTCCATTCTAGGTAGTCTTTGCCACAGTCGAGAAACACGTTAAGTCAATTTGTCGCACTAAATTTTCCGCAGGTGTTAATGTGAGTGTGGATTGTCTGTTATGTCAGCCCTGGTGAATGTTCCTGGGTGTATCCTGCCTCCTGCCCAATGACAGCTGAGATCAGCTCCAGTGACCCCGTATGGGAAAGGTGGTTAAATGGATGTATTTTAATTGTCATAAACGCCTTTCATCATCCCTTTTCAAAATCGAAATGCCGGTACAATAGGAGCCATTGTTAAACTTTGCACAAATTCAATATTCTAAATTGACTAAAGATCCTAATTAAATTCTGTGTACTTTATAAATATTTCTCTTCATATTTTGACACCTGTTTTCTGTGTAAAGCAGAAAAGTCAGGTTATTATTCATGTCAACATAACCATAAACTGTCAAATAATAATGAAAGCATACTTCTGTGTAAGTAAAGATTTTCTTTTGTTGGATTAAGGATCATAAAATGTCTGGGTAGAAACATGTCTCTATGACTTTTATGGATATATGGGGTCATATAAAAGCCAATTATATTTTACAGAAATATGTAAGGGATATTTTTCATGCCTTTTATTAATATGAAAGGCAGAAAAGCCCTTCAATTCAGAAGCACAAAACAGAACATTGTTTCTATGCTGTATTTGCATGGGTTTTTTTGCTATAGAAAAATGGGTAGTCATTCATACATTAATGCTGATTTATATTCTGTTAATCAACAATTTCTTTAGTGTACTCAAACTGGACAACGTGTATTGTCTGTACTTGCAGGTTTGCAGTGCCTCTTGTCAAATACAAAGTGATTTTTTTTCTCAAGAACTTTCTTGGTTTAGAGAATGTTAACCTTACAGGACTGGTTCTGGTCTGAGGTCCATATTTCAAGATATCTTCACTTATCTTTAAAATATCCTAAAAATCAACAGTCATTAAAATGAAAAGCTGTGCGTGGTTTGCCTTATATTTTTCTAGTATTAATAAACTGGCACAGTTCTACAGAGGAAAAAAAACAACCTCAGTTTTGACTGGACTCAAGGTCATTGAGTGATTGCCATTCATGTCGTGTTCTTCCAATATGACTGCGCCGTGATCCACACATTTACCTGCATGAGACAGTCGAAGCGTAGATCCCCTGGTTACTATGGAACAGCTGGAGTCGTTGATTGCTTTGTCCTCTCTACTCATTTTTCTCATTAAGTTAGCATCTCAGAGGTGAAGAAGAAGCAAGAGGAGAAGGTATGTTTTTTTTCAGGTAGCAGGGAGTAAGGGAAAGTATCACATTTGGGTTTGGGTTTAAAAGTTTAACCCGTTATAACTCTCTGCCATTTGCATTGTAGAAATTAAAGCAATAGAAAAACATCAAGTTGAAGTTCATGAAGTTTGTTTTGTGGGAACACTATCAATCGTTCTGGCTGATAACATAACTTTAGAACATAATGAGCCTCGGTGGCCTGTTGTCATCCTGTGATTGACAGATTAGATTTCTCTTAATATTCTGGAAGAAACTAGTTTACTTACAAGCCCTGATAAAATAACATGAAAGTAATTTAGCTGACAAAAAATCCTACAACAAATTGCAAACTTACTTCCGCTACTTTATTGTATTGAAGAGATGTAATTTCAAGTATTTATTTACATACATAGCCTTTAAACACCAATAGATGTTTTATTTCTTTATTTGCTCCCTTGTTTTTTTTGTCATTTTAGGAATAACTCAGACGTTACTAAATGCAACACAACCCCATTTCTTTAACATATGGGATGTTATGTAAGATGTAAATGTAGCAGAGCGGGAGTGGGGATTTTGGTTTCAGTGGACAATAAACTAATGTTAAACAACCGACAACACCACCTGGGGACTTGCACCCCAGGAAATACATAACATATACTAAAAAGGAAAATACTAAAGACAAAACTGTGTTTGACAACTGAAGAGGCAGAAACGCGTTTTATAACAATATAAAAAGGTACTAATTTTAATAACTCAAAAAGGGAAAAAAATGCAAAACAAGTTGAACTGAAGCTGTCAGGAAGGAAAATTGGTTAAATAAAAGAAAACCAAATATAATAAAAAGGGAATTCAAATATTGGTTTATTTTAATACAGAATCAAAAATAGTCTAAAAAAGATCAAATTTACTTAATTGGGAGTTTAAAATACTAACTAATAAGAAATTAACCAAAACTAAGTTTAAGCCACTTAGTGAAGAGCCGGACTATGCTGAGGAAGCTGTGGGGGTGCTACGATATACTCATCATTGTAAAAAGGAAAATGTTTGATGCCTCATCAACTGAGTTATCTGACAGGTTTCAGGAAGTGAGTTGAGCCATTAAAAGATGCAGTAGTGCCTTTCTGTTCCATCACTGTAACTACATTGAAACACTGAAGAGGTTTAGCCATGGTGCGTCTACAGGACAAAATAGTATGGAAATATAGAAAAGAAAAAGAAAACAAAAAGACTTCATATCTTAAGTATTGACCTTGGAGTGAGGACCACAAGCAGACTCTTTAAAACACAAATACTTATTATTCTTCCTTGTCACATAAATTACTTATTTTGGGGGTTTTGTGCATGTTAAAGTTCAGCCTTGCATGAAATTTACCTAGGAAAGTGGTTTGTGCATGATGAAGGTATTGTAAATCGATGACAAAAAATGTTTGGCCATACTCTCAAACATACAGGAAGTGTGCTCGTACGAACAGTCAAAGTCCAATTTTTGAATTTTGAAAAAATTGAACAGCATCCCTATTTGAATGCACTTGTCTGGGGGCATTTATCTGATCAATTTTGGTATCAAATGAAAGTCGACAAGTTTAGAGACATGTTTCCAGCACCAACGCATATCCAGTAGCTCTGTCCCTGTCATACTCATTTTAGTATTTCATTGGCTTCATGCCAACTTTAATATTTTCTAGTACCCCTACCGTGTAGAACTTTGTATATCCCATAGACAGTTTTTCTTCATTTCAGGAAAATAGTAGCGAAAAACTTGTTTATTCAAGGGAGAAGCTGCCTTTCACTCCAAAAAAACGCCAGCGTCGTTCACCCCATACCAGATGATTTGAGGTACAGGGGCTGCAGAGGCGGTGCGAAGGTAAAGGCTAGGCTAGCGGCTAATTAGTGGAAGTACAAGCCCTCTTTTCCGGCGATAGTTATGGGCAATGCGAAATATTTAACCAACAAGACAGACGAGCTGGCTTCCCTTTTGAGGAATGACCGGACATTTGTAAAAGGTCCACCATGACACAAAAAGGCACAAACAGATAGTTATCCCACATGACATCCTCATATTCAATCTCCTGAATATGACCTAGAGACTGGTGCTCCAAAATGGAAGGAAGTAGAGCATACAGTATGTGTGCAAGATCTGCATCAGCCCCTTGACCGAACTGAGTACTGTATAAGCTCTACAAGAATGCACCAGATGTTCTACGCTATCTGTGGAGGCTCACAAGAATAGTGGACCCGAGCTGGGCTCAAAGAGCAACAACATAACCCGCTTACTAATCCTTCCCACCCCATTCTCCACTCTGTCTGAACTGCTGAGCTGGCTTTTCCAGGCCAGCAGTATCAAGCCTAGTTTATGCTTTCCATGTCGCGTCCCTGCTCTGCGTCGAGGTAATGCGTTGCTCTGCAATTCACCACCAAGCCGCTAGGGGTGTGTGGCTGTGTCTTTGTTTGGTTCTTCAACCTCTTCATGCATTCGGCAACCTCCAGCCCCGTGTTTTTTGATATTTGCCTCTAGGAATTATTTGCCATTTGACAGTTGTTATAGTGTTTTGATGACGAGTTGAGAAATGGTTGCATTTTCTGACCTCTTCGATTATTTGTGTTGTTGTATTATGACCGTTGTGACTGGAAAGCTGAGCGGACCAATTACAATCCTTGCGTTACACATTGATGCAACGCGTAATCAGGATTTTTTGGAGGTGCGCGTCAGGCTACAGCATAGTGTCTGCGTAGGGGTCCACTTTGATGGTGTTAGCTATGGCGTCTTCGCGGCACAGAAGCATAAACTGGGCTTCAGACATCAATAAATAACATGGAAGCGACACGTAACTGACTACAGACAGCTTCTCCAATCCTCAATACGTCTATCTGAATTGTTGAGCTGGCATCTTTCAAGCCAGCAGTATCGGCCCTCTTCAACCACAAGTGCGCATATCAACGAAACATCGCTGAAGGATGATGCCCATCTGACAACCTTGATGATGTTATCACCCCTCTCCCTCACTTAGATCAATTTTCCAACCCTCCAGGAGGAGGATGAACAAAGTATGCAGCACTCCTGATGTTTGAATGAGTTTTGTCAACTGGAAAGCCAGCAGGAACCCCAATCCTTGCATAAAAATGAGCCTGTGTAATGACCACTTAATACTCTTTGGAAACTCTGAGTGACGGCTGCTGCTGCATAAAGTCATTCATAATAAACTTTTCTTTGTAGATTGAAATAAGTTGTAACGTCGTGTTTTATATAGTCATTACTTTTTTTGTTTCAAAAGATACCTAGATGTTTGTTTATCCTAAGAGCAATATACTGTACATTATTTATTTTTTTGCAAGGTTTTAGCTCATACAATTATCAACTGACGTGACAAGATTTTGCTCAAGCTTTAGATTATAGGCTGAGAGATTGTAACACAGACCTTTGCGAAAGCAGAGTATACACGTCAGCATGTGAACTATAGGGTAGCTCTTTGCACATACAGTCAAAGTCACAGGTGTCACACCATGCAGCTGTGATGCGTTCAAAGCCATAAGCTCTATTTTCCTGTATTTGTCCATGCATGTTTTTATATAGCAAGAGCAATGTGTCTCAACAATTAAAGTGAGCGATTGCTCTGCAGTTTGCATTGCATTGCATTAATTGCATAATAACACATCTCACAGTACTGTAGATAGTATGGAACGCAAACTCAACAAAGTGCAATCAGATTGATCTTAAAGAGCGAAACAGCTGTACACAAACTGCATGTTGTAAACTAGAGTTTGCACAATAGAAATCATCATGCAGGAGGATAGTTTACAACTTTTTGGTTTTAGGAAAGCACTCTAAAGACAGCATTTGCCAACTTCCTCTTATTTACTAGTATGACTTATCTACTGCATTTTACAGTAAATAAACCCGTTTTGCAGTAAAATAAACTTGCCTTAGTCAATAAAGAATAGGTTTTGCTAGCTAAGGTTAGTCAAAAATCATTAAAGAATTTGTTGGTTTTCATCCTCTAAGATTTTTAAACGAAAGGTCAGAAATATCAAAACTGCGAAACAAGGTAAGTATTTAATTAAATGTAAGATTATAATATTGTGGTAACTTACTTTTCCAGGTAGCATTTCAGATTCGACACAGACTGATACTATATTTCTTGCACGTTATAAGGAATTATTCCCATAACAATGTGCCCATTACCCACTGAGTGCATGTTCTTTTGCATCTCATTATTGGATTTAACCTCCACCACAAAGAGGTTATCGATTGCCTCACAATGTCACGGTTGCTTCCACATGCTAGATTAAAGAGGGGAAAATCACCTTAAAAGAAGCCCTGTAATTTCTCTCATCACCACACACCTCAAGTGTTCAACATGGGCCTTTGAAGCTATTAAATAAGCTGAGGTGATCTGAAGGACATTAACTTCCCACAGGGAAATGAAAAAGAGGTTTGGGCACAGCAGCTTGTTCTCTTTTCTTTCCTTCTGCTTTTAGCAGTAATGAGTAAGATGCTGAATTAGAAGCATATAAGAAATGATGATATTTAAAATGATTACCCATCAACCACAATAGAAATGACCCGGATAATCACACCACTAACATAATTACCTTCCCCCCACTGTGACATCTGTCCAATATAAGTTCCCCGATTAAAATGCATGTACTGTATTGTAAAAGGTGGCTTTCTTTCTTGATTGCTGCTTAATTTTACATGAAGTAAAAGGCAGGCAATGTGACTTGATTGTGACATCTACATTTGTTTTGATACATCATCAAATTAGAAAAAATATGACAATGATTTGATACTGTACATTTTTTGTATGAATCAATAAATAATGTGTTCTTAAGGGGGAAAATATTTTTTGTAATAATCTTTACTTATTTCTACATGATGCATCATACCAACCTAGTATGACAAATACAACTCAGAGGTTAATTCCAACTTTAATTTAGGTGAAGATAGCTGCTTAACGAGCGGATACTTCATCTTTCATTCATTTCTTCATTCTTCTTTGTGACTTTCTTTGTCCACACAGCAACAGTGATGAGGATTCCAGTGATCAGTTCTTTGGCTCTGCTGGGGTTAAAGTTCTCAAATTAGTGCTGCTCTGTCTTGCTAATATTTTGACCTTTAGCAAAAAGCTTTACTTATGGAAAGAAATGTTTCTCCTGGAAATAATAAATGTGTATTTCAGTATAGGTTACTGATGGATGGAGCATTGGACAGATTGCTTGGTTGTGCAAGAGAAATTATTGTGGTTCACAACCAGAGAGAATATATTAGCTCACCCTGAAAAAAAGAGTGCATGAAAAGGCAAAAAACCCCACAAACAAACCAGTTTCCATTTTCAATCATTAAAACATTCAGGGGTTAAATGTTAATCAATTCCCCAGAAGTGTTTTGCACAATTTAACCATCAAAGGTGGAATATGTGTGAAAGTCAATGCTGTCCTTTATGCTAAAGGAGGCTCGAGTAGATCCCTTGTGGGAGGCCAGGTTGCTTGGTCTTGATAAATGTCTCTGTAACGCATGCTTTGAAACTCATTAGTCCCCTAAAATGAGTTGCATGGTATCCCCACTGATTTGCTTTAAAAGTAATTACTTTTTTTCTTAAATTATTCACTAGAAACCATCAGAAGTGAGAATAGTTGATAGAGAATGTGCCTTGAGTTGCTGAAAATGCACATTGTCTACATAGCATTATCAGTGCATGATGTTGGCAAGCCATGGAAAGGTTTGATTTAAAAATAAAAGTAACACACAATACTAAAATATTTTATTATTTACAAACCGTCTTCTTAGTATTCATATAATCAACATCCGTTGATTGATTATCATTCATATTATCAAGGTTTGACCTAAGCTTTTCATGTTTTGTTTACCACTAGCAACACTTACTGTAACTGAGGTGAGTTTTATTTTGCAGGCTCTTTTGTATATTTTTTTTATTCCAACATGAAGATATCATTGTGGTCTCATTCTGCTATGGCTAAGACTTAATAAATAAAGCAAGCTAAAGACAAGTCCAGGGACCTCAGGCAAAGATATTTGATTATTTGTCTATGTTAGAGGACTAAAGCTCCATAAAATATGAGAGTTCAGACATTATGAATCCCCTAAGGGCACTACATATGAATCAGAAAAGTTATAATTTACATTCTGTTGAAATGTCTAGCTTAGACTCATGTAATTTTACAAAAAAATCAGTGATTGATTCAGTGGTCCAATGCATGGTCTTGGGTCAGCTCATTAATCAGCTTTGTCAATTACTAATTATATAATTATGTGCCCTTATAAAGGGTCTGCAGAGGGTGCAGAGCTTTGTTGAAGAATAAGTTAAAGAATGAGTTCATAGTGTGTATTCTGTTCTGTTTTTTAAAGGTCATGTATGTTTTTTAATTGTCAACAACAAAGTTTAATTTCATACCACAGTTAATTTCATATAGTTAATTATTGAGGACACTCACAATTAAACACATTTTTATTGACAATTACTGACAAAGGTCTGTAACTCCTCCCCTTCATCCCAACATAAAGCCAATATAGTCCCATCATTTGTGGTCAAGAAATGCCCAGTACAGATTGACTATTGGCACAGCAGAATTAAACTTCCACCCCTTCTACTAACCAAAGCACATTTGACTGACCAATGACATGGCACAGATCCCTCAGACTGGCACAATTCCACAGCAGACAAGATCATTGCATCTGTTTTAAACTTAGAATCATAACAGAAAATTAAATGACTCGTTTTCCACTTTTACTTTGTACGAACCGCTTTTGTGAACAGAGCTGTATCCCACGATATGTTACTATCCCCTTCTGGAAATGTGTCTTGGGCTCAAAGTGTGCCAACATTCAGCTGTCTGCAAAGTAGACATAAAAAACAATGGAAACAAACACAATCCACATGTAAACATAAAAGCATGTACCAAAGCAAACAAACACAACATACTGCCTTACCAATATTGCAAAAGGTCTGCATGAACACAGCACGAGTGGACATAAAAAAGTTAGTTGGCTCTCCTTTTTTTTTTTTTTTTTAGATCTGTATCTTGTGTAATGCTGATGTTATGGAGACAAAGGGACAGAGCGTCCTGTTTCTACTCAAGGTCTCATTGGCTTGAGTAGCATGGGAACAGTGAATGGTATGTCCTGATTGGTCATCATATGTGTCAGTCAAAATAGTCAAAGTTCCTGTTTTAGTAACTAGACAATAGCTGACCAATGGTGGAAAATAATAATCAAGTTGAAGATCTGTTATGGATGTAATGTGATTCACTAGACCTTTGCGCTGATGCAGTGTGACTGTTTTTTGCTGGAATATGTGGAGGAGTAGCCTAACCCGCTGAACCCCACTCACTGAAAAAAAATGAATCAGGAAGACTTATTTGTATCTTTTCTGATAGATGTCTCATATCAAAGGGTTCAGTCTAAGCTCAGTTATATTCTTTGAAGATATGACTTTTCATGTTTTTGGTGAGTTGTTGACTCATTTCAGGTTCCCTCTGCTGCCCTCTTGTGTCCTCCACTTGTTTAACCGTCCTTCCCAACCCCAATGTGTCAGCATGTTGGTTCCAACTGAAGCTCATCAGCAATCCCCCCAGTCGTCTCCCCTTGTCTTGATTACCTCATGTGTATTTAGTCTGTATTTCCTACCTTTGGTGCCAGTTTGTCTCAGTACTGTATGTAAGTAGTAATCCAGCTTTTTTTCTAATGATAGATTATCTCTGTGTTTTTTGGACCTGGTTGTGTGTGACTGTTTTGCATCTCTGCCTATTCTCATTTTGAGCATTTGATTCCAGTAAACTTTCTTAAACCTTTAAAGGAGTTATGCATTTTTTTATGCCAAGGCTGACTGGATGCTTTGTGCCAAGCTTTGTAATGGTTGCCACGGTACTGCGCTCTCTTCAAGTTGTTGTGTT
This sequence comes from Symphodus melops, assembly GCF_947650265.1. Classification (NCBI taxonomy): domain Eukaryota; kingdom Metazoa; phylum Chordata; class Actinopteri; order Labriformes; family Labridae; genus Symphodus; species Symphodus melops. Next base: position 18,995,498 of record NC_136693.1, on the reverse strand, counting down.
TTTCTTTATTTTTGGGGTTTTTAGCCCCCTTCTCTGGTCTCTTTCATCTGAGAAGAACAATTAAACATTGGACAGTCGTCTGCTGAACTTGGTCTTGTTCTCATTGAACCAGAACGTTTTGCAGAGATTCTTTTCAGAGGAGCAGCAGCTTTCTATGGATTTTGCCAAAGACGCGGCAGATGCGGTGCAGGCACACTCGTTAAACTGAGGCACAGGGATTACGCACTGCGCTTCTATCCATTCACCTGGCGAATGTCTGCTCCTTTGCTAATAAGATGGATGAACTACTGCTTCTAAACACCAGAAACCTGACTCAGTGAACGCATCTTGGAATTCTCACTACACCAACTGGACTTAAGCTCCTCAGAGCGGACCGCATTAAAGAGCTCTCTGTAAGGACGAGGGGAGGTGAAATATGCTTCAACATAAACAAAGATTGGTGCACAGATGCCACAATGTTGGCGCAGACATGTAGCCCAAATCTGGAGAGTTTTTTCATAAACTGTAAACCATTGCATTACACTACACAGGAGTTCTTCTCGTTTGTAATGGCTGGTGTTTACATCCCACCTAAAACCTGCATAACAGAGGCATTACAGCAGATGGCTGACCAGATTGCAGATCCTGACTCTCTGCTCATTATTCTAGAGGATTTTAACAGAGAAAATCTACCCCACAAACTTCCTAAATACAGACAGCATATTAAGTGCCCCACCAGGGTAGCTAAAACACTGGACCACTGCTATGCAGTAATAAAGGACTCTTATCGCTCTGTTCCCTGTGCAGCTTTAGGAATATCAATGGGTTCTCTCTCTTTTTTTCCTGTCCCTTTTTTCTCTCTTCTCTCCTGTAGACAAATAACTCCTTATCATTTTAAATTGTTGATTTTTATTGACAAACAATGGTTTAAATTTAAAATGCATGCAAAACATAGCAAGACAACAAGAGTGAGTGCTGTCACATAGGGCCCCCTAGGGGAGGTTTCCGACTGTCTGTCGTTGCAAAATTTGCACATTTTGGGTCATTACTTTGGTTTAAGTTTGTGAGCCCTCAGGGGCCCCCCTAATTGTCTGGGGCTGAAATCAGTTGCCTGCTTTCCCTGTGGATAAGCAGCACCTCTGCAGGAAGAAGTTAAAACTGCTATGCCTGTACTAAGACTGTAAAGAGGAGTTACAGGCCTGCTTTGATTGCACTGATTGCAGTATTTTTGATCTCGACAAATGTGTGAGGATATGTGTGTGTCGACCAGGACCTTCTGCACATAAAACAACAACAAGCCCTGGTTTACGCCTCAACTTAGGAAACTGCGTCAGGCCAAGGAGGAAGCCTGCAGGAGTGGGGACTGGGACCTGTTCAAGCAGGCCAGGAACCAACTGATGAAGGTGATCAGGGTAGCTACACTGAGGCCCCGTTTACACGGAGACGCTGTGACAGTAAAACGAAACAGTTGAGTATCGGATTGGCCTTTCGTTCACACAGCGTCAGTGTTTCACGGGGGTGAAAACACAAACTTTTGAATTCGACCTCCAGGGTGGAACAAAACTGATCCGAGGGCGTATCGCAGCCATGTGAACGAAACGGAGCGGACTCTCTGGCTGCGACGACCTCACCACACCTCCCCCCATACATTTGGACATGCGCAGTAGTCGAGAACAAACAACAATAAACAACAATGGCGGCGGATTCACTTGTGCTATGTGCTTCAGTAGCTATTCACGTTGTATAAACAGAACCTTGATATGATACATTGTGTATGTCGCCGCCGAAAGAGCATTGAACACTTGCGGCAAATTGTTCAACCTTTACCCAAGCACAGGGCGACCATACACAGCATTTAGGTAAGACTTGGGAGAATTAGCTGCTAAAGAGGATGTTGTGGAGGAAGTGGTTGTACTGGTGAGTGTCGCGCGCATCGCGTTGTAAAGTTCCACTGCCCACTACTGGCCGGGCGTGAGGACTACATCGTTTTCACTCAGGCAAGACCTGCCGTGTAGACGGTCTGTACTTCGAATCCGGAGTGGGGTCGTTTCGATGCGTTTCTGTCACAGCGTCTCCGTGTAAACGGGGCCTGAGAAGCTACCAACTGAGAAGAACTGAGAGAGATTCCCAACTACAGGAAACCCTCCCCCCACCCTGAAGTTAACAATAGACTGGCTGAAGACCTGAAAACCTTTTATTGCAGTTTTCAAAGCCACCCCCAGTTCATCTACATCACCCCAACATTCAGACTCTGCCCTACCTGTGTGTTCTCTCCTCACTGCTCTTCTCCCTCTACACCAATGACTGCACCTCAGGGGACCCTTCTGTGAAACTATTAAATTTTGCAGATGACACCACCGTTATCAGTCTCATCCAGGACGTGACGAGTTTGCACACAGACGGGAGGTTGAACGGCTTGCTCTTTGGTGCAGTCAGAACCATCTGGAGCTGAAACTGCTCAAGACTGTGGAGATGACAGTGGACTTCAGGAGAATCCCCCCACACCATTCTGAACAGCACAGTGTCTACTGTGGACTCGTTCAGATTCCTGGGATCCACAATCTCACAGGACCTGAAGTGAACCTCCTACATAGACACAATCAGAAAGAAGGCACAGCAGAGGGTGTACTTCCTGCGTCAGCTGAAGAAGTTCTACCTGCCCCAGGAGCCTGTCTGTTCTGTGCACCTCCACCATTGTCTGGTTTGGATCTGCAACCAAACTGGAAAGACACAGACAGCAATGGACAACCAGGACTGCAAAAAAGATTGATGGTGTCGGTCTTCCCACCGTCCAGGAGTTATATCAGTCTAGTGTAAGGAAACGTGTGGGTAACATCACTGCAGACCCCTCACACCCTGGTCACAAATTGTTCAAGTTCCTCCCCTTCGGCAGGCATTACAGGTCACTGTATGCCAAAACAACCCGTCATAGGAACTGTTTCTCCCCCAGGCTGTCACTCCGATGAACGCTAAACAGTCACAGAGTGTCAGACCTGTTGTGGTGAAGCACCGGTAACATTAGTTTCATCCCCCAGGCTGTCACTCTGATAAATGCTAAATGCTAACTCACAGTGTCAGACCTGTTGCTGTGAAATAACCCTGGAATGTGTCTCTGTGAATGTACATATATTTTTTTAATTTAAAAGATCATCTACACACACTGTATAATGTACATACTGCAAAGATAACTACTTCATATTTACTTACTACCACCACGCACTACTCACCACTGCACTGCATTATCTTATTTAGTCTTGTACATAGATAGATAGATAGATAGATAGATAGATACTTTATTGATCCCGAGGGAAATTCAAGGCATCCAGTAGCATTATACAGACAGGCAGGACACAAGACATTAGTTACAATACACACCCGCTGTCCCCCCCCCCTGTATACAAAATCCCCCAAACAAGATATAGCAGCCTCTATGTGACTAAGAATAAACATAATTATATGTTAAACCTGTGCAGTTAGCATTAGCAGTTAGACTTAAAACTAATATAGCATAATGTACATTACCTGTGAGGAGAGAAAAACATGTGTTGGTTAAAAGAGACCTGCAAACAGTTAAAGAGCCTTAGAAACAAAGTGCTGACCTTCTAGAAACTAGTTACATGTGCATGTACAGAGGTGTTTGAGTTTATGCCAGAGGTGTGAGTACAGTCGTTAAACAGTCGTTAAACAGTCAATGCAGGAATGTAAATTGGTTCACCAACTTAAAGGAGCAGTGATTTGCATTAAGTGTCCTAGACAATAACCTGAAACCAGGAGTGGTTAGGGTGATAATCGTTAAGTACCCAACTATTGAAGAGCAGCTTAGCATTAAGTGTTGAAGACAATAGAGTGAAACTTGACCTAATTAGGGTGATCATGTCAACCCTTACAGATGTAGCATAACACAACAGTGGGATGAAACCAGACATGATTAGGGTGATTATCATTAAAGTGACCAGTGCTCAGTAAAGTGACTATCAATATGCATTACATTGTCCAACTGGGGGCTGACTCTGAGGTCAGCAGTGCAGGTGAGGAGTGAGAAAAAAGTGAAAAAAGATTCCAGGGATCACCGTGCGCTTCTTCCCTGCCGTGACAGTGAAGTGTTATACAGTCTTATTGCCAGGGGGACAAAAGAGTTCTTGAGCCTGTCCGTGGAGCACGACTGTGAGAGCAGTCTTTCGCTGAACATGCTCCTCTGCCCGGTGAAGGTGCTGTGCAGAGGGTGGTGTGTGTTGTCCATGATGGAGAGCATTTTGTCCAGAGACCTCCTCTCTACCACTGTCACCAGTGAGTCCAGCTCTGTGCCCACCACAGAGCCGGCCCTATTAGGCCCTTGTTTATATATATATTTTCAATTATTTAATGTTTATATTTATACAAAGAGAACACAGCATACCGAAGTTAAATCCGTTGTGTGTTAAACATACCTGAGGCTTATACTGTAGCTGTTTTATTAGTTGGTGCTTGGAATGGTTTATATGACAGCTTTCTTGTGATCACATAAGTGATACAGAGGACAAAAATGAAAAAAAAAAAAAAACAACAACAAAAAACTGGCTGATAGGGGAGGTGAAAGATGAAAGAAGTTTCTATTATTTGTAGATTTCCAACACAAATGCGCGTTATTCTGAGTTTTCTAAGACATCATGGCCTCTTAAGAAGTTACATCTATTGATATTGCAAGAAAAACTGATGTCCTTGATAATAACACCGGTTAACATTAAACTTAAAGTTATATTAACCTTCAAGTTAAAGTGGACACATTTTGAACAATCCACTTTTACAAGGTTTTTAAACATGAGTAACTTGAGTGTCTATCAACCCACACAATTTGAAATAAATCCACCCAGTCCTTTGGTTGAGGTCTGCAGAAGTCTTACCACAGAGAGAAAAATGCTCAGTTTAAAAATGTTTCAGTTTGAGACATCACAAATTGGATTCTGGTAAGAATGTGTTTTTTTGTATTCTTATTATGGTTTTTGTTGTCTTACTTAACCTCGTCTTTGTGTTTCAGATCCTCCTCTCGTCTCCACCTTGTGTGTCAAGCCCCGCCCCTGATTACCCGCACCTGTCTCGTTGCTCCCTGATTGTCTGTGCTACCTAAGCCCTGTTTCCTCCCTCATGTTGTACAATCATGAGCTCAGTGAACACTTAAATATTACAAGGCATAAACACTACGTACACTTTCACTCGTGGAAAGACAGATCAGGTATTAAAATACACAATTTGTAACATTAATGATGTTGATGATTATTATACAGAGTCATGTGGTGATGCTGTTAAACAGTCTGACTGCAGATGGAATAAACGACCTCCGATCGCGCTCAGTCTGATGCTGAAGGAGCTGCTCAGAGCCCCCACAGTGTCATGTAGGGGGTGAGAGGGATTGTCCATGATGGTTGTCAGCTTCATTAACATCCTCCTCTCAGCCACCTCCTCTACAGAGTCCAGAGGACAGTCCAGGACCAAACCGGCCCCCCTGACCAGTCTGTTCAGTCTCTTCCTGTCTCTCTGTGCTCCCTCTCCTCAGCAGACCACTGCATAGTAAAGTGCAGATGCCACCACAGAGTCATAAAATGTCCTGCACACTCCAAAGGACCTCAGTCGTCTCAGCAGATGCAGTCGAATTTGGCCCCTCTTGTACAGGGCGTCGGTGTTATGTGACCAGTCTATTGTTGAGGTGAACACCCAGGTACTTGTATGACTCCACAAACTACATGTCCAAACCATGGATGTTCACCGGTGCAGTCTGGGGTGACTTTCGTTCACATGGCGTACCTGATGGCGTATTCAAATGGTGGTTTCACTGTTCAAGAACAATACTTTTGGTTAAGTCTGTGTCGTGCTCGAATGGTTATAGAATGTTCGTTTCGAAGATTGTCGGCTTGGTTTTCTTGTCTGAGGCGACCTATGGACATCGACCTGCTTGATTTACCCCATGTCATTTATGCATGTTTTGGACAATTACTGTGAAGCTAGGAAAGAACCTGTGCCTGAGGGCCTCATGTTGGAGACTGTGCAGGCTGACCAACAATGTCAGCCACCTATGTAGGCTAACAACTATATCACAGACTGTAATGAAAGTGGTGGAAAGAGAGTCAGAAGTTTTGTTACAAAATATCTTGACCCGTTGTAGTGTTTTGACCGATATTAATGTTGCATTCACATTATATCCAATTACTCACACCAGGAGTATTTCACATGCTCCTTTATTCTCTTACATCCGGTATAACACCTCACGTCCGCTTGACGTCATCACGTATGTAAGCTGGGTTACCATACACTACATCCCTCCCCTTCTTAGATGTTAACTCACATCAGTATAACATGTTAACACAAAACAGTTTATACAAAACTCAGTTACTTATTTTCTTATCAAATAAACATTTTCTTTGAGTTAGCAACTTAAACATCCATGCTGTACTCTTTGAACTAATATCTTTAGCATTAATAGCATTTCCAGATACTCAAGCTTTTCCTTATGCGTAACAATTTTCCAACATAACTGTATAATAAACATACATTCAAGCTCCACTAGAAATGCACCCAAACATTTTAGATAACAGGAAAATCTATGCCACTTCCAAAACTTTTACATTTTCATAGACATAGCATAACCTAAATGGCGAGGGGTGGACTACCCTGCCATTAAGACAAATGCAGGGGGTTATTCTGCCCCTTTTTGGCATTGTCTGACTAAACAGTAATCAGCAAGGTGAGTTGGTGTTTTCCTGATTCTCTGAGGTCTAAAACCGTGTTCAGAGTTCTCATCAGGTGATGTGTCAGTAGGTTGTGTGACCAGACTCTTCCCAGCCATGGAGTCGGGCACAACTGTCTCTGGTTGAGGCTGAACCCACTGCTTCACGAATGACACATGATCTCCTTGCCGTCCTTTTCAAGAATGACTGAACATCCTTTTCTGTCCACTACATTGTAGGGGTCTTGTTCAAACAGTGTGGACAGTTTGTTTTGTTTCTGCTGACGGAGCAAGACTTCGTCACCTCGCTTCACGTTGTTGTCTTTTGCTCTTCTGATTCGGTCTGCGTCCACACGTCCCTTCTCCTTCCTCACAGCATCAGTCCTGCGAATAGCAGCGTCCTTTGCCACTGGTTGCACCTGGTTGGTAGCTGACAATTCAGGAAACTTGGTTCTGATCTGGCGGTTGAAGAGTAGCTCGGCTGGGCTGCAACCTGTGACACAGTGTGGCGTGCTGCGGTAAGCCATAAGGAAAATATCCAGCTCACTGCGCCAGTCCTTTCCTTCAGCTTGAGCTGCACGTATGGCTTTACAGAGTGTCCTGTTTTGCCTTTCAACCTCACCGTTTGCTTGAGGCCAATACGGTGTGACGCGGCAATGTTCAATTCCATTTTCCTGCAGATAGGTTTCGAAGTCTCTTGACACAAAAGGCGTGCCGTTGTCAGTGACAACAGACTCTGGGATGCCATGAGTCGCAAATAAGTGTCTCAGACATGTTATAATGTTGACAGATGTGGGGCTCCTGAGGATATCAACACTCACCCATCTAGAGTAGTAATCCGTGACTACCAGTAGATGGTCTCCTGATGGGAATGGACCACACAAGTCCATCGCAAGTGTCTGCCATGGTTTAGCAGGGAGCTCGGATCTTGTAATTGGAACATCCTGTGGAGGTGAGCCATTGAGTTGACAAGCATGACATGACCGTACCAACTCCTCTGCTTCATGATCGATTCCTGGCCACCACACTTTTGTTCTTAGTCTTTGTTTTGTTTTGACGATCCCTTGATGTCCTTCATGTGCTAACATCAGGGTCTGTCGTCGTGCTGCCTGAGGGACAACTATCCGGGAACCTCTCAACACTATTTTCCCCACAGTGGAGAGCTCAGTTTTAACGGTTTGATAAGCCGGTTCACATTTAGTCCAGTCACCAGTCTCAATACAGCTCCGTACAGTGGCAAGAGTACAATCCTCTGCTGACAAGTTCTCCATTTGTCGCGGAGTGAAAGCATGTGGCTCTGCATGTTTAGCCACGTAGTAGACATGGTCTTCTAAGGTGCCAATTTGTACAGGCGGGTTGACTGTGAGGCGTGACAGCGAATCAGCCGCATTCTGTGGGCCTGGCTTATACACTACTTTAAACCTATAGGGTTGCAGCCGCAAAGCCCACCGTTCAATTCTTGCTGGCGGTTTGGACCTTGGCGAGTAGATGGTTTCAAGTGGCTTGTAATCGGTCACCATCACAAACTCTTTTCCGAAGAGGAACACATGAAACTTCTCACATGCCCACACAATTGCAAGAGCTTCTCTTTCGGTCTGAGAGTAGCGGCGCTCTACATCAGATAAAGCTTGGCTGGCATAGTAGACTGGCTTGTGTGTTCCATCGCTTTGCAATTGGCTTAATATTGCACCTAATCCCACTGGACTGGCATCCACAATCACATGTGTCTCAGCATCCTGACTGAAGTAAGCCATTACATGTGAACTGGCCAGCTGCCTCTTTAGCTCCACAAATGCTGTTTCCTGCTCTGACTCCCATGTCCATTTACAGGATTGCCTTGTGAGCTTCCTCAGTGGTTCTGATGTTGTGGCCAGATTTGGAATGACTCTCCCACAGTAGTTAACAAGCCCCAGGAAACTTCTCAGCCGCATTTGTTGGCCGTCGTGTGTTCTCCACTGCCTCAATCTTGTCATGTCCTCCAGTATTTCGTCTATGATGGGAATAGGATGCCGCTCACGCTCTATGGCTTCATTTGCTCTGCGCATATCCACACACAGTCTCGGTTCTTTCCTGCCATGCACAACAAGCGGTGACACCCATGGCGTTGGTCCGCTTACCCTCTCGATGACATCCATCTCTTCGAGTTGCTTGAGTTTGTCATCCACCTGCTTCCTCACACTAAATGGAATTCGGCGGACAGGCTGCGCCACTGGCTTTACAGTGCTGTCCACATGCAGCCCCAGCTGAAAATCTTTCAGTTTCCCTAGGCCATGAAAACAGTCTCTGTATTTCTCCTCCAGGTCTGCTGTGAAAGCTGCTGTGTCTTTTAGTTGTACAGTATTCACCTGTTCAATAGGACCAATATGGAGCAGTCCCAACTGAACAGCAGTCTTTCTCCCCAACACACATATTCGTGCTTCTTCAATCACCTGGATTTTTGAACTGACAGATTTTCCATTTGCTTTAACATCAGCCGTGAAAATCCCTTTTACATGGAGTGGTGTGGTTGAGCCAAATGGGTGGACTTGCTTTTCTGGGCATTGCAATTTAATGTTACATTTGGACTTAAGCTGTTGGAACTTTGTCTCAGTCACAATATTACATGTAGCCCCTGAATCAATTAACATTTCCACTGACTGCCCATTTACCAGTACAGTTAGCGTTCCGTCCTCCACACTATCATTCACTGTGAATACATGGTCATCTTCACTGTCACTGGGTTGCTTTTGCATGTCTGTGGTTGTTAATCTGTTTACTTTATATGTTTTCTTCGTTTTACACATTTTAGCAAAATGTCCTTCTTTGTCACAGTTATTGCACTTTTTGTTTTTTGTTACTGTGCACACACGACTTAAATGACCTTCACGCCCACAACGGAAACATTTTATTCCGTGCTCGTTACGTGGTGATTGATTCTCTCTTGTTGAGTCTTTGGGTCTTACCATTTTGCCCGTCCCTCTCGCTGGTCTTTTCTCCACAGCATTAACAGTCAATTTTCCCATCCTTGCGGCCTGATGATCTGCTGCTTCCATTGTTCGTGCAATGTCCAAGAGCCCTGGAAGTTTTAGATCTTTCTCCCGCAGTAGCTGTCTGCGCAGCGTGTTTGAAATGCACTTGTCAATCACTTGGTCACGAATGAAATCCTCCTTGTTATCTCCAAATTCACGCGTTGCAGCCAGCTTTTTTAATCGACTCACAAAACTGTCCATAGACTCATTTTGCGTTTGTTCAGCTTGTCTAAACATGTGTCGCTCATAGGGAATGTTCTTCTGAGGTGTAAAGTATGTGTTTAATTTGTCTACCGCTTCATCCTCTGCACCCTCCAAAGTGAAGAATATGTCCTGAACATCGGGTCCTGCTTAATGCAGCAATAAAGCCCTTTTCCTTGCAGCTTCACGCACTCCCGAAGCAGCTAAATAGAGTTTAAAACTATTTATCCACTTCTCCCAGCGAACTCCAATGTTAGCTGACTCACTCAGCACATCAAAGGGACCGACAGCCGGTAAACTTAGCGCCATGCTAGCTTCGTTCGTTCGTCCTCTTTTCTTCCCCACAGATCAAACTTCGTACACCATCAACAGTTCGTGCACATTACAGCATACCATTTTAAATCCTCGTCGCCATTTGTAGTGTTTTGACCGATATTAATGTTGCATTCACATTATATCCAATTACTCACACCGGGAGTATTTCACATGCTCCTTTATTCTCTTACATCCGGTATAACACCTCACGTCCGCTTGACGTCATCACGTATGTAAGCTGGGTTACTGATGGGTTGAATAATATAACTGTCCCTAAAGCTGAATCTATCAACAGACTGGAAAATACTAATGCAGCATAATCACGGCCGTGGTTCTATTCTGACAGACACACTGAGACTCTGTGCAGGCTGAGAAATAGACGTTTATTGATTGGAGGTAGAGCCCTTATATACAGTACAACAGATGTCACAAATTCCTTCCCACTTTAGATACTTCTGTACATGGCATGCAGAAACACATGACCTTTGCTCTTTGAATGTCATTCCTATATTTGAGGAACACTTCAACATTGAACTGTCTACTGAGGCAGAACCTTATACTTTCATGATACCTCATATATCGTGTTCCTTCTTCAAATATGGTCATAGCTTCTCTGAATAGATCATAGTCTGCTCACAGCAAAGTCTTCTCTACAAGATGTATCCAAACTGAACGTATCAACAGAAATTCGTACTATCAGTTACTATACACTACACCCGTAGAGCAGAAATCCTTCGTGCACTGTGCTTTAATGCTTACATGTGAAAACTGTGCAGGCTCAGTTGTTTAAGCTCTGTGCTTTAATGATTACATTTGAAAACTATTGTGCTTTTGTATTATGACTGTGTGAATGATGGCACATAAAAGATGCTTAAATTTTTTTGTAATTCTCTTTTCTCTCTCTCTCACACACACACTCTTTAATACTTACATGCAGTTAAGGCAGAGGCAGCATTGTATTTACAACTTGTGCAAAAATAAAAAAACATTGTAAATAGTGCAATAAATGCTAAATAGAGTGTATGGTGCATGATAAGCACTTGCAGACAAAAGTTTGTGAAGATGTGATGTGGACTGAACCCACTGGGCGGTCTGTGCACATCAGCAGATGCATGATGTCCATGATGATATGGGGAATGGTCCTGTGGCTGTGACATAAGGTCTCTCAACATGGACAACCCCTTAGAAATGGAGCTATGTATGTTCTTCATCTCACTTGTAAGCTTGTCCAGTTGCTGTCTATTGTTCTTCTCTGCCTCCTTGGCCAACTCCAACATTATTCGTTTGATTCGAAGGTCCTCTTCCACAGCCGGATCGGAGTGCAGCTTTCATTTGAGCTTCTCTCTCCTGTGATCATCAAGCCTTGCCTGATCATGGGACAAAACACAGATGTTCAAACTCAGTAACACTTCACTCATTCATGTGAGGCTCAACATCCACAATACCATGTAATGTTGCCGATTTCATACACAGTTGAAACCATACACAACTGAGCATTAGCAAAAGTAGGACTGAAAAGTTAGCTTAACGGAAATTAAGACCCATTGGCACACACAGTTTTTAATATTGCAATTTGATTATAACAGCGATGTGCAGCAGCACTTTCTCACACACACACACACACACACACACACACACACACACACACACACACACACACACACACACACACACACACCAAGCCAATGAGGTGTAAATACTTACTTGGAGCATGTTTCGTCTGGTGTTCACCACCTCGAAAGACAACCCGTTGTTGTTATCTGTATCATCTGAACTCTCTGGGGTCTCGGACAAAGGTGTTGAACTGCGGCTATTGGCGGCAATTTCATCTTCATCGTCGGCCGTCTCCAGCCCGGCTGCGATGGTCTCAGTGGCCGGTGACCCTCCCCAAATATGCTGGCACAGTTCACAGTAAATGAACACGACCTGCCCTTGGCCACTTCTCTTTCCCGTGTCCACCGCTTTCCTGTACTTGGTCCGAACCGCCTTCAATTTGGACGTGATTTGGGCCTTAGATGTGGCCTCCCCGCCGCTGTGGAAAGTCATCCTTTCCGCCCTGGGGAAACTGTTTTACGAAGTCTTCATGGATGTCTTTGTACTTCGACTGACATGACTCCAAGTCAACGTTTTCCTGGCATTTCGTGGTCTTGTAGTTGAGGGTTACACGGAGGAGCAATTCTACTTCTTCGTCCGTCCAAACAAAACCACGGGAAGCCAGAGTTGCAGTTGCCATTTTTGCTGCTATGTGAAATGAAGAAGAAATGTGCGTACATCCTTTTCTGGTGGCCTGAGGAGGATGTTGTGGTACTGTGGTTGCACTGGTGGGTGTCGCGTTGTAAAGCGCCACTGCCCACTACTGGCCGGCCTGAGAACTACATCGTTAGCTGGGGGGGGGGGGGGGGGGGGGGGTCTAAACATTCACAACAATAACATGAGAAAACTCCCACTGTCCCTCGTGCTCTGGTCTGCTCTAACCAGGTGAAAGCCATCCAGAGTTACAAGCGTGTCCGGAGTGAGTTCATTCAGCCACGTCTCCGTGAACATCATGATGCTGGACTCGCGGTATTTCCTCTGTCAGATCTTACATTCCCCATAATTAAAGTACCGTTTTTTCTTTTCCCAGCACTTCACGGCTCTGCATCCTCGTCTCTTCCTCCGAAGTTCTGCAGGGATGTCCGATCTATCTGCTGGATGTATCAGAGGCTTGCGCAGCACGATAAGTTGTTTGCGGGTGTAAACAATGGAGCCGTGACTGAATAGGCCTCTGTAGGAAGTTTTTAAAAGTCCACAGAAAAGGAAAAACAGCAACAAAATTTAAAAAAAAAAATGTATGTCCATGTTTGTTGTTAGAAGATGGAGTTACAAGAAAAGTAAAATCAGTAGTGTTTTCCTCATAAAAAAAGCAATTTTCCAATTCTTTATTCACCATGCCTAACTGTAAAATATCTACAGTTCAGCAAGTAGGATTTCAGTGCATTAATCTTTGACTTGAAGCAAACATGGGCTATCTCTCTGAGGAAGGAGCTCTTCTCTAGATTACTTGTCATTCATCCAATAAATAGTTTAAAATGCTTATTTTTAACATGCAACTATAGCAGAAAACTCCTAATTCTCAAATCCAGAACAATTGTACCATTCATGCCTCTATCCAAACTGACAACAGAGGAAGTACAACACAGGAAAGCCTCTAGAGAGGAGGAAATAATGTGAAAAATAAACAGCTTTATGTCCGATCGGACACAGGTCCTAATTAAAGTTGATTTAAAGTAATCAACAACGACATGGACAGTTGCTCTTGAAAGTTATAATCAGCAACAAAACCGCCCTGAATGTCCTCATTTGTGTAATCAACAATGACATGACTGGTGACTTGTTGAGACCGCGAGACTGGGCCAATTTTGAGAACCACAACACTTTAAATTATTAAATATTATGGCTTCACTTTTGGGGAGTGTTTGTGCTGTCAGATTGTATTATGTCTATGTTTCATCCTTGCAAGGAGATGCAATTGAGTATCTGATATAATACGCTAACTTGTAATCTGTTAACGCAAGCTTGGATTATTGCCCACTTTTCTTAGTAATATTAGCAATATTTTACAGACATGTTTACATGATTTCAACAATTCCCAATGTGATGGTCGCAACCCCTATTTGGCACTAAAAAAATTACAGGCTGGCTGTGAGAAAAAAAGATACATTTAAATTTCATATTTTTTTGTCTTCACTTAATTTGTTGCTTAACAAATAATTGTATAAATGGATAATGTGTTTGCACTTCATTGTCATTGGAATACTTTCACGTGGTGATTACAATTATGGTAATCATACATGCATTCACATAACTTTGGGTGGCACCTTGACACTTTGTTTCTGCCTTCCTAAGATTGAAGAGGATAACTACTTCTCAGCAGGGCAGAAAATAACATCACTTTTATCAGAGAACACCTGTATGTGATGGAGAGTGATTTTGTCAGTGCCTGAGCTACATTATTTGAAAGACAATGAGTCAAAGAAACAGCACGATGCAGCAGATTGGTTTAATTAAAATTGGCATTGGGATTTCAGTTATCTCGCTCCTTTGTGGACAATTTATCTGTCTCTCAAATACAGCATCGACTGCAATAAAGAGTTTTTGGCGTAAACCCATAATTTTAAACCGTGTGTGTGCAGTAGTGCATTAGAAAGTGTAACATTTGTCTTCGTTGAAGTTTCAGGTTTAAAATTAAGTTCCCTGTCAGCTCTCACTCCTTCAAGGTAATATTTTTGGTGGCGCTTGGGGCTTATTAAACCTTGGGGTTTGACAAGAGGACGAGGTATGCATATATCAAAAATGGGATTGGGGTGTTTGTGTGCGGTTGTATGTATGTGTAAGAACTCCATTGGGATAAATTGAGAGCAGCTGAAGGCATAATTGCATGGTGAACATTTGCAATAGAGAGCTAATTTGTCACATGCAATAGGAAAGCTTCTGTCTCCTGGCCGGGTGGCCTTATTATGCTGATAAAGCCCCTCATTGCAACGCTGAATCAGCTACCTTTGGTCCAGGTGTTTCCCAATTATAAAAAATGTATTTGATTTGCTTGACTTCAATTGCTTTGGTGAAAGGAAATACACTTTTAACAAATATTTTGTCAACTCTAAGTCTAAGTCCTTATTTTTTATTCTGGCCAAGTTTTCATCTCCGAATGGATCTTTCTTGCTTTCATAAACTATTTTTCGGCTTTTATTTTTATACAGTATTGTAGTATTGACCCACAAATGAGACAGAGAGACGTTAACTGGGGGAACTGTACCTTTAAGAGAGAGTTGTTATGTTTGATGGGTTCCGGTTAGCAGGGCATTACGTTTTTTTGTTGTTGTTTATTTGGAAATATTTTATTTGTAAACATATACAACCCATCACATATAACATAACTTTTCTTAAACCAAAGGGTATAGGCTGAAGCTCCAGGCTTATTAGCGCCTATCCCTCTCAAAATATTCAAAACAGTCAGACAGTGCTCAATGCTCTTCTAACAAACACTTGAAACAAGTCATAGAAGTTGATTTCAGAACTTATCTATGAAAGTAACATATTATTTCTTAGGAGCGTTTTGAATCCACTTATTGTTTGAATCAATTTGAGATCTGTATGCAAACAATTCCATAAATTCACTCCTCTTACTGCTATAGTTCTACATCTAACATTTGTTCTTACTTTGCGTTTTTTAAACAAACACGTTCCTTTTAGCTCATACTTACAGTCACGTTTTTCAAACACTCAAAACCTTATCAGGCAACATATTATAATATTATTTATACATTGTCAGTATAACCTTATAATCCACTAAATCATGAAATTGTTTTTTTAGTTTAATTTTAGGAAAAAATCGTTCGTGTGATCCCTATATTGTGATCTTGTGATAATTCGTATTGCTCTCTTTTGTAAAATAAAAAACGGTCAAAAACGTTTTGACCTCACTCGCTGTACAGTGTAAGGAATGAAGAAAAGTGGAGAATAAAGTGATTCAACGCATCTCCGTCTCGTATCCTCTGTCACAACCCGGCTCATAGAAAGTGACAAACAACAGATGACAATCAGTTTTGCCACAGAAAATGAACAATTTATTAACAAAAACGTGCCAATTAACCAAAATGACCAAAGTTATGAGGTGTGTTAATCTGTATAATCAGTAGTGAGAATGTGGGTGTATGAAAGGGTTATGTGGTGGAAGATGTTGAAGTGTACTAACAAAGAAAACTAAATCATGAACAAGCATCGGTCCAGCTGAGAGATCAGAGAGAGTGTGAATGAAGGCTGCAGCAGGTCTTTGTAGGCCAGAGTGGACCAGACCCAGGTGCCTCTGATCCTGCTGATGAGGACAGCCAGGACACACCTCCTGCAACAGACGGCAACCTGACAGAGACCAGTGGCCATGGCCAGGGTCACACACAGTATTACACATTTTTCCAATTTGTTGTGGGGACCAACATATTCGCTGCCTAGTTATGTTTAGAGACATTTTTTTCTAGTGAATAAATAGCTGTATTGATTTAAAGCATGAGTCATCAAGGCGATAAGTGTGGATGTTTGCAGCTTGCAAAGTGCACATGCACCAAATGAACCACGGTTCACATCCTGAGTCCTGTTTATTTCAAGTGCACTCATCAAAAGCACTTTTTATTTTTATTTTACAGGCGCTATTTTGGCTGCATTTGGAGCGGAAACGATTTGATGCAAATTTGCGACAATAGGCATCAAGGGGTTAAATTTGACAGATAAAATGATTTAACTTGTTGGACTAGCCAATAATATCTATTAATCAAAAGCTGTTACATTTTCTGTGCCACACAGGGTCAAAATTTTAAGACAGGATTGTAACAACAATCAAATTGTCTAATTTGAATTGAGAGGTTCTCGGTTTAGCTGATGTCAAAAAATGTGACCTGTGTAACTACTGTGTTTAGAAATAGAGGATGTAAGTATGGGATTTTTTGGGGAGGGACAGCTTTCAAACACGACAATTTAGTATATCATTATATTCTGAAATTAAAAAAATGACCAAAATTCTGTCAAATCTAACAGATCTCTGACAATTGTACATTTAAATTGAAAAGTGAGCTGGCGGAGATCACAGCCGCCCGGGGCTACCTGGTTGAACCTGCCAGTGGCTCATGCTTGTTTTAAATTAAAGGGATTCTTCACCCGTTTGCATTAAGCTTTGCATCATTAGAAAACATGATAGTATAGTTGAATCGTCGTTAATCCAGCCTTTATTTTGCCCTGAGACGAGAACATTATGTTTTTCTTTGCCTGAAAGTTTTTTTAAGGCTGGCAGGGAAGAACCGCATGATGGTTCATCATGTTTTCCACCCCCTGAAGCTCCAGACCGATCACAGATCAGTGGGTTAGACCTCACGGCCAGAATCGAAACTTAACGTCTAATCAAATGTTGGTGGCTATCTCTACGTGCCTCAACGACGAGCAGAGGCGAGACGTCCTCAACACATCCTTCAGAATCTCTTAAGTGAACTGGAAACGTCAGCCAAAGCCCGCGGGATTTAACGGCCATCTGTCTGTAGAGTGACTTCTTCCATTTTCTTTCTATTACTGATGTGGCATGCATAGTGGCCTTCAGTTTGTTCCAGCATCATCACAATGCTCTTCCCTGTTAATACGTAATGCTAACGGTGTGCTCAATGTTTTGTAGATAAGTTGCCTAACAGTCTACTGCCACTTTCTGAATTTTGTCATGCAAGGAGAGCGACTGAGCAAAGACCGTCATGTCTCGATAGTAGTACAAATTTATAAACTGTACTTGGACAGAGGCAAGTATTTTGACGGTGTTCAGGTGAGCAGGCATTGTTCCGCTTCATCTTTTGACGACACCAAAGCAGCTGCAGCCATCAATGGAATCTGAAATGCCATACGTTTTTGTGCAAATTCCCTGCTCCGCGATGCTGTCTGGCTGTCACGAGGTTGTGATTAAACACACCCCAAGGACTATGACGTCATCGACATGCGCACCCGACCTGCTCAAAAACATGAATCACACAATTTGTGTGTGAATAGGCAGGTTAACATTGATAACAGCTTACTTGTACTTATACGTTACATGCCAACTTTGCTGCTTTACTGATGGCGACTGTCACTGTGTCATTAGAAATAGTCAAGTTTTAAAACATATTATTCTGGAGCAAACTAGTTTACATTGGCTGTGCAGCCCACAGCCAATGTAAACATTGCATCGCGTCAAAATCTCTAAGACAACTACCATAGACAATGAACCAATAAGGGACTGGGGAAAAACACAGACTAAATCAGGGGTGGGCAATTATTTTTTACAAGGGGCCACATGAGAAACTCACATTTTGTCAGAGGGCCGCACCAACAATAACTTAAACTCTGCTCAACGTTCTCTTAATGTAAAATACAAAATGATATATTTTGAACAGCTGGTACTGGCAATCGGAAGACTAAAAACAGTCTGTAAATATTTGTAGAAATAGACTTTGTTATATTGTGGCGTACAGGTCAAATAAGAAAATGCTGCTATAGATGTAATAAACAAAAAAAAGTGAAATGTCGTGACATTTATTTATAACTTTGTTATCTTCACAAGCAAAGAAAAACTTTATAACAAGTCCAAACAATAACTTTGGTTATTTTTCATCTCATTCATTCACTTCAGTGAGAATAATCCAGTACATCTTTATCCAGTCTCTTAGTCTTTAGTCTTGTACACATTGGTCATTAATTACCTGTTTATTTTTAGTTCATTGTTATTATTTAATGTAAAATTGTGAGCACAGGCTACCAAAAATAAATCAAACTGAGAATGTTTGTGCACAAAGAAGACAAGCATCTTCTGAAAATTATTATAGTCATAGTCGGCCGCTTTGTCCTTAAGCTGAAACTCCAAGTTTGCAGCGATGTCCTCAACCCGCCTCCTCACAGTGCGTTAGGAGAGTGGCACGTTGTCAAGTGCTCCTTTTTCTCCGTCAGTGCAAAAGAGTCCAATTAACACTCCTTAATAAACTCTCCGTCAGAAAAGGCCTTACTGTTTCCGGCGACTCGTCCTGACGGCTGCATCTCTGGCTGTGTAACGTTTTGTAAAAACCCCATGTTAGGTTTGCAGCTTTGCTAGCAACGTAGTTTACCTTCAATCGCACGTGCACTGCGTCCGTCCATACGGAAGTAATACGAACATAGCGCCTTTCAAAATAAAAGCGTCAGCGTTGTATTGCATGCACGGCTTAAATATACAGTAAATATTAATTTATTATTGGCATCGCGTGGGCCAGACAGGGATGCACAACGGGCCGGGTGTGGCCCGCGGGCCGTAGTTTGCCCAGGTCTGGACTAAATAGACGGTTAATTGGACACAGGTGAGACGAACGAGACAGGTGAGGACAATCTGGGTAATGTTGAGTTAAACTCTATGCCAGCAGTTCAACTCCCTGAGTTGGTTGATGCAGATAAGAAGACTCCGGAGACAACAGTGTAGATACACAAGCTTTAATGTCGCAGTTTGCAAAGTGCGGAGATCACTCTTACAGAGATTACATCTGTTCAGCACAAATCCCAGAGAGATCTGCCTCTCACAGTTTCTCTATCTACCTTTGTACCTTTTTGTCTATCCCACCCTGTCTCTTCCTGTTACCATTTATGGATTTTGTTTTACTCCCTTTAAGATAACTATGACCTTCTTTGGGATTGACCTGGACACAGTGATTTTCCACTTCTATCTTCTAGCTGTCTCATCTACACCTGGAATGTTGAACCGAAACCTCATCTTTCGGTGACCTTCCACAACTGTGCCCTTAGTACATGCTTCTAAATATGCTTCAGTAATCAGACAGGAGGGAAAGAAAAGGAACAACGAGCACAGGACCAGACCACTAGAGGGCAAGTACAAAGTAAAACTCAACACTGACAACACCACCAAAACCAGATGTACAAAATAAAACAGGAAACACTAAAGATTAGACTTAAAACACAACACAGGAAATAAACTTACAGGCAACAGGGAAACACACTATAGACTATAGTAAACACAAGACTACGAAACATTAAAACACAAGGGAAACAACAGAGCACTAAGGAAAACATGAAAACTAAAACAAGACGAAACACAGAAACAAAACAAAACCATGACATTTTTGGCAAGTGGTGAAAACGTACTACTTGTCCATTCCTTGTTTGGATTAAAGAACCCAGTACTAAATAATAATTAATCATTTTGAAAGAAAAACTAATGAAGTACGTTCAGAAGTTTTACTGAATCTCCAAACTAGTTACCTGATAGCTTCGAAGCACTAGCTCTGGTGGGTTGTGTCAATCTGGTGTTCAGTGGGAGAGGCCTGCCACGCACGAGTTGTATTTGATTCAAATAAGTTTAAAATATGTTATGTGCTTTTTCTTGGTCAAGAAGGTACCAAATTTAAAAAAAAATTCACAGTTCTCCTACAAATTTGACCCAAATTTACTACAGATTCATGTTTGAAAGGGTGATCCCTTTAAACCATGCAAGGCTAAGTACACATGGCCAGTGCAGTGAAACTGCAAATGGCTCATTAAATCAGTTATAGTATACAATTGTTAACCTTCAGCTAAAGTTGGAGATAAACTAAGGTGCCTTCAACAGACTGAACAATTGTAACTGCTGCACTGACTTGAGCATTAACAACTTTTCTCTGGTGGATGTACTCCACTTAGTGTAGATCGTTGAAATATTTATTTTTCTTCTTCAGACAGCTACTGTCTGAAAAACGACACATCAATTTAAAATCACCCCAAAATGTGTTGTTTTATGTATACGTCTTTTTAAAAAAACGTGTTTGCTTGTAGAAAGGGGGTTGTAATGCAATAGAGCAGGAAGTGGATGATCCTGTGTACAGTCCTTTGTTTACAAATGTCTGATGTACAGCATTAGCAATTTGCTTAGTGCTGATGCTGAGTGTGTCGGTAATCTAAAAATGAACAATCACAGTGACACTCTCCTCAGTCTCATTGTATAACTGCCTTGCCTTTTGTTAGAGCTGCAAAGTAACAGGACAAATCATTTATTGAGAATTATCTGCTCAATCATATGCTGGGGAGAGAGTAGGGAAAGAGAGTACGAGTAAGTGTGGCCAATAATCGACATTTTCATCAAAGGACCATGGTAAAAGAGATGTTATGTTTCTGAGCAACACACAAAGCATGCACAAACACTCACTAACAAACACTCACAGGTCCGACCAAGAGTGGGAGATGCTTTTTCTCATGCTGACTTATGTTTTCTCTGATCCCTCATAGTCCTCCATATTTCAGTTACTAACTACAAAACATCTCTAAAGCTCCCTACAGAGGCCTACGCCTCCAGTCTCACAGGGATCACTCAATACTATATTCTCAGTTTAGAGCTTGTGTTCTACAAATTCCCCTCTCTTGCTCTTATTTTTGTTGTAATTGAAATAGAACTTAGTTTTAATTAACATGTAAAGTAGAAAAGATCTGGTATCTAACCTTAGAGGGTTAAATGCTTGATCACAAAAGTGCACATTAGTATTAAAAAAATAAAAAAGCTAACATGCTTGCAGGTGAGTTAACAAACTGAAACCGACAAAATAGTTCCCCTGCTGACATTGTCCACTTGTCCACATCACCCCATTCTTCACTCCACTCATGTTGATCCTCAATAGATCAGTTTTAGATAGCCCTCTGCATGTCTCAGTCACTCACCAGCAGACTGCTTGACATTGTATGCTCCTTGCTGAAGCCAAAGTCAGGTTAAGATAACACACTTCATTAGTATTCATGTGTAGGAGAGCTCAACAGAGCTGAGAGGTTCTGTACATTTGGCTAAATCTGAACTCAAAATAATAATGTTGAAAAAACCTGAGACCTCATCTTTCTGTGGCCTCCCACAACTGTGCCCTTAGTACATGCTAAGTACATGCTAAGGGCACAGAGTGTGACCGCTCTGTTCCGTCCTTAGACACGGTACACTTCCTCAGCTTTGGCACACTTCGGAGAGTTGTGCTTGGGCATAGTACACTTTAACTCAGCTCAATTCAACTTAGCTTTATTTACATAGCACCTTTCATATATAAAACATGCAGCCCAAAGTGCTTCACAGAAGAAAATACAGAACAGAATGTTAATTATTTGTATTGACATTAAATAAAATGAGATTAAAAATAATAATAATACATGAGTTACGGATGAGATGTCAATATTAATGCCTTTCAAGATGACTTGACTTGTAGGACGATGAACATGTTGAGTGAGGTTAAAAGATGCCAATAGATAAATAAAGTCCAGGGCCCTGATTTTAAAGGGGTTGTTTACATGACACAGTAAAAACGAGTACAGGTTGTTCTGATCTGAAAAGCAAGGCTAAGTACTCAAAGGTTTGAAAGTTACCAAAAGAGCATGAGGTGCAGTTAAATCAACTCGAGAAAAAATTGTTGATCCCACCTCCTTATTTGTTTAGTCACTTTAACTTTGTACCCTCACTTTAACTTTGTATTTTTAATCTGCACTCTGTTTATATTGTTAATACTGTAATCTAGCTACCTCATAGTAATTTTGCTACTTGCACTACTTGCACTATTGCACACTACCTCACTTTAACTTCGTATTTTAATCTGCACTCTGTTTATATTGTTAATACTGTAATTTATCTACCTCATAGTAATTTATCCACATTCTACCTCAAAGCGAAACACTCACAAGTGCCTTGTCTGTCGATTGTCTGATGTTCGTTATTTGTTGTCCAAATGTCTTTAGTTAAGTTATTTGTTGTCTGTTGTTCGTTATTTGTTGTCCAAATGTCTTTAGTTAAGTTATATTGTTGTACAGTATTGCTAGTTTTTTTTTTTTTTTTCTTAGTGCTCTTTTATGCACTGCAGGTTTGCACTGGGGGGGGGGAATGCAATTTCATCTGTGCTGTATGTTTAACATGTGGCATATTTGACAAATAAAGAACCTTGAACCTTGAACCTTGAAAATAAAAAAAATAAAATCAGGAGGGGAGGTCTCTGACAAGGTGGCAGACGCGGTTGAAGAAAGCCAGGCTTCAGTTAAAGATAAATAGCTATGTCTAGTCCAGTAATAAAATCGTGTATTAAAAAAAAGTCATCCTAGAAAAGGATATTATGTTTGAAAGTGCCAACTTAACCGCCTCAGGTGGCCTGACCGTCAGCGCTATTTGGATGAGGTTGCCATCATTTGTGATAATAGTGTCAATAGTGACTGTAAATTGCCAGGGATAGAGAAGGAGGGGCAAGGGGTGCCAACCTGGCCAGGAGGACCAAGTGTCAGGAGCCCAGACTGTTAGGGTGAACGTCTATCTAAAAGAAGGACACCTGTTCCAGAAGACATTCAAATTGTCAATAAAGCCCATATTATGTGCTGTACAAGAGGACAGCAGCCAAGAGTGAAGACTGAGAAGTTGGCTAAAACAACCAGCTCCACGTCCTAAAGTTGGAATGGGACTGGGGATAAAGACAGACTTCCCACTGTGGGGTGGGGTGACATTAGCATAACAGCATTAAAGAAGTGCACGTTCTTATGACTGACTTTCGGAAGAGGGCTGAGAATTCAATAACTTCGGCGGCTTTTGGAGACGTGGAGTTGCCTGGAAGACAGTACCTTCAGCAGCCAAAGCATGGGTGGTCACACCGGTGATGAATGAAGCTGATCCTGTGACGATTCTTTGAGGTTGCCCTGGAGTCCACAGTGTAGGACCAGTTCCTGGGGACAATGTGTGGTGGTGGACAGGGCATCGGTCTTTGGAGGTAAGAGCTGCTCAGATGACATGGGAGGCATGCCTGCTTCAGAGCAACGTCTGACGGCCTCCTTAAGCATCCTGCGGCGGGAGGAGGGGGTCATTGTCCTGGTGGATTGGGACCATTTTGGGACCTATAGTGCCTCTTTATCTGTCTGAGATTTCAAATCTGACGGCAAGGATGAAGCAGTGCTTGATGACGGGTTGTATATAGCAGGAGGGGTCATTTTCGGTTGGCCATCACCAGAGACAAATGCATAGCGGTTGGTGACATCCAGGCGAGCTGGTGAAGAGACATTTGCTGGGCCACAGGCCACTACTTTAGACCAGGATGCCTTTTGGTTTGGGGTTGAACAGGAGGAAGGCCGAGGACAAGTAGACTGGTCCCAGATGAACGTATCATGGAGTGCAGAGCTCAGGGTCAGTAGTAAATCTTTCTTCTGGAGTTTATCTGAGAGCCGTCAAATGCCTTCCTTAAGGTTGGTGACATTTATGTTGGCTTTTTCAAGGAGAATACAGTCTTTAAAGGGCATGATGAAATTGTTTTTAGCAATTATTGCCTGTCGGCTCATGTGTTAAGCAACCACGGGAGAGCTACAAGTCCTCATCTAAAGTGGTGAATCCACTGTGCTTGTGCTTCATGCACCAGCATAAACAAGGTTCCTGTTCATGACTTGTGTTCCGCTCTTTTAGAAAAAACTAAAAGGATACCCTTCTTCCATGCTTTCACTGGCTGTGAAGTTGTTTCAGCATTCCGTGGAAAAGGGAAGAAGTCTGCTTGGCAAACCTGGGATGTACAGTATGTGATGAGGCTTCCAATGTCTTCAGCAAACTCAGCCAGTACCCACCTGTAGTGGATAATGGTGACCTGAAGATCTTGGAGAGGTTTGTGGTTATGATGTATGACAGATCCAGTACAGCTGAGGGTGTTGATTATGCAAGGTTAGACATGTTTGCTTGGAAGCTGAGACCATAAGAAGCCCATTCCTCCAACCCGAGCTGCACTGAAGCAGCATGTTAAGCGAGCGTCAACCACAAACATAGTGTCCTGCCGATTGGGCATGGGCTAAGAAAGGAGATATGTGGGAGATAATTTGGACAGAGCTCCCACCCATTGCAGAGAGTTGCCAACAGACCAAGTGTGGTTGCAAGTTGAAATGCTGTGGTCGCTGCAAATGCTACAAGTTTGGTTTGACCTGCACAGCACTGTGTAGCTGTAGATGTGAGGTTTAGAGGTGCAGTGAACCCATCAAGGTAGCTAAGACAACAGGTAACAAACAAGTTTAGGTCTAGTGCCTACATGAACATCCAATAATAGAGCAAACTGATGGTGGCTATGATATGTGCACATTTACCTTAATTATTATGATTTTGGGACTGATATAAATATTTTTTGTAATAGGGAAGCCAGTGAGTGAGTCTATGGTCCCTTATTTGGATTATATGTATTTATAAATGCATGATTCGACACCAACATTTCTCAAATCGGACAAGTTTTTGAGTTTTTATTGTAAAGTGCGATATTTATGTACACCCAATGGCGGACATCTTGGAAAATGGCCACCATCTCAAATTTTTAGGTGGCTAACGGGTTTTATCAAAAGACCACTTTCTAAGGAGTATGTGTGCAAATTTTGATGCTTCTTTCCGGAAGTGAAGGATTGTTGCAGCTATCTGCCCTACTATAAGGACCAAAAGGTGCTAGTGCATTTTGAGGGAGTACAGGGGGGAGGGGGTGGGTGAACATGGAGAACGGAGAGGATGCTACTTTCAAAATCATGCTCGTTTTCGAAAATTACCAACCCTGCCTTTAAATTCTAAAGTATGCTCAACAATCTGCCCTTATATTCATGTTAGCATAACTTTGAATATCAAATCAAATCAAATAAACTTTATTAATCCGGAACTTCGTTGCAGGGAAAGCGCCAGAACAGAAACACAAGACACAACCCACACCATTCACACATTAAAATTCTGATGGTCATGAAGTCCCTAAAAAATAGCTTAAAAACAATAATAAATTAAAAGCAATGGTAGATTAAGAACAATAGGTCAAAAAGTGATCACATTCAGCCATTTAACAGGCGGATGGATGTGGGGAGGAAGCTGGAGCTGGCCCTCTTTTTCCTCAGTGGGAGCGCCCTGTACCTGCACCCTGAAGGCAGCAGAGTGTAGTGAGGGTGCAGGGTGTGTGAAGGGTCAGTGGAGATCTGGGTGCCTTTGCTCAGGACTCTGGTGTTGTAGATGTTAGTGAGTGACTGCTGTTCCTGGCCAATGAATTTGCTGCTTATTTTGATGATTTTACTAAGAGTGTTGCGGTGAGTGAGAGTGAGTGAACCAAACCAGACAGTGATATTATAGAAGCAGTGACTTTGGCATGTCAAATAATGGATTGTTCTCTAATTTTGATCTCCAGTTGTAAATTCATATGCCCGTGTTGCATTATTAAATTTCCTAATTTCAAATTAAATTAAACCTGTCTGGATTATCATCAGTCTGAACGTGAGTAAAGGTGAATTGAAAGGCTATATGGCTGTCAGCACAATGCAGAGACTTAAACTCAAGCAGCAGTTCAGTATCAGACACACGCCATGGGCTTCTTTTGACCGCAATCTATTAAAGCAAACCTACCAACATGACTGTCAGTGAAATCAATGCCTGAAGAGGAGATTACATTGGGATATAAGGTACAGGAACAATGGTTTTCATGTGAAGGTATTGGGATTTGGACTGACTGGTGTAATGAAAAGACTGAGTAAGATAACGCCCAGCTGTTGTGATGATCTTGTGGCGATCCGCCAGGAGGAAATACCTTTTCCCGTCGGCTCCACCCCTGTGACGCGTTCCTCTATGGCCAATTAGCTCCTAGTAATAAAAGTGAGACGTACACACCAAGATGGGGCGTCCGTAAATCCCGGTTACCGGTGTTGTAGTCCGCGGCTGCCCCAGCCTTAGAGAAAAAGTTTGTGTAAAGTCATTCCCAGAGTTTCGGGTTCATGCTCCTGGTTCTGCAATCGTGCCTCCTTTCTGGCTGGAACTAAGGGAAGGGAGAGTCGCTGAGGCGGGACGGATCCCTGGTTTCTGGAGGTAACTTCGACCTGTCGGAGTCCTTTCTGTTTCTTTATTTTGATTCGCTGGCCGTCACGCCGAAGATCTTAATGTGGGTTAAGAAGAGCGAGAGCTCACTCGGGTTTTTTTTTGTTGTTATTAGGGAAGGTGCAGTCAAAGATTGACTCACTCACAAGAGAGCCCGCTCTTGTTTTTTTTGTTGAAACTAACATTTTGAAGAACTGTGAAAAGACACTGACTTTGAGTTATTTTTGCTGGACTTGAGACATTGTTCCTTTAATACATTTCTGTTTATTCTCCATCTCATGTCTTTGTGTGAAATTCTTGTGTTTGTGTGTATTGTTGATTTTGTTAATATGGAGTTATGTCTAGTTCTACAAAACTAGAGGATAGCTTTGTGGTGGTTGAAAAAAAAATTATATAGAAACAAACTTGTTTGTTGTCGGTTGAGATACCGGCTGGCACCCCAACAAAAAAAAAGACCCCTTAAAACCGCTACAATCTGTGTGATTAAGAGCTTTCCAAAACTCAATAGAACTAACATGTTATATAGAAATGCTTATTGCCTGGAGGTTTTTGTAAAAGCCTGTCTGTTGAATGTGTGTGGGTAGGGGTGCTGGATGGATGGGTGTATTCTCATCTCACAGCAGAAAGCTTAGTGTCCTGGCTTTTTATGTCTTTCACAATGTATGTTGAACATTGAAAGGTGTGGGTGTAAAATGAAAAAATAAAAATCTATTCTCTGACACTAGGATTACAATCTCATCTTCAGATTGTAAAAGTAAATCTATTATATTCACTTTCCCCATCAGAGGGGCTATAAGTTGCTTCCAAAAATACTGCATTTGTAGCCATCAAGCGAACTGCAGCCTAATGATTTATATATAGCTACAAGTTACCTATATGTGACTTCTTACATGTATAAATTGTTGTTTTTATCACCCACTAATAAACAAATGTTTTCATTGTTTCATTTCAATGTTTTCATTCATTCATTCAGGAACACCAGTCTTCCTGTCTGAACTTACACTGAGCTCCATTTCAATCAGGAGAGACTTCATAGAGAATGAACAATTATTTATTAACAATGAAATGTGCAAAGTCTTTTGGGGGCTAGACTCCATCATGACGACTTCATGAGCTCTAAGGGGTAATGAGGCCAACGCAGGATAGGATGCCCCCTATGGAGTCTAGACACTGGTGGTGGTGAAGAGGATGGAGGCTGAGAAGAGGAGTGGGTTTCAGCCTGGGCCTGGACTCTGCTGAGCTGGATGGAGGGGACTGGGGTGGAGGAGGGTTGTGGCGTATGCCTGAAGCAACAGAATGGCTGTGGAAGAGAGAGAGTTTTTAAACTGTTGACAGCAAGCCATTGATTGGTAGAGAAAGTTCGTTGCAGAGTCTGGTTGGTTAATTCCGGGATGATACACACCCAAGATCAGCTGCTCACCAGAGAGAGAGATAGAGGTGGTAGTAGTAGGGGGTGTGGTTTAAGAATGAATGTAGAGGTTAATGAATGAATAACACCAGTCTTCCTGTCTGAACTTACGCTGAGCTCCATTTCAATCAGGAGAGACGTAATAGAGAATGAACAATTATTTATTAATTAAAAGTCTTTTGGGGGCTAGACTCCATCATGACGACTTCATGAGCTCTGAGGGGTAATGAGGCCGACGCAGGATAGGATGCCCCCCAAAATAAAGTGAGAAAGACAAAGGTAGAATCATTATTATAGGTTTTATAGGTTTTAAGGCTGTCTGGAGTCTGCGGGAAACAATTTTTATGAGTTAGATGATGAACTGTGATTAATTGTTAAATACGATTAGAGAATATTCACCCTGTGTAGTTATGGTATGGTGACTTACCTAATCATGCGCCAGTCTAGGTTATTCAACTGACGTGGCTTTGCATGACCCTTTAAGCTGCCCTATAGTCGAGTGGCATGCATGTTAGGCTCACCGGCCACAGACATGTAGCCCGGCACGGCTACTGTACCTGACCTATAGCCATCTGGCCTGGCGTGTAATGGATCTGACAGGCCCAACACGTGGCCAGCATGACTGCTAATCTGCCCTGTAATCATGTGACCTGCATGTAGGATTCAGCGACCACTGACGTGGCCCGGCACAAAAACAAGGATTGACCAGCCGCCATCCGGCCTGTGCATCTTGGTCTGTTGACCTACACGTGGCCTTGAAGACTGCTAGCCGCCCTTAGTCATGTGGCCCGGCACGTAGGATTCGGCGACCCCGGACGTGTGGCCTGGCATGACTCTTAAGCCAACCCTGTAGCCATCTGGCCCGGCGTATCTGGGGTCTGCCGAGACCTGATACGTGGCCAGCATGACTACGAAGCTGTCCTGTGGTCAGCTTGGTAGCCCGGCATGTTGGGTTCGGGGACCACAGACATGTGGCCCGGCATGACTCTCTAATGGTCTGACATAGTAGCCATCTGGCCTGGTGTGAAGGGTTGGGTTTTTTTTCCCAATACCCGACACATGGCCAGCACGACTGTGAAAAGAAAAAAAACACTGCAAAGGTGACTCCCGTGATTTAGAAGGAAATTAGGATTTGACATCAATAGAGAACCAACAATTCACCACCACCAGTTGTATGTTTCCTTACCAGTATTAAAGGTTTTCAAGATCTTTGGTTCGTGAGAACAGAGTTGATGTCTAGGCGAATGTAGGAATTGAAGGCAGAAGAAGACCATCGTCCAAGTTGCTGGAGTGAGGATGACGTCAGGCCTTGATTGGCCGCAGTTGTAGCAGCACCTATTCTGAAAGAATGCCCTGAATAATGCTGCGGGGGCAAATTACATCTGAGGAGTACTTGCTTAAGGTGGAGAGTAAACCAAGATTTAGATAGAGATAAGTTACATGGTGTAATGAAAAGAGGATAAGTTGGGTTACACTGAGGCCTTGTTAGGATGTAATTAATCATGGCTTTAACCGGACAAAATTGGGTGTCAGTGCGAGCTATGATGATAGAGCAGGCACCTCTGTTGATTTAAGATTAAGGATTTAATGACTAGCTTGAAAAGTCAAATCGGAAAAAGTAATGTGGAGGCTGGGGACGAAAGACTGAGATGGTGTAGTAAATTCGCCTATTCTGAGGAACCTGTAAAAAGCCAATAGAAAAACAGCCTCCAGCAGGGTGTCGACCTGGGGTGAAAAACAACAGTTTCTTAAAACTGAAAGCATACAATGGCGTATAGAAAGAGTTATAGGTCGTCGTTGATTTGGAACCGGAGGAAAATCTTTGGAAATGCCTTTAAGAAATGTTTTAATAGCAGGATTGGAGAATAAGCTAGGAAATGAGGGGTCTTTACATCTTATGTTAAATTGAATTCCTGCTACCTCTGATGTACTGAGGTTTTAAATGTCTGACATCTGTACAAGAACAAATGAAAGCACACATGGTTTTAACGGATACCGGAAAAATAGGAATGCACATTGAAACACAAAACTATATTCCAAGCAAAATCATATGTTTTCAGTGTGGACGAAGCTAAACCTTTCCCCATGTAATTTCTGGCTGAATCTAAAAGTTGCTGCATGCAAAACTGATTTAGAAGATTGATAGCTGGTGAAAGGGAGGCACCCGAATGGGTATTAGGTTGGCTTCTGGGCAGAGGATCCAAAATTTCTGAAATATGAAACGGGATTTGTGATGGTGAAATTGTGTTTAATAGATGACCAGGTAATGCTCCTCATGAAAGGCACGATATCGGATGCAGAGGAGCGCCCTCTGTTAATGATGCTGACTACAACTTGATTGTCACATGACACAGATATGCGTTTCCGTTTCCAGTAGTGACCCCATACATGACAAGCGACTGCGATGGGGTAAATTTCATACAGCACAGATGACGATTTTAAACCTGAAAACGAGTGGGGCCAGTTACCAGCGAAACGTTGACCTTGAAAGAATCCCCCAAAACCTACAGATGGAGCTGCATTCGTGAAAAAAGACAAAGAATCGGAGGAAAGCACCATGTCATCATAGAAGAAAGTGATGCCATTCCAATTATCTAACAGGTGCGACAAGAACCTCAGGTCGGAGCGGCATCCTTCATCTAGGCAATCATGCAGATTAGGTACTGAGGAGGCCATGTCCAATAAACACAAAATAAAAGAGTGACCCTGAGGAATGACACGCATGGCATAATTGAGATGCCCGAGGAGGGAGAGCAGTTGCCTTTTGGTAATGGTTTTTTCCGTGCAGTGTGATTTTGAGATTTCTGATCCGCTGCAATTTCACGAGAAGAAGTAATGCTTTCATGCTGAGAAATTCTAAACAGGTGTCGGGCCCTAAAGTTTTCTACTCCGAGAGGGGAACACCGAGAGACTGAAAACAATTTTTTTAAATTTGTTTAAAGAGGACCCTGATCCATCGTGGGGAGGATCTACCACGAGGAAATCGTCGAGCAAGTGAAAAACGTAGGGGATCCTGATTTTGTTCAAAAGGATCCAGCAAAGTGCTCCGGATATCTGATGAAAATGCTCGGACTACTCCTGCACCCGAAAGTCAGGCACACTCCGAAATAATAATTATTCTCCCACCTGATGCCGAAGAGAGGCCAATGACTTGGATGAATGGGCACGATTTTAAATGCGTCTGTGATGTCTGCTTTGGAAAGCCAGGAGCCCTGCCCGGACATTTTTATTAGTTTTATTGCGTTATCCACTGATACGTAATGGAGAGAGAAAAGCTCTGGGGGTATGAGACCATTAACACTGGCAAAAGGGCCGGAACGTGGTGCGGACAGATCAAAGATGAGTCTTTTCTTCCTGGAGTATTTTCTCGTGGCTACGCCCATCGGGCTGGTGCGAAACACGGGAAAAGGAGAGGATTTTTTAGGACCTATGACGTATCCTTTCTCGACTTCTTTTTTTTACATCACAACTGTCACCTTTGAGCACCTGACAAAGTTGTTGAAAAGTGAAAACGGCAAATGATTCCATTTATTAAGACTGCTTTTCCTTTAACAATCTAAGCATTAACCCAAATACCAAAGAAAAAAAGAAGTCTGTCTTGGTCACCTTAATTGAATCAGTAATAATGTTAAGTGAGTGTCCTCATGTCCTTCTATGCTGTTTTTTATATTGTTGCTTGTTTTACTTGTGCGTTCATATTTCTTAGTTCAGTCTTTAGTGTTTCCTGAGTTTTAAGTTGTAGTTCTGGTCTTCAGTGTTTCATGTTTTACTGTGTAGTTTTCAGTGTTCCCTGCCTGTCTGTGGCTGCGTCTCACTTCCCTTATTTGCATCGAGTGTCCTCCAAGTTGTCTCCTACACTTGTGTCTTAGTCCCGCCCACCAGAGATGCACGGAGGAAAAAAAGCCGAGGTGAGAGGACGGAGGAAAATAGTTTAAAGAGACATGAAACGTTGTTTCCTCGACAGCATCACATGACGACGACATCAGCTGATCACGTTCAGCTGTCAATCAGCCTAACAGCTGTTTATGTCCACACAAACACGCATTGTATTATTTCTAATCAAACACACGCACACTGTATTATTTCTAATCAAATACACACAGGTACTGTCACGACTGGACACAGGGAACTAGAGCTGCAGCTATCGAATATTTTAGTAATTGAGTATTCTATCGAATATCCCGTCGATTAATCGAGTAATCGAATAAGTCATACTTTTGCTTAATTAAGGTTTAACTCGTCTTGGGTCGTCCCTACAAACCTGCTTCTTTGCAGTTACCATGGAAACGCCTGCTTGTTACAGCCAACCACCTCTGCTCTACAGCTGCTGCTGATGCTCACCATATTACTGACAGGGTCCCAAATTCACTTTCTGATTCACTGGTCAAGGCGGCAAGTAAATTAAAAATACAGGCCAAACACGTTTTAATGGCTGAAATAACAAATACTGTTTTGTGTAGCCTACACATCTGTTACAGTACATTTAATTGAGAAAGCATTATATTCTGTTGAATCAATCACAGAATCAATCATTATGTCAGATAAGGAAATTGAGAAACTTTAAATATATATTTGCTAAATTATTATTCCACAAACAAGTTCTGTCTTGATTTAGCTTTGAAGACATTAGACATTTAATATTATCAGCCTGTATATTGTTAAAAGTGTATCACTGTCTGCTCCAGCAGCGCGCTCACAGACTACAGAGACCATAGACGCGTCTATGAAAGAGACTGTGAGAGGACGTTGCTATCGTTATGTCAGCTGCAAACACGGAGAGAGTGAACGGAGAAAAGCCGACCGTTTGACCGGATCACGTGTTCCCGACTGGGTCGTATGGATCACGGATCAACTGTGTTCTGACTAAAAGTTAAAAGGGGCACGCCGCGCTCGCGTGTGTGCGTGTTAGCGCTGAAAAGAGGAGCAGGTAGCTGCAGCTACATTAAACGTGTTTTATACTCATACCAAAGTTTTGATGACGAAAAAAAAAAAAACTTAACGAAGCCTCGAGGCAGCGAAAATTCCTCGATGAATTTTTGTAGTTGAATTATTCGAGTTATTCGAGGAATCGTTTCAGCTCTACAGGGAACCCAATAGCTAGTCGTCAGGCAGTTTCAATCCGTTTAATCAGTCCAATAGTCGATCCAAAAAGTCCAAAAATCCAGGGCAAAAGTACAATGACGGCGGGCAAAAAAAGGTGGTCAAAAAACTAACAAGGTTCAGATCAAAATAGCAAGACAGAATAAAGTGCTGGAACGCTGATACTATGAACGAGACGAACTGGCACAGAGTGAAGGGGAAGCAGACATGAAATACTGAACAAGAGTTAACTAGACACAGGTGAGACACATCAGGTAATCAGCAGGCAGGGAAACACTGGGGCATGCAGCCAACAGACCTGAAACAAGACACAGGGTAAGTAAGGAAACAGAAATAAACAGGACACTTAACCCGGGGATGTGACAGTTACAGTGTTTAGTCTTACCTGATAAGTTTACCTGATAAGAAACACCTGATAAGAAACACCTGAAGAACAACTTGCAGTCTACTCATAGCCAAAAGGACAATTTCTACTGACTACTTTTATAAACAGTGTTAGGAATACTGAAAATTATTGATTAGAATCTATCTTTGTGCCTAGTCTTTAACATACCAGTTATCTCAAATAGCTGGTGGCATGGCGCAAAGTACATCAGTAGGTTAAAACGTACGGTCACTCCATCTAACTTGAGTCCAGTTGTGGGTCAGCCGCAGTGTGAATCTAGCAATGTTCATAGCATGTTACATTTTGCCCTACTAAATGTTAGGTCTCTACAAGGCAGGTCATTTTTAATGAATGATTTTATTATTGAAGAGAATTTTGATGTTATGCTTTTATCTGAAACTTGGTTAAATGAGAGCAACAGTGCAGCAGCACTTGTTGAAACAGCTCCTCCACACTTTAATTTTATCAGTGAAATTAGAGAGTCGAGGAAAGGAGGTGGAGTAGCTGCTCTGTACGATAACAAGTACCAATGCAAACAGTTGTCATATGGGAAATTTTGCTCTTTTGAATATATTGCACTCCAGCTGAGCTTGCCCTGTTGTGCAATATTAGTCACTATCTACAGACCACCAAAGTATAACACAAACTTCTTTTACGACCTCAAAAAACTACTGTCTGCTGTGTGTATTGATTATGATGTGTAGAAGTTGTTGTTATAGTGGGTGATTTCAACATTCATTTTTACAATCCAAGAGATAACAGTGCAAAGGAACTTGTGAACATCTTGGAAAATTTCGATTTTTCCCAGCATGTAACAAATCCAACACATAACAAGGGACACACTCTGGACTTGGTTATTTCAAGAGGTCTTATGGTTTCTGATGTTGTGGTGAATGATGTCGCCATCTCTGATCACTATTGTGTTTCCTTTAAAGCTTCCATCTTAGCTGACTGCAGAGGAAGCAATACAGAACTGATCAGAAAACGTTGCATTGATGACAACACATGCACACTCTTCACTGAGGCATTCATTAACACACCAGCTCTGCACTCAGCTCCTGTCGAAGACCTTGTAGATAATTTCAGCACTAAAGTTCTAAATAATATTGATGCCGTTGCCCCAGTCAAGGCCAAAGCTGTCTGTGTAAAGAGAAAGCCCCATTGGAGGAATGGGACACTTGTTACAACAAAGAAAAAAGATTGTAGACAAGCTGAGCACAGGTGGTGAAAAGTAAACTCCAGGTTCATAATGACATCTTTAAAGAGACGCTCCGCTTGTATAACTTAGAACTAAAAAGGGCCAGACAGTCCTTCCTCTCTGAGATAATCTACAAGCACAACAACAATGCTTGGACTTTGTTTAGTGTCGTGGACAGACTGACCAACCGCTCAGCATCAGTTCCTGCTGAACTGTTATCTGTAAAGGCATGCAATGATTTTGCATCGCACTTCACCCAAAAAATTGAACAGATCAGACAGACAGTCACTCAGTCTACTACAGGCAGCCTGACTGTAACTCCTGTACAACCTAATGAAAACACTTTAGCTAACCTGACACATTTTCACCTTCTAGATCCTGTAGCATTAACAGACATAGTTCAACACCTCAGGTCCACTACATGCAGTCTTGACATTCTCCCAACAAGCTTTTAAAAAAATGTTTTTAACCGTGTTGCACCAGATGTATTGCAGATAATTAACAGCTCTCTTCAGACAGGCACTATTCCGAAGTTGCTGAAGACAGCAGTGATCAAACCCTCCCCTAAAAAGAGTAATCTGGATGCTTTATCAATTAATAACTACAGACCCATATCAAACTTGCCTTTCTTAGGTAAGATAATCAAAAAAGCAGTTTCTGTGCAATTTAACACTTTTATGGTACAAAATAAATACTTTAGTGTTTTCCAGGCTGGATTCAAGTCAAAGCACAGCACTGAGACTGCTCTTATCAAAGTGCTAAATGATATCTATTTGAGCAATGATGCATCTAAAGTCTCAGTTTTAGTGCTACTGTATCTTAATGCTGCATTTGATACGGTGGACCATAACATACTGCTGGACAGACTTTGAAAACTGGCTTGGAGTTTCTGGAACTGCTTTAAATTGGTTTAAATCTTACTTGCAGGACAGGGACTACACTGTGTCTGTTGGTAATTATGAATCTGAGCATGTGAAGATCACCTGTGGAGTTCCTCAAGGTTCCATCCTTGGGCCGCTTTTATTTAACATCTACATGCTCCCTCTTGTTCAGATCATGGAATATTATGTTTCCTATCATAATTATGCAGATGACACACAACTCTATATACCAGTGTCAACAAATGACCACAGTCCCTTGTATTCACTGAGCAAGTGCATCAACGAAATCATTGAGTGGATGTGTCAGAACTTTTTACAACTGAACCCAGAAAAGATTGTTTTTGGCCCCAAAGATGAAAGGTCAAAGGTCAGTGCTCGTCTTGAATCCATGTCCTTAAGAACAACAAATCAAGCCAGAAATCTTGGTGTGATTATGGACTCAGACCTGAAATTCAACAACCACTAAGATGGTAACAAAATCAAAATCAATATCAAAGGTTTTCTGACCAAACAGGATTCAGAGAAACTTGTTCATGCTTTTATTTTCAGCAGGCTGGATTATTGTAATGGTGTTTACAGGCCTTAGTAAAAAATCTGTCCGACACCTGCAGCTCATCCGAAACGCAGCAGCCAGAGTCCTCACCAACACAAAGAGGGTGGAGCACATTACACCTGTGCTTCAATCACTGCACTGGCTGCCTGTGTGTCAGAGGATCGACTTCAAAATCCTACACTGGTCTATAAAGCATTAAGTGGTCTTTGCCCAAAATACGTCATGTCAGATCTACTAGAATATAAAACATCCAGACCGCTCAGGTCCTCAGGAAGAGGTTTACTCAGTGTTCCCAGAGTCAGAAGCAAACAAGGTGAAGCAGCTTTGAGTTACTCCTCACCTGTGGAACAAACTCCCTGAACACCTGAGGACTGCTGCCACACTCAGCTCCTTTAAATCAGGCCTTAAAACTACATTATTCACTCAGGCTTTCCATTAGAAATATATAAGTAAGAATGTGTTACAGTAAGGCACACAGCCTTACTGTAACACATTCTTCCTTTTTTAATAGTTTTTAACATTTTCATCAAACTATCATCCTCATCATCAGACATTCAAACAGTCTGAGGGATGATGAACAGAACATGAAGTATGTATTGATTTGGTAGAAGTTATAGAGCTTCATATTTGGTTTTTAATCTTCACGTCAGACTCTTTTTAATCCCAGCTCATCACAGAGCGACTCTTTACAAACTCACTGATGTTCATCATCTGTTTAAATGTCTGACGCTCCGTTTAGCATCTTTTTAATGTCCGTCTTTTCTCCGGTATTAACCTCTGCTTTCTGTTTCACCAATTCTGATCCTGTTCAGCGTCCAATCAATAAGTGATATACCAGAAGGGGGCGTGTCTGTCAGTGAAAAGATGTCTGTGAAGTCGGCTCTCGTGTCTCCTTGATCCTCTCTCCTCCGTTTACTATCAGAGCTTCGGGACGATCCTCAACATGGCAGGCCTGGAACTACTTCCGGTTCGGCAGAGGAGCGAGGACCGAGGAGACTGCAAATAAGGGAAGTGAGACGCAGCCTGTGTTTTCCCTCCTGCCTCGATTACCCTGATTGTCCTCACCTGTCTTATTAGTCTCACCTGTGTCTGATTATCCCCGTCTATTTAAATTCTGTGTTTTCCTACCCTCTCATCGGTTCATTGTCTAATGTCAATACTACAAGTTGGCTGGTTCCCTGTGTTCTCTGCTCCCTGGATTTACACTCAACAAAAATATAAACGCAACACTTTTGTTTTTGCTCCCATTTGTCATGAGATGGACTCAAAGATCTAAAATTCATTCCAGATACACAATATTACCATTTCTCTCAAACATTGTTCACAAATCTGTCTAAATGTGTGATAGTGAGCACTTTTGCTTTGCTGAGATAATCCATCCCACCTCACAGGTGTGCCACATCAAGATGCTCATCAGACACCATGATTAGTGCACAGGTGTACCTTATACTGCCCACAATAAAAGGCCACTCTGAAATGTGCAGTTTTGTCTCACAGCAAAATGCCACAGATGGCGCAAGCATTGAGGGAGCGTGCAATTGGCATGCTGACAGCAGGAATGTCAACCAGATCTGTTGCTCGGGCATTGAATGTTCATTTCTCCACCATAAGCCGTCTCCAAAGGCGTTTCAGAGAATATGGCAGTACATCCAACCGGCCTCACAACCGCAGACCACGTGTAACCACACCAGCCCAGGACCTCCACATCCAGCAGGTTCACCTCCAAGATCGTCTGAGACCAGCTACTCAGACAGCTGCTGAAACAATTGGTTTGCATAACCAAAGAATTTCTGCACAAACTGTCAGAAACCGTCTCAGGGAAGCTCAACTGCATGCTCGTCGTCCTCATCGGGGTCTTAACCTGACTCCAGATCGTCGCCGTAACAGACTTGAGTGGGCAAATGCTCACATTCGATGGCGTCTGGCACGTTGGAGAGGTGTTCTCTTCACGGATGAATCTCGGTTTACATTGTTCAGGGCAGATGGCAGACAGCGTGTGTGGCGTCGTGTGGGTGAGCGCTTTGCTGATGTCAATGTTGTGGATCGAGTGGCCCATGGTGGTGGTGGGGTTATGGTATGGGCAGGCATCTGTTATGGACGAAGAACACAGGTGCATTTTATTGATGGCATTTTGAATGCACAGAGATACCGTGATGAGATCCTGAGGCCCATTGTTGTGCCATACATCCATGAACATCACCTCATGTTTCAGCAAGATAATGCACGGCCCCATGTTGCAAGGATCTGTACACAATTCTTGGAAGCTGAAAATGTCCCAGTTCTTGCATGGCCAGCATACTCACCGGACATGTCACCCATTGAGCATGTTTGGGATGTGCTTGACCGGCGTATACGACAGCGCGTACCAGTTCCCACTAATATCCAGCAACTTCGCACAGCCATTGAAGAGGAGTGGACCAACATTCCACAGGCCACAATTGACAATCTGATAAACTCTATGCGAAGAAGATGTGTTGCACTGCATGAGGCAAATGGTGGTCACACCAGATACTGACTGGTTCTGAGTCCCCAGACCCTCAATAAAGCAAAAACTGCACATTTCAGGGTGGCCTTTTATTGTGGACAGTCTAAGGTACACCTATGCACTAATCATGGTGTCTGATGAGCATC
This sequence comes from Symphodus melops, assembly GCF_947650265.1. Lineage (NCBI taxonomy): Eukaryota > Metazoa > Chordata > Actinopteri > Labriformes > Labridae > Symphodus > Symphodus melops. Next base: position 18,956,788 of record NC_136693.1, on the reverse strand, counting down.
TTGATGTGGCACACCTGTGAGGTGGGATGGATTGTCTCAGCAAAGCAAAAGTGCTCACTATCACACATTTAGACAGATTTATGAACAATGTTTGAGAGAAATGGTAATATTGTGTATCTGGAATGAATTTTAGATCTTTGAGTCCATCTCATGACAAATGGGAGCAAAAACAAAAGTGTTGCGTTTATATTTTTGTTGAGTGTACTTTGTTTTTGTGCTCATGGTTTTTTCTCGTTTGGATTTTTTCTTTTAAGAAGAAAGTTTCTGTTTGTGTTTTTGCCTTTTAGTTTAAATAAATAATTTTCTGCACTTGGGTCCTCCTCCCTGACAAAACACAACTCAAATAAGTGTTCAAACTAAAACTTTGATATTGTCACACCCAGTTTGAGTCAGTGTTATCCGTCACACGACTCAGAGACAGTGGCTACGGTTACATGGACACAAATAATCGGAATAAAAACGCTGCATGTAAAAAATGTCAATCAGAACAGAATTAACACAATGCATATACATTCTCTACAGGAGATTTACAATCACACATTTGTAATAATATTTTATGTTGCTCATCATGAACTTATTTATTGATATTTATTTATTACACGTATTTAAAGCATTTTCTATGGCACATGTTTTTAAAGCAATCTTTCTCTCTGAGCAACAGCTACAGTTTAATTAATCTAAACAATACGATTATAACATACGATCACAAACAAAAAAACCACGCTGCTGAAATGGTTCAAATGTCTGAAAGGAGCGTATATTACAAAGTTTACATTATATTTAAACTGTGAGGAAAGAAATAAGTTCCATTTTCAGAGTGTAAAAGAAAACAAGGTTTAATGTTTTTACGGGTCATTTGTGATGATTATTGACAAAAACAGGCTGAGATGTCACTTCTTTTGAAGCTTCCAGCAGATATGACAGGTAGGACCAGTCTGCGCATGTCACAAGTGTTTTATTTTGATTAAATGCCGATGAATGAACGCGCACGGCATAATCTGATCATGTTATTTAGCATCCATGTTAACGGAATGCCCAATCGGAATGATTTCAATCAGATTAAAGAGATTCTGCACATGTAACTGCAGCGACTAATTGAAGTAATTTAATAAACACGATGCGGTGACACGAGGGATAAATAACGTGCGGAAGTCCTCGCTCAGCCTTGTGAGGTGAGAGGGTGAAATCCTAGTGACAATCCTGAACGCGTGAGGTGAAGACAGGTAAGATGAGCAGCAGGCAGACAGGAACGTGAAATGTAGGGTGGATCCTGAGAGCAGGAGGAAGTCTGAGGCGGATAGCAGAGGAGCTGCACCTGGAGACCACACCTGCTGCAAATCAAGACCAGGGGAAGGAGACACAGCAGGAGCAGACAGTCATGGGAAATTGTTGGGACAGACAACACACACAAGTAGGAGGGAACTAACAAAACCAAATCATGACAAGTTAAGCCACATGGAGGGTGGTGATTGCATTGATATGGCAGAATTTTAAAAGTCGCATGTTCCTAATTTCCTAAGCCAGTGAAAAACCTGCTCAAAACAAATACTTTCTTCAAAAACAACACCAACTGTCTTTGTTGGTGATATTGGAGATTTGGCATAAGTGATGGGTGGGCCCATAAGAGAGAAGTATGAATAAGGCTTGTTGACAACAAGTAGTTTAGAGTCAAAGTAATAGATCAAGGACGAGCTAGTGTTGTGGCAGATGTCCCACCTCTGGGACCTAATGAGGTAGGCTTCTTGTGGATGCTGTACTGTATGTGTTGTTTCAGGGTTCACAAACCTTTCTGCTTGTGACCCCCAAAATAGGGGGGCCACAGACTGGAGACCCCCACTGTCCCTGCGCGCTAGTTATATGCCTTAACCTCACGCACACACCCACACCTCTGAACTGCTTCTATAGTTATTCAAACAATAGAAAATTGAACAACATTGAAATATCACCAAGCTATTGTATTTAATTATTGTTAGTTTAGATTAACGAATATGGAAAAAAGAAAATGTTCTTTTATTTTATGAATTTAATAAATATGACATTTTTTGTTTACATTTGTTTGATTACGTTTTTGGATTGAACAACATATAATATCTTGAATATCATTAGATCAGCTTCATTAGATGAGAAGGTCATTAACTTTTCTCTTATTGTGATATATATGGCAGATGAAGGTTACAAAACTATTTTCAGGTTAAAGGCCAGATGTGACATACCTCACAACAATCATTTTGTAAATTGTTTTCTGAAAAGTTGTTCTTGAAATGTATTTAAGGACATTGTTGTTTGAGCATTAGAATTTTTAAATGGCTTGGATTTTACCTTTAGTAACAAATACAAGCGCTTGGCTTATTTTTCCTATGTGATGACCTGGCACATGGCCATCTTGGAAAAGCTGTCTTGGGAAACTGATTCACATGATCTGTCACATGACCCCTCCAGGATGTTCAATGTGTCACTTTGGTACTTTATTTGATAAACTGAACGATAAAGTTTGATAAGAAACTAAGAAACTCCAGAACATTTAAGGAGTATTTGACACCTGTGTCACTCTGGGTTCTTATGGGTTGCTAATTTGTTGTCAGTAGATAACTGATGGCTTCTGGAAGTTTCAATCCACATCGTTGCTATGTGGACTGTTTTTCTGCTTAGAGCCATAGCATGATGATAAGTGATTAATCAATACTACTCGGAGTACAAAAGCATTGCAAATGGACATCAGAATACTACTGACATGTGGTCTAGCTCCAATAGATTCTGCTTTTGTATGCAGACTGTATAAAAATGGATTATGCAAGATTTGTTTATTTTATTTTTCTTTATTTCTTTTAAAAATTTCTCATGCATTAAAGATTTGTGCAATGTAAGTAAAACAAAAAACATTGTCCTGCATTGATTTGGTGGGGGACCTTTTTTCCACAAGGCTATGAAGAGCCTCTGTATGGATGTGGAACATATAGGGGAGACTTCACCTGGACACAGTGATTTGACTAAGGACAAGCTCCTTACAATTTACAGAAAGGAGGCGGAGAGGTGATAACTATACACCAGTCTCACCTACAGGATATGTCAGAGGAGACTCCAGTCTGCAGTGTAATTCATACACGAATGACAAACCACAATATTGAAGAGTGTCATTACGGTTTTAGGATCGAATGAATCTTTGCATCACAACTGTTTACCCAGTTGATTTCTTTAAGATAAAAATCGTGCTAACTTGCATAAAGAGCAAAAAAGAGTGTGACCAATCCCAAATGCTCACTCAAAATGCATGTAGAGACGCATTTTAATATGAGTTGCCTGATCACCACAAGACACGAGAATGCAAGGGGTAAACAGGGCCTGGAAGATTGAGTTCAATCATATGCAACTTCTTCTTCATCAGATCTTTCATCAACTAAGGAGGATCTTCTGTTCAGTTTTTCGTAAAAACTACAAGTTGAAGTGTCCCTTTTTACTGCAGAGAAACCCCTTACAAAAGCGTTGTATTTTGAGTTTCAATGGACTGTTTTTTAAAGGCCATGTGACGCACATAAACTAAACGGTAAATAGCTATCATATATAATACACACTTTGCAATAAAGACTGTGTTTAATGTTTACAAATGTCAGACAGGATTAGACTTCAGAAGTCTTTTTGAAGACCTCTTTTGATGTGTTGTTTCTGTTTTTTTTTTTACATCTTTATTACCAATAAGTATGACCTCAAAGCTATGAATCATCACCTTTGTGACAGGCTCTTTATGAGCTTCAGAAAAGAGTGACATTTATGCAAGGCATCTGTGTTGTATTGTACATTAGACACATTCAAATGTGTCTGCCCTCTCAACAGTATGAAGTGGGATCTATTGTGATGCCTCGTTATGCCTGAGATTAGTTTGTGATGTTCATTCAAGTCATTATTTAAAAGGGCACACCAATGTGACCATAACTGAACCACATAATATGACTGCTTAGTTAAAAGGGGGAATACATATTTTCTACTTACCAATCTTCTATAGAGCAGTCATGTACCACTCTACCGGGTGAAGGTAAAGTTTCATTAAGGTATAACAGTTTACAATACTTTTATTAAGCTTAGAAAGCCCTTACAAATATAACCGTTTTCCTGAATAGGTGAAAATAATCCCCCCTTTTGAGTTTTTTGGTTTGGCTATCGGCCTATTGTATCATGGCTTCTTACAAAATACTATACAAGGTGTGTGTGCACCTTGTTTAGACCTGTATTCAGAACATAGAACATAAAAGTCACAGTCAACATGCACTTTCATGTCAGGCTTGTTATGGTGTTTTGTGGTAACGGAGCAGGCTATGTTTAGAGGAGAGATATAGGACCTGAAGTGCTTCCGGGCATGATGTTGGAGAAGACAGAAGACTACAGTGTCTTCAGCTAATACAGATGGGTTTTAAGCTAAAGGTCAGGCTTGGATCGACAAAAGGTCAAATTCTCTTTGAAAATGTTTGTAACAAAAATCTTGAATATTATAAAATAGTGAACCAGATCAGGACACTGAAGACATCACTGTACATGTATGACCACACGTTTGATGAGGAAATAATAAAGGAATAACTGAGGTAAATTATTTATATACCTTTTGTGAAATAGGACAGAGATTTGAATGAAGTGATGGTCAGAGTCTGTAGCCTAGAACCATGTTGGAGAATGTCACAGCACTTATGGCACAGAGATGGATGTTAATGTGACATTTCAACCAGTAAACACAGTTGGATGTTCTGACCTTCAACTTACGGACAACATGTCCTATATAATAGTCCTATAAGAGACAATAAATAAATGTCTGCCGTTATTAGCATGTCTTCACACTGTCTGTATTTTATGGAATCATAGTTTGCTTCAGTTGTACATTTAGTAATAGCATTACTATGTTAAATATGGCAACTTCTTGGATCTTGATGAAACTCTTTATTAACTGGATTAAACTTAAAATGCTATTTTGTTATTCAATTAAAAAGTAGAATCAAATCAGGACCAAAATACACAAAGTTTTTATAATGTATTTTTGCTTGTTCCAAGGATACTCAAGAGGCTATATGTACAACGCTTCACCCACAAATTGATTTACTGAAATTGTTATTGCCATTTGCTGCATAAAGTGAACCTGCAAAAGTGCTCATGTACAATCTTGATTATTCAGTCAATGATTGATGAGACTATTGTTTGAATGTTTTTCCTTTCTTGTGTTTTTTGTGCTTGTGTCAGTGCAGTGAGATGGACTGTAATTGTATGCTATCAGTACTGAGACCTAAGTGCTGTATCAGTTTTGCTAAAGTGTCTCTATTGTCGTGGCACCAATTTTATGCATAGCTTGTAAAAAAAGGTATCGTATAAGGAAACAAAACTCATGGGGGTTTCATGAATTATAAACTTTCATATTTAACTCTGTTGTAAAATCCTGATTTTACACGTCATTGTCCAAAAACCTTAGTCTCCGATAGCCAGCCTTTAGCAGGTTGACACTACATTTTGTCTCCTTCAGGCTAGTGGCAAACTTTGGCTGAGACACTCTGTTCCTGAGACAGCAACATAATGGTTTCTGACAGGGTGTGTGATTTCCTCAAAGACATTTAGATATGGCCCAGGTCTCCTAAGAGCTAAAGACAGGATTCAATAAGTAATGCCCCAGCAAGTCCCAGCACCTGGCGATCCCTGTCACCCTCTGGCTGACTGTAATCATTTGTGATAGCCCCCGTACGATAGCTGGCCTCCCAACAGCACATGTTTCACTCAGGCTTTTAGACGGGCATCAGAAGGCATTACCTCCACTGCAGTAGACGGGGGCCTACTGGCCTAGATGCGTGAAGCCAGGGTGAAAATAAGACATTAACTCTGTAAGCAGAACAAGAATGCTAAGCTGTTCTGTGTGGCAGCAGGGCCTATTATACAGAAATACCAAGGACTGTAAATCCACCAAAGCTCAGGATATATCAATCATAGCTATTCAGACATTTAATTGTTCAGATCTGAAATAATGTAGGCTGTAGATTACTGCATTACATGCTTAGGGATTACTTTGTGACAGCACTTGAATATGTGTTCATCCTTCTCTCCTGCCTGTATTCTAACTTATTCTCCTTTAATTAGTGGGAAACTGAAAGGCATATCACATTCTCTACGTTTAGTGCTATTGCATGGTAAATATGGCTGAAAGAATGAATGAATTGACTTTATTGTCCTCTTGGGGAAATTCTTTTCCACAGCACGACTTACTGCCAAACAGACCCGTCCCACCACAGAACATACACATACAAAACACTGAGTATAACGCAGCGTAAGACAGAGTGCGGTCTGTGCTGTTGCAGAGGAAGATGCGCCATAGAGGCTGTAATAGCTCAGCACTGGGGAGCTCGACTGTTTAATGAGCAGTCTTTCCTTTTCCAACACGATCAAATCAGAAGTTATTTTGATTTTCCCTCTTGACCTCTATTCCTCTCGGAAACAACAACGCAGCAGGTTTTTTTTGAAAAGGCTTTTGAAGAAGCAGAGACATTCAGGAAAGCTTTGAGAAGAGTGGATAATCGAAGATGCATAGGAGAAAAGAAAGCACTAGTATTGTGTTCTGACAAATGCAGTAGTAATAATGATAATAGCGCAAATATCTGCATAGACAGAAAGTGCCATTGGCAAAAATAACAATTATCAGTTCACAGAAATTTCCTTTTGATTGTGAAGTAAAAGTCATAGACCCAGAATGGAAGTCTAGGTTGATGTTTGACTCATATTGTACCTGTATTTTTCTTTTATTGTACACACATCTGTCTGAAAGTATTTGAAGAGAGCTAAGGGACTTGCTCACGACTGCTTTTCTGAAATAAGATCTGTGCTTCCCTGGTGATAGTCCAATGAATATAAATCCAACACCAGCAGAAGGTTAGCATAGCTTAGCACAAAGTCTTGAAACTATGTGAGTTCAAAAATGGTGTAGTGATTTTTTTTTTTTTTTTTTAAAGATTTATTTTTGGCCTTTTTGCCTTTATTGATAGAGTCAGAGGACAGTGGATAGAGTCGGAAGGGGGAGAGAGTGGGGAGAGACATGCGGGAAAGAGGCCACAGGTCGGACGCGAGCCCGGGCCGCCCGCGCGAGGAGCAAGGCCTCGCAACATGGTACGCGCGCGCACGCTGCCGCTGCGCTATCGGCGCCCCCCGTTCTTGATTTTGTGCTGGTTGCCTGCCAACTGTTTGAATTTTATAATATATTCATAGGGTGTTTTGTAAAGATTAAACAGATAATGGGCTGCTGTCAGGAGGATTTGTTATTTTGGAAGGGCTGACTGTTTGCATCTTTTTATTGTCTTTTTAATGAGACATGTTCACATTATACTTACTGTAGCTTTACGTTTAAAGGACACACATATGAGTTACATCCAAAAATGCTAAGAACACAAAATAATTTCCAATATTTCAAGTGTGCCCAGCAATACTAAAAATGCTAATAATTTAAGCTCAACTTTATTTTAAGTGAGAAGAAAGCATTTCAGCACTTTAAGAAAGTATGTTTTTTTTTAACGATAGCAGCTGTTCAGGGTTTAAAATCTGTGTCAGCAGCTGACTTAACAGGAACTCCTGTTTGAAACCGCTGAGATGTGCTCTCTTAGATGTGGCTGCAGTCACGACGCTTCATAGCATAGCAGCAGGGGGTGGCACCACAGGGGAAAAACACATTGGTTGTCTGGACCAAATCCACAATTTCCCAGTTTGGGATCAATAAAGTACATCTACCTATCTATCTTTCTATGTAACCACTTCATGTGCTGATAACATCACAATCACAGATCGCATGTGTTCTATCAAACTAATATTGGTGGTAAGGGAGGAGAAGTAAGTTAGGTTATGACATGTGGAAAGTTAAGTGAAGGGAGGCCAAAGCTGGTGACATTTTCATAACTAGACATTTCACTTACCAGACTCTAAATTTGTACCTACCTCTGTGGCAACGAGCAGAAGTTTTAGTGAGCTTTAAATACTTTTAGATAACACTTGTTTGTCCAGAACAGAAAGTACATTTTAAGAGTTTCTGTTGCCACATCCCTGGTCCTCTCACATGTTCCTGTTAGTGACACAGACCATTCACAGTCTCCTTTGCCTCTAAGTGGCTCCACTGGAGATTTTGTGGGGCTGGGTGTCACGCAACAAGAGCAGTTCTGAACAGTTGTTGAGGAAATTACAGCTCATAATTTATTTGACGTCATAACTTATATTCTATTGACTGATTTGGGCATTCAAAGTCTATTACTTCTCGTACCTTATGTAGAGATTTCATACAGTATGTATAATATCTATCTTGAGCTTTACATCTTAAACTGTTATTTTTTTAGACAGCAGGGAATAACCGACCTGTACACCAAATCAGTCACCTTTCCCCCCACTGGTAACAGGGAATGTAGGGATCTTGCAGTTATTCTTCAGATATATGGTACACTTTGTAAAAAAGGCAGGTTACTACCTGAGGACTGACAGGGGTGTAGAGATTCAGCTCAGCAGGACTGTGAGACAAAATGCTTTCATGACACCTGCTGGTGTAGTGTTCTTTCCAGACTCTATTCCATTCCGTCTCCCATCATCCATCCATCAAACCCAGCAGTAGATGCTCAGAGCATAGCCACTCTACATTTGTCAGTGCCCATCAGAAGTGGTAACATTCTCATTACATGCCTGCTGAACCATTTGAAGACTGAAATAAACTCTGGGAGTGTTTGAGAAAATGTCACAAAGGATCAAATGTGGCAGAGCATCTCAGCAAGATTTAGAAAAAAAGAAGAACAAGAAGAAGTAGAAGAAGAAAAACAGGAGGGATACATCAATACTTTTCAGTTGAATGCTTCACACCTGGTGTTGTGCTGTATGTCATGTTTGTTCCCCACTGATTCAAGAACTCCTTGTGAAAAGACAGCTGCCAAAACCAAGATTCTTAGGAGATATGGAAGAAGAAAAGCAAAGAGGAGAGGAAGAAGCTGAATGTTTGGCAGCACTTTGAGTCCAAGACAAATGTTCCCAGTGGGACAATAAAGTGTATCGTAGATAGCAAGAAAAAAAGCAATAAGTAACTAGGAGAGTCTTTTTTTAATTCCTTTGCCTGTTAATAAGACACAGAGGGTTAAAGCAAAGTGAAACACAGAATAAATAAAAAAGCAATTAGCCTCTTGTTTTTTATCAAGGTTCGGTTTCAACGCCAATTATGTATTTTAAGGCAAGCTCTTCAATTATTAAATGTGCAGAAACTGGTACAGATTGGGTGATTAGCAGGAATGAAGCAAACATTAAAACCATGCTTTTGACCAAATATCCACAACTGTTGATATAATAGCACTGCACGCTTGTTTTCTTTCTCATTTATTTATCACCATACCCAGACACGAAGGACACTTTCCCTACTGCAGAACTCTTGGTCATGATTATTTCCAGCAGCGGAATTTGTATTCTGATCATGATGTTTGATGTTCTGAAGTCTCAAGGTGTAAAGTGTAAAGCATGTGTGAACATCTGCGTGATACCATGGAAAAATGAGAGAATACATTTTTTCACTAAATCTACAATTTATCCAAAAATCATATTTTGAAATCCAAATCAAATGGGCATTAATGTTTTTCCTCCCAAAGGCTTGACAATAATAAAACATTTTGACCTGAAAAAAATGGAAACATTGCATGAGGTTTTTTTTTTTATCATCTTCACAATAAGTGAAGTCTCTACTTTGCTCTCTTCTTAAAGTCCCTATTTGATGTAATGTTCTTCTCACTATCATTACAACAAAATGGGGTTAAAAGCTGATAAAATCATAAAGTACCTTGATTTTTCCTTTCAAAGATCCACCATAAATAAAAAAGAAAAGAAAATGAAGATATCTTTCACATGAGGATTTGCAAACCATATAAATAACAAGGGTTTGGACGATGTACACTTTCCTCAAGGCTTCATCAGCAAAAAAACCATTCCTGGATTATTTTACATTTATCCTCAGCACAGTTTAGTGCATCTAGAATATAAAGCAGTGGGTTTTATGGCATACTATATGTTCTATAGCCTTTGTGTTCATTGTTAAATTTTGTCTGCCAATACTGGTAAGTTTATGTCCCATAATGTAATCTCTCAGTAAATCATATAATTGTAATTTGTTGTAAAAAGGAATAAACTGGGGGTTTTATCTTTGTGTATTCAAAAGTAGTTGGTTAATGAGTACACACTGACGTTGTGGTGTTTTTTTTCTGAAATTACCATATAACCTTTCAAACTGTATTTTTTTCTTTACCGTGTTTTAGCCATGTGTATTAAAACAAGGTTAAAGGTTGGCGACAGTGATGCTACGTCCTTTTTTTCTTGACTGTAACATTCTTATGTTGCCTGATCTGAGATTAAATGTCGACTATTAGTATATATTTAGTTCCACCAACCAGTGGATTCCACACTTACAGAATTGTTTAATTAATTACCTAGACAACCATGCTTATAAATTATCTTGTGTGTCTATGTGTTCATGTGTTCTTGAGTGATGATACACACATCACACACACAACACAACCAGAGTTCAGTCCAAGATTGCAAATTGCAAACGATTCAAACGCGTTGCTTCCTCTCTGCACTCATTGGTGGAACCGTTTGTCTTTGTTATCAATCTGTTGGTTCAGTGGATTCTCCTCCTCGTCTGTTTGTAAATAGCTGCGCTCCTGCTGCCCTGGAGACAGACACACACCGCTTACTCGATCCTCGCATGGATATTTCCTCGCTCGGACCTCTCTCTGCCCAATCCTAGACGCTGTGCGCAGCGTTCAGTTCTCAAAGAGCTCGAGAACACAGCAGATCCTAGTCGGTCCTATTCCTCTCTCTGTGTGTGTCAGTCACACAAGAATGGATCTACCTTCTTAGCAGAACACAAGTCTACCTCAGCAGTTTGCAAGTTTGGCTCTCGTTGAAGAGTGAACAAAAGCGGGAGGCTTCTTCCCTCCAGACGACATCCCCTCATCTCCGCGCATCAACTTGGCTGTCAGAAACCTTCACGATGATAGCAATCTGTCTACATTCACGCGTTCTGCTCCTGCTTTGTTTTGTCTCCTCTGCAACGTGCAATATGTTTGCCTTCACCGAAGAGCCCTCTGAGAGAGCCGGGAAGGCAGACGGGTATTGTAGTCGGATATTACGGGCTCAGAGCAATCGGAAGGAGGTCAACAACGAGTTTCGTCTCCGCGTTGAGGGAGATCCGGAGAGCTACCAGCCAGGGAGCACATATAGAGGTTGGTCTTCATGCGCGAGATTTACGCACACTGCGTTTGTTGGCACTGCACTTGTAATTTCCTTAAATAACTTAATGGTGGGCAATGCAAACTTTACACTAGTTTTAATCAACTTTACGAAGGAGGACTCCTTATTTAAATGCCATTAGAGTTAACTAAAGTTGGTTAAAAAGAGAAATCCTCCATACATATGGGGAAATGCACATTTTAAATGGTGGGAACAATTCCCTTTAGGCAGATGACAATTAAAATTAATCACTTTAAACTATTTTATCTTATCGTAATTCTCTTTCATTGGTTAAAATACATTATTAAAAGGCATACGTCCCCGGCTTATGGGAGTTTAAATGTAAAGTTAATGGATACTGTTAATGAACATACGCCATCTGCTCTCGTTGGCCAATTCCCCCAGGATAAACTAAAGCATAAATAGTCCAAGCATCCAAAGTCGAATAACTGCGGATGCAAAAGTAATAACAGTCCCATGGAATCCAAGTATTTCTAATTAAACCTTTCATCCAGTCTAAAAATAATTAATTTATCAGTATGAAATTTTGAAAGTACGACAGTTTCTGATCACATTGACACTTGCGGGGAATTGATTTTGATTTGAACATGAATAAATGTAAAATTATATTCTATTAGATTGCAAAATATATTAAGCATCTAAAAAAAAAAACCCAAAAAACAAATGACCAGGCTGCGACAGAAGCATTTAATCATGTTATCTCCATCTTTAAGAACAGGTGAAAAACTTCAGCAAAAAAACAAAAAAACTAATACACTTCAGAATACATTACCCTTTTTACAACATATGTTTGGTAAGGAGGGAGAATTCTTCCAATATCGATGTCTTTCACTAGATGCCTGTTCTCAATCTTGTTTGCTTCCGTAGTGACTCTGTTTGCATCCAGCCCCTACTACTTCAGAGGGTTTACTCTTATTGCCCTAAAGGAAGGTGCAGAAGGAGACAAGGATGAGGACTACACTGGACATTTTCAGGTAATGTAACAGCGACAAATATGAGCAATTGTAACCCCCCACTCACACACACATTAGTATGTTCTTTTTTTTCCCAATAAATGAACTCATCCTAATCTAGCCACACGCGACTTTACTGTTATATCACCCCTATCTTTCTGTTTGACAAGCACTGTGCAGGACTTGTGTGAAGAAGAGAGTGAACAAAATAATCAGATCATACAGAAGATGGGCAGGTTGGGGCTCTTAACACATTTTCTTTTGCACAGCCTTTCTGTCTTCACATGTCAGAGCATGAGTATTCTCACCTCTCCTCCTCTAATAGGCTTGATAGCATACAAGGAATACTCTCAGAACAGCTCCCACGGCCATGCTTTACAAGCCTGTGAACATGTGGGTGAAATTTGAGAAGTTATATCTATTTGTTTGTGCTCGTATGTACTGTATGTAGATGAATGTACAGGTGGATATCGTGAAATATTACAGGGAAGGTCCACCTGGAACAGGCCTATTGTAGGAAGTAGCCTACGTATAATATTAATATTTACATTTTGATTATAATATTAATATTATAAATTATTAACTGTTATGTTGTTGTAGCGATAACATTCACAGTTAATAACCTGGTTGCTGACCTAGTTTTTGCTTTACCTCACTTTCCTATTCACTTTTAAATCAATTAAGGACAATAAAACTTAAAATAACATAAGAAATTGCATACTCTAATTATCAAGTTTTATTACCATGAAGATGAGCATATCTATATGGTTCGGTTTTAGTTAGTAGCATTGTGGTGTGACTATGTTTCCTGCTGTGCTGAAGATTTACTGGGATGCCTTGAAGCACAGATGCAGAGGTGTTTAGGGTTTCACAAGCCATCTATCACAACAACAGCAGTCGAGTTTCATTAACCTTTAAATCTGAATATAAGTTGCACCAGTATATAAGACGCACGTTGTTTTTGTAGGTCTCTCAGAGAGAAAGAAGGATTAAACTTTCTTCTTGAGTCACGATTTCTGTCATGTTTAGTAAAGTCAACAATTTGCAGTTTTTCAGATCACTATGCCCTGCAAATGTTTATTTCATCTAAGTCAAGGCTGCAATTTGAAGACATTCATAGAGATTCCAGTGCCCAAGATCACATCCCTTTTCAGCAGACCTAAAAGGACTGGCAAACAAATTCACGGCCAGTCCTTACCATTACTTGAAAAATTTAAATTTTTCTGTAAACAATCTTGTCAGATCAGATTTATTTTCCTTTGCAATATCACTATATCAAGTACACACATATAACAAAAATTACTTTTAGTAAGTGTGGAATGTGGAAGAGTAAAGGCAATATACCATGATAAAATATATTCCTGATGAAAAAAGAATCCAAGTCAACCAAGACCTCAGCCTTTTTGCAGCCCTTCTCTTAAAGCTGTATTTTTACATAGATGCAGACCTTAAAAAGAAGAAGTTGCTTAATGGTTTTAACAGTGTCTGTAGAGATTTCCTTTCAGAATTGAACCTGTCAGTTTCAGTTCTTTCCCGCATAAAACCTTATCATTTTATCAAAGCGAAAGTATAATGTATTGGGAGGTTTACTGAAGCTTCCACTTTGCTGTGGCACTCTCAGTGAACCTGAACCTTGTATATGGGACAAAAACAAAAAAAGTCCTGTGCACCTCATACCTAGTTTCCCAGAGTAAACAACAAGGTTTTTCTCAGCTTTATTTGTCCTTGCAATTGATTTCACGCTGTTGTTCAGTGCCGGCCTTGAGCATGCACCTCAGCCATGTGGTGGTGTTTTGCATGGTGCGATGGTTTGCTAAACATCAGGAGCAAAGAGTGTAAAGCACCACATCATTTAGTCAGTCATGTTCAGTCACTTTCTTCCACACATGGAGGAGGCTAAGTGCAGTTGTACACAGAGAATCATAGATGTGTTTGATAGATGTTTGATCGCAGCCCTTAGATGTTAGCATCAGAAGTAAGAAGAATAAGTGTGTCATTAGTGAAACCTGCCTTTGATTCGTCTCCAGCCAGCTAAGGTCTCTTTCACAGCTGCAGATGATCACCTGTCTTCTTGAAAGCCCCATGTGACAGTGCAGTAAAAATAAACTGCTGTCCAAAGAGATATCCCTCTACCATCACTAGCGCAGTTAGTCTTTCATGATTTATATATTTTTTGTGATAAAACACAAACTAACACACATACAAAAACACAACCAAACACACCAATTCTTCATTTCTGAAAGAGCTCTGGGTGGGCGGGCTTCCGGGCATTGAGAGAAAAAAAAAAAAGAGAGAGAGAAAAAAAGCCGCAACCGAAGACGTCAGGCTTTATTTAACATACAGCTCATTTGAAATCTGCTGGTGTGCCCCATCCAAGCTGTCTCTGGACAGCTCTGCTCTTGATGAAAAGCACTTTTATTGAGCTTTTCTTGGGGAGGTCGGGTGCCACTGTGTGCATTTCTGTGTGTGTGTCTCGTTGTTGGTTGGAGATTAAAACAGATGGCAATAGTAGTACCGTCTGGCACGACATCACATCTTAGCAGGGAAAAGTGAGAGAACAAGAACAGGCAAATGGTTTGTCTGAGAATTGAAATCAGTGTCATTCGGGTGCGACATACTGTATGGCATGATTGTCAGTATAATAAGCAGGTCTACAGACTATCATTCCTCAAGGATGAATGGATATTAGAGCAACAAAATGGCTCTCACAAGTAACCTCTTTGCAAATCATGCGATTTGTATTCATCATTCCAGAGTCCCCATTTTATTCAGGACTGAGCAGCTGTGGTAGAGACAAGCTCTGACTCAGATACAACAAATTCTTGCACAGACGAAACTCTGTCTTTCCAATATAGACTCACAGTTTTTTCTTCCTTTCACACATATTGGCTGCTTTTGGTTGAACATTTATAAAACCTGAAATAGACACATATATTGACGACAGGTCGACAGGTCACTTTGCAGCAAATTGGGCACTTAACTTTTGCAGATGGTGTTAAATACATTTCCAGGAGACTTTGCTTTGCTGGTTAACATGTGTTGCAGTCAAGTCAGGCTGGCCACAGGATGCCTGTTAGAAACCATGGGAACATTAGGGAGGGGGGAGTAGTAATCTGCCAGTCCAAGATGGGCCGCACACATGCATAGCACTTCCACAAACACACAGGTCCCAGGCTCTCTTTCTCCCCTTCTGACTGATTCCAAACACACACACACACACACACACACACACACACACACACACACACACACACACACACACACACACACACACACACACACACACACACACACACAATCCACTTTCTGAGGGGGCTCATTCATAACATGGCATGACAAAGGAAATTCTCTGCTGACAGCTTTATGGAGTGAG
This sequence comes from Symphodus melops, assembly GCF_947650265.1. Taxonomy (NCBI): domain Eukaryota; kingdom Metazoa; phylum Chordata; class Actinopteri; order Labriformes; family Labridae; genus Symphodus; species Symphodus melops. The sequence continues at coordinate 18,941,194 of NC_136693.1, read as the reverse complement.
AAAGTCCTCCGACTTTACTGCCCTGATGTCACTTCCTATCAAACAGATCCTTGGTCTCTGGGCAGTGAATATTAGCCTGCCGGCTGTGCTCCCTCATGCAACCAGCTCCAATCTTTTCCCATACAACTGAAATCAATGAGATGCTTAATGTCTCAGGTGTGTACTATATGTGAGTTCTGCATGCAGTTGTGCTTGTATTTGACTTTTTACCCTTTAGCTCCAGGTAAAAGCCACCTTGAACCAACAAAACTGATACACATTGTTGAAAGTGAAAGAACAGCACAATGTGTCACCTATTCACTAGTTTGGATTAATTGCTTTGCTGTTTGGTGTCAAATGCCTCAATCAGCTCTTTTTTGTACTTTAACACATGGACAGAAGCAAGACTTTTCACCAGGATTGGATGTAAGAAAATTCCAGTTACTAGCACTATGTGGCCAACAGTCACCTGACCTACCTTTCTTATTCAGACAAAGCTTCTTGCTCTTTAAAAGTTGCACTTGTAAGTCTTTTCATTAAGGTAACTTTAGTTAGATGATACATAAATAACTGTTAAATAATTTCCCTCTGACTTCAACTGTTTCAATTCAACATGAGCTTCAGTATCTAGAATAGAATTAAGAATATGTTTTAAAATCAGCAGCTGCATTCAATCAAATTCAATTTATTTAAGTGAATTGGTTATTGAAGTCAGATTTTTTATTTCACCATCAGTAAAAAAGTTTTCATCTGCAGAAAACCACAAATGATCTAAAACCGACAGCCTGCCCTTCTGTAACAGCATGCGAGGAAAGCTAGATTTAGCAACATTGTAGCATTGTTTTCATATGGAGTGTCCTAGCTGCCCACCAATGACACAGTGCAATTTGTCACACCACTTTTACACTGACTTGTATGGCGTTATTATTGTGCCACATTGGCGAGAGGCCGAGGAGACAGTTCTGAGAGCGCAGTGGCCCTCTGCGAGCACATATTTTCATTTTGAACAGCAAATGTATATCTGACCAAACCAAAAACATGATCTATGCACGCTCAACTCTTTGCACACGCTCTCTCAACCTCTGCTCCGTGTGCTCATGATCAGCTCTGCGCTCAACACAGCGTCTCTGTGCTCTCAACTTGCACCTTGCGCTCTCAACTTTCCTCCTGAGCTCGCTGGAGGTGGCACACCCTCATTAAAAATGAAGCCAGCAGAACCAGCCAATCAGAGTGGCTGTTTACATCCAATTGCGTAGCTTCCAACGGAACTGATGTAGTAGTTGACATATATATATATATATATATATATATATATATATATATATATATATATATATATATATATAGATATATATATATATATATATATACACACACACACACACATATATATATATATACAGTACATATATATAATATATGTACTGTATAATATATGTATGTATATATTGTATTAAATATATATTACACATATATTTAACATATATATGTTTTTATATATCTATGCTATCAACACCTGCTTTACCAATAAACACAACTTGCAGGAGATCAGTTCTGTTGGAAGCTATTAAACAGCCATTCAAAATTACTCTCCCCCCCATCTCTGATTGGCTGGTTCTGCTGGCTTCATTTTTAATGAGGATGTGCCACCTCGAGCAAGCGCAGGGGGCAAGTTGAGAGTGCAAGATGCATGTTGAGAGCACAGAGACGCTGTGTTGAGCGCAGAGCTGATCGTGAGCACACGGAGCAGAGGTTGAGAGAGCGTGTTGAGCGCGCATAGATCATGTTTTTGGTTTGGTCAGATATATATTTGCTGTTCAAAATGAAAGCATGTGCTCGCAAGAGAGCCACTGCGCTCTCAGAACTGTGTCCTCGGCCTCTCACCAATGTGGCACAATAATAACGTCATAGACTTGTTTTCTGTCGCTCACTAAGATGTACATGGAACGAGCACGGACACTCTATTTTCTCACTCAACAGGGCTGGTTAGCTTGTTTTATAACGAGGAGATAACATCACATGAAATGGAGAAACAAGAGAAAAACTTTATTTCGGGTTAGGGTTAAAACACTGCAGCTCGTGTACTGACTAGAACTAGGAAATGGGACCACATTACTCCTGTTTTGGCCTCTCTGCACTGGCCCCCTATAAAATCTAGAATATAATTTTAAATCCTTTTTCTCACTTACAAACCTCTACATTTAATGACAAGCTTCTGAGTGTTAAGATTTGCGTCAAACGCTTGTCAATACAGAGCACCACACATCCGTTTGTCCACCTTCAATACAAAAGCACTAGCTTTCATATTGTTTGAAGGGGAAAACAGTCACTGTAATTTTTAACTTAAAATTCCTTTATGTGTCTCAAATGTTAAATCCATGTAAGTTTCCATTGCTTATCAATTGCTTAATCTTTTTGAATTTGTTTTTGCTTTACAGATAATTGATGAGGAGGAAACACAGTATATGACCAACTGCCCCCCTGCTGTGACAGAAAGCACTCCTCGCAGACGCAGCAGCATCCAGGTGTTTTGGACTGCGCCCCCCAGTGGCTCTGGCTGCGTCCTGCTCAAGTATGTAGGAGACATAAGCACTAATTTAATATATAATATATTATATAAAGGCGGAGGTTTAACTCCCAAGAAACATTTCATTTTTGATAAAGACCGGTCCAGGCTTTTAACAAATAATCAGCACAATGACCTGTCGTTAAATGGAAGTTTACGTAAATGTGCTTTGTAAGGTGACTTTGAGTGCTTTACGTAAATGGTGCCATTAATTAAAATGTATTTTTATTTATTTCATTATCATTATTATTGTGAAAAGTTGTGATGGACAGTATCATAATCCAATCCAATTTTATTTGTTAAGCACTTTAAAACAACCACAGTTGACCAAAGTGCTTTAAAGAGGAATAAATAAAATTCATAACAGCTCACATTAAGTTAATGATAATGTATTAGTTTCAGCTACATTGTATTTAGCAGATGCTTTTATACAAAGCCATACTACACAAGCAAGGATATAGGAGAGAACAACGTCTAAGAACAGCTTTAAGTATGAGGCAATGCACAACATTGACAGCTGTTCTTGAGAGTTCTATTCAGCAACAAACCCATCCTAAAAACTTTCAAACAAAACCATCATTGTCAAATCAGACTTTTCATTGACAGAGCGTAGTGGGTGGGAAGGAGTGAAGATGTGGATGAGAGAGTTGAAGTTAGAAGGAGCCATAATTGTCACTGTTTTCTAAGCAAGCAGCAACATTTTAAGCTGTTATATACTAGGGAGGGAATTCAAAATAAAGGGATTGTAATCAATGAACACAATTTTACATCACTTATCTCTAAGATCTACCCAATCAAGGTCTGATTCACCAAGGATGTTTCACTTGTGATAAATTCCAGCCAGAAACACTGTCATCTAGAGTTGCAGCTCAGTTTGTTTGTGGAGAACAGCTGTCAGTAGTTATATTGAAATTTACTGTATTTTCCGGACTATAAGTCGCATCAGTTAAAAAATGCATCATGACGAGAAAAAACTAAACAAAACATTAGTCGCACCAGACTATAAGTCGCATTTTTATTTCACAAAATCCATGACAGAAAACAGACATTTAATCTGGAAATGCAAGTTATTCAACTACACAATAACAAACAGAACAACAGTCTAAATAGCTGCCCGTTATGTTTATGTAACACATTCACAGTTAGTCAGCTACACAATAAGGACATACAAACAATAGGCTAAATTAACATAACAAGCTAGCGAGTCCACTAAGCTCTCGATTCCACATCACTGAATCCATTTAAGGCTTCATCTTCAGTATAGCTTCTGAACAGCTCTGGAGAAAGATGGCGTCTCTTCTTCTGTGGAGCCATAGTTGTCACAACCCTAGAGCGCCCTCTCACGGCTGTAGATGGTAATGTTTACTCCTTGGTTCATGTCAGTCAGTGTGCATGTAGCCTATATTTTGATATATAAGTCACACCTGATGATAAGTCACTGGACCAGTCAAACGATAAAAAAAGTGTGACTTATAGTCTTGAAAATATGGTAATATTGAACATTATATTATATTACTTTTTTTGTTTGCAAAGACAACAAAGGAGCAGAGTTCTGCTGTTCAGTTAGAGGTACATTTCTCTCTTTGAATGTTATTCAAATAGAAGATGGTTTCTAACTGTCTCATGTGCACTCGTTAAGCAGTTGAAAAAGTTATACATTTTATAAATTTCAGACTATTCAATAGTTTTTTTGAAGTTGACTCACACTGAGCTAAGTTTAAGTGTTAATATTTTGATTTAAACTGACACTACTCCTTGGGATTTTGAGTTGTACTTTTATAACACATCAGTTCCAATATGTCCAAAACATTTTGATCCTTACCTGACTTCATAATAGTTTGTTTACTGTTATTAGTTATGCAGGTGATTGACGCCAACCAATTGTGCTGCTGTGATTCTTCTGAGCTTTCCTTGGATTCACATACAGTCATATTTAGTTGACAAATTATGGCAAGAAAACCTTTTGTTAGTCCAGTGCTGTGGGGAAATAAGATGGAACCTTGCTGGGGTAAATGCAACTTGCAAATCATTCTGATCAATACATTATTTCACTGTTTTAGTACAGCCTGTTACTTTGCTGCCTCTTCTACAGTTTTGTGGTTTTTACGGCGAGGTGATATGAGGTTGAATATCTTCGTACAGAAATGCATGTCATTATGTGACCTTCACCCTGCCAGAGTGTTACGAGTTTCTCTTTTCTGTGTTTCTGAGCTTTCCAATTCTCTTGTGTTTATCCTCCTTGAGTATCTTCATGACCTGCCTGAGCTTTCGTTGACTCTCTTGCACTGATGTGACATTGTGCTCCCTGCTCTCTCCAACTCCCTTCCCTTTTTAATCCATCTTTTCTTTGTTTTCATCTTCAGTGTGTGTCATAGTTTTCTCAAATCAGACAATGTTGTACTTCTTCACTTCTCATTGAATGCAGGATAGAATGTGATGATTTGAAAGTGCAGAGATGTGGATGTAATACCAGGGTGCAGACAACAGGTGAGGGAGGGAGACGTGTGAGAAGAAGACAGTTGAAAAGAGATTTCTCTGAAAGTCATGATTACAGGCTAGGAGTGTGTTCTTGAAAACTGTTCTTCCCCTTTCTGGCAGTCACAAAGATGCCAAGGTTTTCGTGTGCCTTGCTGCTGAAACACAAAAAATGTCTTCATAAGACTGTCGTGATGAAAAGGTACAATCCCTGTATCTCACTTTACAGTTCAGCATTTTAATATGAAAACTGTTTAGACGCGAAGACTTTTTACACTATTGAGTTATTTTACAGCCCTAACCATAATTGGTAGGTGGTAATACAAATACTACTCAGTCAACAAATATACACAGCAAAGAACAAACATTATAATGTGAAATAATATTATAGATTAGCCTAGCTTAGATAGGTAAATGTTATTACCACCACAGGCAGGGTTAATGTTTGCTTTTCATTTCATTTCAAATCCCAAAAGAACTGCCCGTTGGTCCGCCTGCCTGTAAAATATGCTGGTTATTTAAAAAACGACATCTGGTTTGGAAATTAGAAGTGTGTGTGTGGCTCAAGTACTGTATATACATATGTGTTTCTATAAGAAAGCTCCAGTGACTCAAATGATGTCTCGGGAATCTTGCTTCTTCCCAGTGGTTTGCTGCAGTGTAATTGACAGGCAGTCACCGTCTTTTAGATGGAAAGACTGAGCTTGGTGGTTTGGTGCATGATGATAGGGTCAGGCAAGGATGCTCATTCAAACTGCTGAACTCTCAGCACCGACTTTGAAAGTTTAATCATCGAGTCCAGTTTATTTTGGGCTTTCTTACATTATATGCCAGAATCATATCATGCCAAGGTTTCTTTCACTCTATTGCTGGTATCATACTTTGGGTTTGTGCAAATGTTTTCTACACATTGCAGCAATCAGAAACCAAGCTCCTCTAGAGGAAAATCTATGACACGGGTGCTGTTTAACAGAAAAACACAAGGTCCACAATGGTTTTAAGGTAGTTTGAGAACTTGGAAGAGAGGTATAAAATTAATGACAAGACTAAAAACTTCTCTTTAACAGGCAGAAATGTTCCGCAGTGACAGAACAGCCATCTACTAAACTGCGCTGGGCTTGAAAATGGGATAGGGTAATTGGATAAGATAAAAAATGGGATAAAGAAGGACATGTTAAATATAATAAATATATAAATAAAAATCATAAATACTACAAAAAATGCTCGCCAGAGCAGAGACAAGTAAAATTTGAATACATCCGAAAGGTGATCCTATCAGGGATGAGATTGAAAATTATTTGGACACGTCATCCACCCTTAAGGAGTCCCAGAACCTGTCCCTGGTAGACCCCCTCTGTTACTGAGTCTGTTCAGCATACATTCAAGATGCTGTTTCAGTCATTGCATTAACCAATTCTTTCATGTGGTGCCTGTGAGGTTTTCCAGTGTCTTAAAATAACTCGACAGGCTGTTATTGTACCCACCACGATCACACAGAATTCACCCTTGAATATGTTGGGTCTGAGATTGGTCCTCCAGTAAACACAGCACTGGATTAAAAGGAATTTGTGATTTAAACAAACTACTCAATATATGAATGACCTGAGCAAATGAACAAAGCTTTTTTTCAAAATCCATCCAAGCGGTTTTATCTTCTGTCGCACTCCAATATTTTGCTATTTTGGCCACACCGAAAGACAGATTATACAATCTTGGGTCGGTGAGGCTCAGCCCTCCCTTCTCCATATGCGCACTTAACTTTATTAGTTAAATTCTTGGCCTTTTCCCACTCCATAGAAAAGTCTGTATCATCAGACCGCTTAAAAATCATGGACGGCATTTTGATGGGCAACATCATACTAGTGTTATTAAACTGTGGTGCAATTACCATTTTTAGTTTCTTAACTTTTCCCAACAATGTGAGTTTGAGCTTCCCCCATTTATAAAGGTTTGTCTTAATTTTCTGAGAAGTAACGGGTCAAAATTCAACATTACTATGTCTCCTGTGTCCTGAGCAAGCTTAAGTCGCTTTAGGTATATACACTATTTTAAACCAATTCATAAAATTGGAGTTAAAGTCAAAGTGAGACATGGTAGTGAACAAAACAATGCCATTCCACCTTACCAAAGGCTTTCTCTGCATCAAGAGAAACGGCCACAATTGGAGTATTTTCAGATTGACTCAGCCACAGTAAGTAATAGCCTAACATTGTCAGTTGAGATCCTATTCATCATAAATCCCACTTGGTTAAGGTGGATGATGTTCAGCAACACCCATTGCAAACGTTTGGCCAAAATTTTAGTCAAAATTTTACAATCAAGATTTAGTAAGGTTATATGTCTAAAATTAGCAGGGTCTGTTGCATTAGGAATAAGAGAGCTCACAGGTTCATTAAAGGTGGAGCCAAATTGTCCCAGATCAAAAATCTTTTTACTATTAGGTCAAAAATAACTATGAAAGCTTTATGATATTCTACCCCGAGTCCGTCATAACCAGGTGACTTCCCATTTTTCATTGAGGAAATTGCCTTCCTTATTTCATCCTCTGACATAGTCTAGTACATCGACTTCCTCAGGTTGTAGCCTACATCTATTTTCGAGAGAAACTGTTATACGTCTTCTCGTGCAGTGTTGGAAGCTACAGAGGATATGCACAATCTTTCGTAGTATTGTTGAAAAACTATATTTATTTCTTTATTTGAGAAAAACTCTTTATCACCCTGATTTATAACTGGTATTATATTAGCAAGTTTTTTTACTTCATCAGTCTCGCCAGCAGTTTTCCAGTTTTTTCTCCTCCTTCATAAACACTCATTCTTAATCTGTAAAGAGCATATGGTCTGAAATAGCTATTGCATTCATAGCACAGTTAGCTACAATATCTATTAAAGAAGAGCTTATTACAAAAAAGTCCAGCCTGGAGTATGTTTTGTAAAAGTGCGAGAAAAAGGAGTAGTCACGCATAGTCGGATTAGTTAAACTCCATATGTCTCTTAGTCCTACAGAACATCACCACTCAACATAGAGCTCCTTAGTCAGGAGAAAAGGTCTGCATGAAGTCCTATCCAAGAAAGGATCCACAACTTCATTAAAGTCACCGGCAAGATCAATTTGGCCAGCAGTGTCTCCCAGTATCTTATTAACCTGATGATAAAAATTGGAATCTCCCTTGTTGAGGGTGTAAATATTACACACCACCTTCATCCCCTCTAGTATGGCCTCAACGCACACAATCCTTCCTCCTGTATCTTTAATATGCCTTGTAAGAATGAAGCTGATATTCTTAAAAATTAATTAAAATGAGTACACACACTCTAAGCAACCAGCATCCGAGTATTGAGACTCCTCCCCACCTCCTGCACATGGGATCTATCTCAGTTCAGATCCAAGCAAACAAACCTCTCCAGTGTTTACAACAGTGCACCTTGCTTTTTTACCTCAGTCTGCAGCTTTCCCGTGCCCATGCTCGTTGACAAACTTCTCAGTTGCTGCAGCGGTGTTAAAGCGTAAGCTTTTCCCTATGAAGTGCAGCATCACGTGAAAGCCTGTGTGTATCTTACATTAAGCTCATGCAATATGCGCATCACAGATGTAAAGGCTTTCCTTTTCTACGTCAGCTGCTTCGTTATTTCAGGAAACAGAGACAAACGCCCCCCCCCCCCAAAAAAAAACAACAACTTGCTTTTCTTTAGCTGCATTAATCACCTTGTCCCTTGCTGACTGCCTCAGAAAACGAATCAGAACTTGCCTCGTAGGCTGATCTGTGTGCGGCATCTGAGCTAGCTGCCTATGCACCCTCTCCATCTCAAACTTGTCGTCAATTTCAACACCAAGCTCTTTGGTTAGAATCTTTTGTACACAGTACAGGTAGTGTTCCGTTAAGCCTGGTTCACACGGCAGGATAATTACGCCGATTTTGGCCCCGATTCTCCCCTTCCGATAATCTTAAGGACGCCCCGATCATCATAAGATAATCTTATAAGATCATCCTGCCGTGTGTGGTGTGTTCAGAACGCTCTCGTCTCGTCGGAAGAATGTCGGGACCACTCCGATCTCAAATCGGGGATATTCAACATGTTGGATTGTTTTGGCCCGATCTCTCATCATGTGTGGTGTTTCCCCTCCGAGGAGAAAACGAGCACGAGCCTGTTGACTGTGACGCGTAGCCAATCAGAAAGCGAGGTGACCTTATTAGCGAAAACACCGGTAGCAAAACAACTGCTACTCACTTCCATATCAACATGTAGCAAGTACAGCTCATGCTCCCGTTGTCTCCACTCCTTTGACCGACGCCTCTTTTTAAAACGTGTTTTTTCAGATAAAAACAGCACAAACGATCCCTATTACATCCTCTTTGTCCATTTGTTGACTCTGGAATCACGTTTGATCTCGAGAGGTTTTGCGAGATTTCCAGTCTGATCGGGGGACGTTCACGAGTGAAATCGGCTCGTGTGTGGTGTGTTGATGTTGCCGTGTGGCCGCACACCACACACTGTACGACCGAAACTGTAAAACCTCCGATTATTTATCACCATGTGTGTGGTCTCTAAAGTTTGGGAAATCTGCCGACAATTTTAAAATCCTGCCGTGTGAACCAGCCTTAAGTACCAAAAAGTCTCTTTAAATCCCACCAACCTCACGTTATTCCGCCTGCTATGGTTTTCAAGGACTTGCACTCTGGTCCATAGGGCTTCCATTTGATTATCCGAACTCCTTCTGCCTCTTAGCAGCCGCTCTGAAGTTTCTTTCACATGTGCAATGTGTACTTCAGCCTCCCCCAAGCGCTCCTGCATGGCTGTCACCGCTGTACTCAGCTCCATGCGGCCATCTTGGTCGCTGCACGCGACCAAGATGGCCGCTGCAGGTTGGATTACTGTAATTGTCTTTTATCAGTGTGCTCTGCTAAGTCTCTAAAGACTCTAAAAGAGACCACATGTTTTGGCTTCCCTGCACTGGTTCCCTATACAGTCTACAATATAATTTAAATCCTTTTCTCACTTACAAACCTCTTAATGGTCAGGCACTCTTTTATCTTCAATAGTTAATTATGCCGTACTACCCTTCAGAACATTATGCTCCCAGAAAACAGGCCTGCTCATGGTACCTACAGTCTCTGAATGGACAATGGGAGCAAGAGCATTCAGTTATTAGGCCCTACCATAGAATAATCTACCAGTCAAGGTCAGGTAGGCAGACACACTGTGTACTTTTAAGAATAGACTTAAAGTATTTATTTTTGATAAAGCTTATAGTATGGATGGTGCAGGTGTAGACCAGCTCCCAGTTATGTTGTTATAGGCATAGACTATAGACATAGAACTCGCACCTGAGCTCTTATCTCTCCCTTTCTCTCTTATGAAAATTGTATTACATTAATTTCAATTCTTAGCGACTAACCACATCTTTTCCTGGCAGCGCCTGAGCTTGCATGTCTTGTAGGTTCCTCAGAATTGTTGGTGTGTGACCCTAGGCCAAATTTGAAAAAAATGTCCCCACTCAATTAAAGGGTTAGGTTTCAGTCCAGAGTTATAAGTATCCATGTTTATAACTGGGCTGCTTCCTATGGTGTGTGAATAGTTCATGCATTTTGAATGTTAAATTTGTAACTGTCAAGTGGGGCTGTGCAATAAATCTGCCTCTAAATCTGACTCTAAATCTCTAAATGTAATTATAGAATAAGTCTTTAAGTACACGGGCCATGCATTTACATATTAGCACACAACTTGGAGAACCCTTCATACTTCTGCTATGTATTTATTTGTCAATTTGGAATGTTCTTTCAGCTCTCATTGTTCCACTTCTCTGTGGGGGGGGGGGATTTTCACTCTCACCTTTGTTCTTAATTACATTTTCAGCTTTCTGTTTAATTGGACTGAAAATAATTGGCTTCCATTCTGCTCATTAGGGGGGAACTTAACCATAAAATCAAACATGACCTGCTATTGTGTGATGACAAAAAGTCAAACAATCGTCAGCAGGAGCAATTTTTTGCAGTATGTTTGTTTTGGCTGGGGACCTGCTGGTTGTTCCACAGAAACAGAGTCACTCAGAATATAATCCATAAATTGTGCTCCCCATTGAAGTTTCCACTATCTACAGTATCTTTCCATTTGTAGGTCGGAAGCAATTTATTTGTCATCTCCCTCTGGCGTGCGATATGGTGGATAGTGCGATGTGTTCTGATGGGCTGTCTGTGAGAGACAGTGTATCTGTGATCAGAAGAATGTCAAAACCATGTGCAACTGTCAGAAAGTGTTTATCTCCGTCTGCACAATGACAGCTAAGATCAAGGAGAGCTTTGATGGAACTCTGAATAGCCATAGAAATTAAATAGAAATACACATGCTTCTTTGCAGATGATAAAAGTATTGTTTCTTTTTGCAAAGTTTATAGCGAAAACTGACCATTTTCTTTTTCTTCAATGAAGTAATTTAGTTGTAGAGGGAGCAGTTAGGAAAAAAACTACAAAAATGTTCTACAAGAATACAAATGGAAATGTAGCTATAGAATAACAACCTTTTTGGCTGCTTTTCTTTTTAACTATTCTTTCTTTTTTTTCTTCTTTTTGTTAACCTGCCACTCATGCATACAAACTCCCTCACATACACACCCACACACATTCAAATCAGTGCACTCTCTGGGTGATTGGGATCGGCAGTGGTGTCATTCTGGCAAAGTGACATAGAATTTAAATTGGGTGTTAAATAAGCATTGCTCTGCTTGATCGTCTGGCCAGCCTAGGAAAGTAGGCAAGCAGTGAAGCAGAGTGGGCTGCTCCAACTCAGGCAGTTATATGAAATTGGGGTGAGATTGAATGAAAGTGTGAGCATTAAGAGATATACTGGCCGTGCCACTTACCTTCAATCATTTTATCAACATTATGAGAGGCTGATTAGGCCTAATACACACTTGCCCTCTCTAAAACCTTCTTGATCTAAACTACTTACCATAATGACCTCTATTGTACATAAGGCCTGCACGATATTACTAAAAAATGACATTGCAATATTTATTTTCCTTGCAATATGTATTGCAAAATAAAAAAAAGAAAACAAATCTTTCTCTTCTCCCTGAACGGCTACCTTATCGTGGTGGGGGAGTTTGAGTAGCCGAATATTCCTAGGAGCAATGTTGTCAGGGGCTTTATGCCCCTAGAGGGGCTCCCGAGTCAAACAGGTCCTTGGGGATGTTTCAGACCAAAAGCAGTTCCCCAGCTAAGTTCCCCTATGAAAAAAAACAGGGACCGAGACGCCGTCCGGCATAGCGCAGCCAGGGCCTTACCTTGGAGCCAGGCCGAGGGTAAGGGCCCATAGGAGAGCGCCTGGTGGCTGCGCCTTTACCCGTGGGGCTTGGCTCGGTGGGACGTCGCAGGCCCGTCCTCCTGTGGACCCCCCACCCACAGCGGAGACCAAAAGGGTCAGGTGCAGTGTGGATCAGGAAACAGTCAATGGCAGGGGCCTCAGCGACCTGATGCCCGGACACAGCTTCTGGCTATTGGGACATGGAATGTCATCTCACTGGGGGGAAAAGGAGTTAAATCATTAAGTCTAATTTGTTTTCAGTTGCCGATTAATATGGATGTAACTAAATTATTGCTAATTTTGAATTTCCAATTCAAATCTGCAATCTTGGAACACAGAAGACATCACTACATCACGTCAGGAGCTTTCTACTTCTAGTATGATAAGAGGGCAAATGGATGTTTGATGAATATGATATAGTTTACGTCTTTGACTCTGAGTGAAAATAGTCTTGTTAAAGGAATATTTTGGTATTTTTGAAGTGAGGTTGTATGAGGTAGTTGTCAATAATAAGTATGAAGCCACAAGAGATGCCAGTCTGCGCCGCCCCTAGAGAGACCGCTACAGCTATACAGACAGGGTTATTTGCTCCACGTAGTTTAGCTAATTTTAAGAAAAACTGAACTCCTAAAACAATGTTGGGTATGCTTTATTGAAGAAAAATCAAAATGCTTTACTTTTGCACTTGAAATCCACTTTGTTTTAGCACTATACTTTAGCTAACTAAAGCCACACATTAACGATTTTGTAAATTGAAATTTATGGATGCCAAAGTATATTTCAGATGTGTTTTAGCTTAATTTTTCATTTGTTCATTTGCATGCACGAAAGAGTGAGAGATACAGCGGGGGAGAGCGCACTAAGACACTCCAACGTTTAGCCTAGATTACTGCACAAACGCCATTCACCATGCACACTGCTTTACTTTTAGTACAGTAGCACACAGGTGATCCGTGATCCATATGGACTGGTCAATTGGTCGGCTCGATTTCACTCTCACCCTGTCTAGCATAATGATAGCAGCAAAATCTCACCTGCTTTGAAAATCTCCACACAGATTAAAGCAGATTAAATATGTTTATTGCAAAACTACATTAATTAAGAGTGTAAAACATAATCTATAGACATATAAACTATAAAAATGTATTAAGTTAATATATATATCATAACTCATAACAAGGTTGCAAACCTAGGTTTTTCTTAAGCTAACTTTCCTATTCTCATGAATTGATGTTTTTTTTTTCTATTTTGCTTTTACATCAATTAAGGACACCTAAAACTTCAAACATAACGCAATGGCAAACTGTAGTCATCAAGGTTTATTGCCAAGAAGATAAACAAATCTACATTGTCCTGTTTTAGTCAGGAGTGTTGTAGTGTGACTGTGATTTGCTTGAATGTTGCACTTGATGCTTGATACTTCTAGAAACCATATTGATTTTTAAGGAGGATTTTAATTGTAAATTCTTAAGTATTTATTAAAGATTCCCCCAGGAGGACGCTGCAGTCTTACCTGAACCTAACCCAAGTCCAAGCTAGCTCACATTTTTCCCAAAAGAATAGTTAATTACCACTTACCTTGGTAAGCGCATCAAGCAGTGTGACGGTGCAGGATGACGATTTACTGGCATTTCTCCAGTTCGCCTGTAGGGGCGCACATTTAGGAAACGGTCCTATGGGTCATATTATGTGACAGACGACCTCTACGGTCGTATAGGTTGGAGGACTTGTTGAAGTTGACACCATATTTGCAATATCTCCTTGTTTTATGCAGTGCGTGGGTCTTGCATTATGCCCATTGTAACTTTAAAAACAGTATCGAAACGAATTGCATTGTTTTGTTCAATGTAGGATTTCAGAGATGTACATATTTGATTAAGTTACATAGCCAGCTCAAACCTGTTTGATTTTTCCTTATAACATTGGGAATTTAGGGAGATAAACAGCTTGTCTTTCTTGAAAACAACCATAATGCATTAATTTCCTCCTTTAATTAGCATATTATTTCCCCATTTTGCTATTTGTATTCTCTTGCTTTGAGGAACCAGTTCTGGGATCAGCTCAGCTTAACAGCTCAACTTAGTTTGATACTTCAAAATGAATGGCATCCAAACAGTCCAGCTGGAAAGGGCCCACCTGGATCAGACCCTACCCCAACATGTCCCTCCAGCATTTCATTTGTTGGGTTATTTTATCTCCATGGAAATCTTCATACAGCAATGGCTGCTGTATAAGCCATTTGTGGAAGTGAGGGGCCCGGAGGCTTGTTTTCTGTTGTTGTTTTCTCAATTCTGTTGGACTCTGAAAAGGATTGTCTGAAGGCTGATTTACATGTCAAGGCCCTTCTCAGACCTATGTTCCAAACCACCCAGAGGAACAGGCCTCTTAGACAGCTCAATCTAGAGGAGCTGCCAGGCCCCATATTTGACAAACATTACTGTTTGCCTGTCCATCAGGTCTTATCGACATAGTGGATAGTTTACCATTTCTGTTCATTTTTGCAAATTTTACAGTTGAGGTGCTGAACAGATATTCTTAAGTGCAAAATTACTCTTTTAGTTGCAGCCTTTCTTTTTCATCTTTTTCTTCAGCTTTCCAACTTCTTATTTCTTTGTACGCGGGTATCTTAGTGCTGATGCTTGCTTTTTTTGGTCTTTGTAATAGACACTGAATGCCTCAATCTAAAAGACAGCAATTTCCCCATGGGCTCTGATACCTGCTTTAAGGAGTCAGAAAAAACAGGAAGATGATAATGATGAATACTTGCACATGTTCCATCTACCACAATCTACTTTTCAGACTCTATAACCTCATTTCCATCAAGCGGTTCAGTTCAGTTAGCCTCGGTTCAGCACACAGTTTGTGGCTTTTCCCGAGACTAAAGCCGAAAAAGATCCCCAAATTACCAACTTGTACTGTCCTACTTTTTGGTACCCTTCTTTTGGGGTCCCTAGTTTATCGCTCTGACCCTAAAAGGTGGAGCTAAACACTGCTGTCCGTTGATTGGTCGAAAGAACTGTCACTTTCCGTGTGACAGCGGCAAACAAAACCCCACCGTGTTTAAATGCCCAGTTGATTGCTTTTTCGGCTGTTTTCTTCTCGCGGCACACAGCCTTCTCTAAAACAAAGCTTGATTGAGTTTTTGTAACAAAGAGCCGCATGTTATTGACAAAGTAGATTAATTCATTGATGTCTTCCATCGTCAGTTCTGTTCACTGTGTCACATTTTTCTTCCTGTTGAATATATCAGTGGGGTGGCTGTTAGCTATTAGCTGCTATGATGTTACACTATTACGTAGCTGATGTGGCTATCGGCATCTGACTTACACGCCACCTACCGAATAGGGCATGGTTGGCTGTGGAAACGCAAACAGGATCAGGCTTTAACAAACCAAACCATACCAAACTGTACTGATCCATACTGGACCACTAGGTGGAAACGGGGCTTCTTAGATCTTAAAAATGCAGGATTTTTCACATTTTCTGCTTTCTGCTCTTTCAGTTTAAAACATTTAATTTTGCTGCAATATTTCACATTCTTCAACCATCTCCCATTGTGATATTCATGCTTTGTTTTGCCTATAAATATACATTTGCACTTTGGGGCTGCCCTCAACAAACTTCAATCCTCATTGCATCCCTCACTTGTTGTTCTCTCTGCATAGGGCAAGCATTGTGCAGAAGAAGATAATCTATTTCCAGGATGAAGGCTCACTCACCAAGCGGATGTGTGAGAAAGGTGGGTTTCTTTTATTGACATGGAATAAATCATTCTCCATGAGTTGCTTATTCTTTCGATCTCCCTGCTGCTACTCTATTTCACTCCCCCTGGTCATGGCTTTCTTTCATTTCTTTATTTGATGCAGGGACATTCCTCTCCCCTCTTATACTTTGGCATGTGAATTATTGTAAATGAGTGCAACCCCTGGATGTGCATGACATTGGAGCCACACTGAGCAATAGATCAAACAAACCATGCTGCACATACTTCCCATTGCTCATCCCCTCCCCCAAAACACACACACCCACAACACACCACCACCACGACTGGGGGCCACTCTCATCTGATTCTTTTATGTAAATGAGAAACCTCTGTTTTGTATCTTCTGATATTTACTTCCTCTCACTTCTCATCTTTTCTGTACAGAATCAATGTATGGGGACACTACAGATAAACCTCTGCTTGAATGTTGTGCCTGTGGAACAGCAAAATACAGAGTCACCTTCCATGGAAATTGGTCAGAAAAGATTCATCCCAAAGACTATCCACGTAAGTACAACATCGCTGCCCTTTGACACCACAGATGGTTTGGGATAGTTGTTGTTTTATGACCTTAATAGACCAAGAAAACAAAGTCAATGTAGACCTGCCAAGTGCATCTTCAGGCTGGTTAAAGCCCCTAAAAAGCACCTACAAAGCACACATAAAGCATGGGTAACATCATTGGTTTTATTTTCTGTTCAAAGCCAGTGCAGTTCCTTGTTGTTTTTTTTTGTTTTTAAAAAATGCTTTCTGCATCAGATGTTTTGTTTTTTATAGCTTTACTCACAATACTGTAAAAGTACACACTTTTAACCGGAAATCAAGATGGACTGGAACTGCATAACGCTGTTGCTATTGCATATTTGCTAAATTAAAAGTAATTTTAAGCCACAGAGTGATGTAATACAGGCTTCAAGGCAGGGTAGTTAATTTCCTCGAGATACATTTTTTAAGATTTTGGTTGAAATTGTCTTTTTGTCCTGACAGAAATTAATATTTTATGTGCTCTGAAAAAGAAAATTAGAAAATCTGTCATCTGTAGCAGTTAGCGTGTTAAACTTATGCACTCACTTCGAGTTTTAGAATCCAATCATGCTTCCCTGTCACCCAGCTCGTTCTCTACCCCATGCATGCACAAGCCCACTCTATAAGCATGAGCTGAAATCTGCTTCTGGACCAATGACGCTAGTACATCTAAGTGAGGGGTCCAGCTTTTGAGGGAGAACAGAGGGGTGGGTGAAGGTGGAGCACGAAGAGAGGCTTTCATAGTCATGGTAGTTTTCAAAAATTACCTACCCTGCCTCTAATACTAAATACAGAGAGAGTGCTGCAAAATTGTTTTTGTAAACTAGTAACATCAAGCATCAGTAAAACGAACTCAGAAATTTAAGTTGTGGGCGATGCCAGTGGAACAAATGACAACTTAACATGGGAAAGGGGATTCTCATATTGCCTACTCTTTTTAGGCTTATTTAGACTTTAAAATTATGTATAATTATGGGCGTGGTTGATTGCCATCTGTGTATCACTAGCTGTCTGCTTGACATCATCACACATGTTCTAGTCACTCAACTTACTATCTTGGCCATGCTTGTGTTGTTTGTGTCTTTGTGAGACTTTAACCATGCATGTATGAGTAATTGAAATCGATTTTCAAGAAATCTGTGCCCCTTTCTTTTTTTAGTAGGTAACAATCTTGTATTACTTTTTAATTAAACACCAATTAACAGGTATTGGTGACAGATGGAACCATAGCTTGCTAATATTAGTTATTTCAGTGATATCATCATATAAGAGATAGAGCCAACATGTTGTTCTTTTTCACTGCAGTAAAGCATAACTGATGTACACTAATAAATCATTTTACAGAACTTCCCCAGGGGATTAATAAAGTATTCTCATTCTGATTAATTTGACCGTTTCTTGTAATTAACACGCCCAACTCTCGCTCAGCAAATGAAGGTTTGATAAGTTCCAAAGCTTTTCTACATTTTGTCTGGTACACTGTTAGCACCACATTATAGGATAAAATTATGCCTTTTATAAAAATGAAGTTTATACTTTTGAAAACTTTATTATTGGTTTTGCTTATGAACGATTGGGCTAGAAGGCTTAGAGCCCCTGACTGGGCTAGAAAGATGGAAAGTATGGAGAACAACATTGATTTTGATCTTTTAATAGGATTTGTTGCCAATAGCAAAAATATAGATAATCTGAATCTCATCCTTTAATCTTGATTGTTGTACCATAGCCCCAAAAAGGATATGTTCCCAGTATGTGGGTGGTTTAGTCCCCATACAAGGCTAAATAGTGGTGTGGGTGTTGCAGAATGTTACTAATGTTAGTAGTGATGTGTGTATAACCTTGAGCAACACTATCAGGATGTGAATGGATTTAAGGATTACTCTGCCTCTCTTGTTTAAATCAGGCCCTCGGCAGTCAGATCAATACACTGATAGGACTGGAATAAGATAAACCCTGAAATCAAAAGGAACCCTAATTTACTGTCTTACAGAGGGAGTAGTTGGTTCATGACTCATTCTTACACACAAGTACACAAACACACACAAGCCCAGATAAATCAACTTTAAAGAGGATGGGGCAAGCTGTGTATTTCTGTTTCTGTTTTGTTCATTCACAGAGTCATTTCCTAGGCAACCAGTTATTATAATACTGGGACTATAACATTAAACAATATTATTCAGTGAATACAATAAACATTAAATTATCTTATTTCTTATTTCACATATATGACCTTTATAATAATTCCCAACCAAGTTTCCAAGTGAAATAGTAAACTTCTCACAACTTGTTTTCTGCTGCATGCAGTTCCCTATTTTTGCTGTCAGAGAACTAACACATGTTCAGGTTCACTAGAGTAGGAACAGTAGACCTTTGTTTTGACAAACATATTGAGACAAAAAAATCAATGTAAAACAGACCACAAGCCCTTTTTTCAATTATTCCTAACAATAGACTTGACAGTTCTATTTTCTTTCTCCCTTTTGCCAGTTGTGTTAGTATTGCAGCCTTCATGGCTATTAAACCAATGCAATTACAGCTCAGTTAAACATAGACTGTGTTACTAGAAAAAAAATGGCCTGGTTGTTCAGGCAAAGTCTGAAAACTTTCATCCATACAGCTATTATCTTTATTACGTACCCTTATTTAAGAGATCTGTAACTTAAAATTTAAAAATAAGCAGTTGTCCATTTTTTTGTTTGAACACTACAGATCCCAAGTTGATTTACTGACATCGACACAAAACAAAGCTAGATTAGTGGCACGGGATGTCTAATGCATGTCACTCATTGTCTTAGTCGTGGGACAGAAATGCTTTTGTCTTGTCAAATTTAATTTTAATGCTTTATAGCTTTTTGTGGATAGCAACTCAAAAAATGTAAGTCTAGCTTTAGTCAAAAGACATCATACGAGATCATTATATTCATAACCTTTTCACTCTTTAAAATAATTTAGTTTGAATGATACAGCTATCAGACATTTGTATCAATGTGGCAGGTTAATTCATCTGTAAAATGTATCTAATTGTCAACAATCACAGGGAGCCTATTATTATTGTACTATCACTTTATTTAAATGACTTGTGCATTCAGTGTGGTAAGAGTGGACAACCTTTGCCACAAATAGCCTTTGAATATGGTAACTAATAAAATGATACCATAAGTCTGGTTTGGCAGATGTTAGCCCTTTATTATGTCAGCTTGTGCTCTCTGTCCCTCTGCTTCACAAACACACACACACACACACACACAAAGTCTTATTGCCACACCTGCTTGTATTTTGACGGACATAATAACCATAGGAAAACATTGTTATGTTAAACTGCTGCTGCTGACTATAGGTTACTAGTCTGCATTACCTGCTCAACAATTTTGCTGCACTTTTCACTGTTAAAGCGAAACATGTTGTCTGTTAAATATTCCTGTTTAGTATTGGGGTTGTTCTAAATTCCAGCAGTACACCACTGATACCTATTAGGGTTTGTAGAAAGGGCTATATTCTTTGGAAAGCTCTTAAATTGACATAGATCAAACAGAGCATTGAAACATACAAGCAAATCAGCATATCATGTCACTGCCAGAGGTAGGAAACTGCCACAGATCTGAACTTGGGCTCTTATCCCTGCCAAACTGCATTATAAAGTGGAAGACTAAGTCTAGGTTGTGCCCACCTCAGGCCAAAACAGCCAATGATGGATATAAATCAGCAAACAGCAGCCATAATGCTAAAGCCACTTGAGCTTGGGACTCAGTCCTGCCTGTAATGGGGGAGACATTTCTGAAGGCTAATGGTTTTTAATGTCATGAAGGGCCTAAGCAAACTATTCAACCATATGTTTAAGATAATATTAAGATAAGGTTAAATTGGGTAAAGCTACCTATCTCTGCAGTCTATACTTTATCTTCTATTAGGGCGTCTGTGGCTCAGTTGCTAGCGTCAGTCAGTCTGAATTTCTAAAAAGCACTTTGAGTTGTCAGAAAGCTAGAAAAGCGCTATACAAGCTCAAGTCCATTTACCATAAAGTTATAACCATAGTTACACGAAGAATCATTGTGTCAGGGTTTTTTCATACAAAATGGCACTAACCATTTTTTGTATCATGTAGTCAGTGAACATCCCAAACTCCTGATAATTCAAATTCTAATTTGATGAGACATCCGCGATTTGTAGACATCTGAAATCAATGTCATTGAACACAGGTTTTGGCCACACTTACTTGTTGAGCTCTTCCACTTAACAAGCTGGATAGATGGATTGGTAGATGGATGCAATAGCAATAAGTAAGGCCTTTTACCTGCTTTTTGTAAAACAGAACAATGAGTATGGTCTTTTTACCTGCTACTATGTAAAGCGACTTGAGATAGCCCTTGTTATTGAACTGGCGCTATAAAAATGAAGATTGATTGATGAATGAATCATGGATGGAAGGAAGGAAGGAAGGATGAATGGTGGGATGGAAGGATCTGTCTGAGCACAATTTAATTGCAAGATAGTTTTGGAAAGGTTTTTTTTTTAACTTTTCAATGTCAGTGAAAATAAATAATAAAGTTGTATATCTTTGAAGAGCCTCTGCTACAAAGTATGTGCATAGTACCTGTACAGTAAGAACTGCAGATTGCAGTGGTCACTAACAAGCCACATATCTCGGTAAATTAACCAGCCAATTTGGCATTCTAGGAATAATGATGGCATTCCCTGTATGATGATGGTTCCTAGACTATGCCTCAAAGTACGTATATACAAATCTAAAAATATGTATTATAAATAACCTGTGGACAGACTTACACTTGGAAACCAGCAGAAGGCAGAAAGGGTGACTTACAGAACTGCAGGGTAAGAGCACAGAGGGTAGGGAACTAAGATATGAGGCAGACCTACTATCAATTTTGGTGAACCCACCTTGTCTTAATGTGTGGGAAAGTTGTTATTGTAAATGATTGAAAGACTATGTTGGGGCTGTAAAATCATTGCACACTCAGGGTGATGTAGCTTGATGTGAATCCAGTCAAGCTGCATAATGACATACTAGGAATGGGAAGCATATGACAGCAGGGGAGATAATGAGAGACCATGAGAGAATCATTTTCAGTGCTGGTGATTTAGATATGACAGACCCTGGTGAGATAGATTGAATTGCCAAAAATGGCTTGCAAACATTAAGAAGTCTATTAGTACCTAATAAACTGCTGTACTCTGCACTTTACTATGCTGTACATAACAAAATAGAACTTACATTTCTTGTAAATGAACTGCCTCAAGTTTCTTTGTAAAAGGCAAATGTTAGCTTTATAGCCTGTGCTGTAACTTCTGATGGATCATTTTGAAGACTAAAACTGGTGCATTCTCATAGTGCGGAGTAGTACAGAGCTCCACATTCCCCTTTTTCCCCTTAAATGGAGGATCAATGTGAAAAAAGTACACTGGTGAATGTTTGCATCAGTAGACAATATATTGGGATTTAACCAAGGCACTTTATGTCAGTAAATATCTTGCACCAAAGAATCCTGTTGTTCTGTCAAAGGCAGAGCTCTCCTTTCACACCCGGACTCTCCTTTCCCACATGCTATCCCCTACTCTCTTTCCCAGGGTTCCTTCTCTTTCCCCTGTCCTATCAGATAAAGGCAAAAAGCCCCAAAAATACATAATCATGAAAGGGGTCAGATTGCGGTCAGGAATGCCTGAAATGGGAGTTTTGTCAATCTCACAAGAGCTAAAATGATGTTACTCTCTGCAATTTGGTCAAGTTAGAGGGATTACTGACAGTGTTTTGGGCTGTTTTGGCCAAATAAATGGGTAATATCCAGTTTTTTATTTTGTTGTTGTTCTCTGCTGTGATGCTGTTTGGTGTTGATGATGAATTAGAAGAGCTACGAGTTATTTAATGAAATTGTGGCTTTTCGTGCAGGGACATGAGAAGTAAGGGCACTGAGGCTGCTGCTGCAACTCTAAAGTTAGGCACCATAACAACCATCAGCAACATTGAATCTCACTAAGAGGTGGCCTTTGACAACAGGCTGATACTGTCTAAACAGCTCCAATTTTTGATGAGTTCAGATTTATTTCACCTTTATTGTTCATGCTAAACTATAAACTGTTTATTGGACAAGTCTGATGTGCAAAACAGTGTAATTATCCCAAAGAGTTAAATAATTAATATATGAATTTGCACAGTACATAGTATAATGTTGTCTTGTAGGATGACTTCTTGAAACTAAAAACAGGCAGCAGGTCACTCAGAGAGAGAGCGAGGGAGATGCAATGATTCTTCTACGCTTCTCTACAGTTGATCTTGAGCGATTATTGAGATTGCTCTGGTGTGACCAAGGCACTATGCATTGTTTATACTTTCCATAACTTTTTGGTCTTCATATGTACTTTACAAATGAACCACTGGTCAGCAGACTAATTCACCACTCAATCCACACATCATAATAGAAATCTCTAGAGCTGTGTCTCTCTGCTAACTCAATTATTCCAGAACAGGTTTTTGTCCAACAAAGTATTTCTAATGTATTTGTTTTATTTCACCAGGTCGTGCCAATCACTGGTCAGCCATTATTGGTGCCTCCCACTCAAAGAGCTATGTGCTATGGGAATATGGTGGCCTTGCCAGTGATGGAGTAAAACAGGTGGCTGAGCTGGGTTCCCCGGTCAAAATGGAGGAGGAGATCAGACAAAAGGTAAGATTCTTCTCCACAAGGAGTTGGCTGATGTGTTGTTTGTGTTGTACATAAAGTACAATGGAATATAATCAAAAGGTCCTCCTGAGGCCTCCAGAGGATTTTCCACGGTACAGGCACACCTTAGATCAGTATAATATGACAGTGTTCAGTGATGTTTTGACATATTCTTCAATACTGCACAACATTCATCCTATTATGGTCCCATTGAGATTGGAAAAGATGATAAAGCAGTGTGTACTATTGGCTTAGGGAGCTATAAGTTTCTACCTTGGAAAGATCCATAGCAAAGGACATCAACCCTATCGTCCAAAAGTGGTCACTTCTTAAAATAAATAAAAAAAATAGTCCAGAATTCAGGTCTTTACATGTTGAGCCCACGAATCAATGGGTAACATCACTATGGCTACATCCATTTGCTTATAATATGGATGGCACTTGTATGCCTAAGTGGATTTTTTTTTGTTTGTTTCTTTTTCTACTTTTACTCCCTATCTCCAACTTGCTTTTGCTATTATTTGTCATTTACATATACTTCCTTTTAAACTAATTCTCCCTCCCCTCTTGGTCTATCGTCTCTCAATTATTTCCACAAATAGCACAATACATCTTTTCCAGTTCTGTCTTCTCCATAGCTCTCTCTCTCTCTGTCTCTCTTATCCATGCTGGCAGAGCAGATGGTCCTGCAGAGTGCTTATTGTTGGCTAATATTGAAGACCTGGAGTCACAGCAGATAATGAGACCATAGTGTGAGCAATGGGGTCTCTGTGTCATTGCCGCCTTCCCACTGCTACTAGAGCACACTCTTTTTTCGTATTACTCTCACATCTCTGCCTAGATTATTAGATGAGCTTTTATTTTGAAACTGCCCTACATTAAATTGACCCTAAAGTGAGTGTGCTGTAAACATCAATTTAAAAATTAACTCATAATTGAATGTTGTGTGTGAGAATTACACTTTAAATTACTTTTGACAAACTCGGTATAATAATTTCATTTCCCCCGTAATTGATCTTGTCTACTTCCCATGTGCTCAGTTTTGTGAAACAATTAGCATGTTTCCATGTGTAGGCTGAGAATGATTTAGTGGGCCAGGTGTCTTTGCTATTATTGTAAGCAGATACAGAGAAATCATTGCCCTGGTGGAAATGAGACACTTTTTCCAAGAAGACTGATTTCATAATCACCAGGTTTGGCATGGCTTATGGTGTAGTTGTGGTAGTTGTGAATAACCACTCAATAGAGATTTAGAATAGGCTGACACATGAACAGGGTGATGATCAATATAGACCCTGATTAGTCTGATACGAGAGCGCTGCATGAGATTATTTATTGCCTGAAAAATGCAGATGAATAATCAGCCGTGTCAATTTTTCACATGGCTTAAGTCGTGCCATGAATGCACATGTATTTGTCAATTTGTGTTTTGTACATGAACAATTAGTATAATGGCACTGAGCCTTATGCAATGTGGTTTCTTTGAGGTTGCGTTTCACAGCTGCTGTGAAACCTGGTGGCTATAAAGATCTTTTGTAGGCTAAGACAGCAACTGCTCTTTTTTTTACAACAAACGGACAACACACAGAATCTGTCAATGCCCTTGAGGTAAGTACTGTAGGGCTGCGTGCAGGAGATTTCTTTCAGGCCATGCAGAGTGTCTTTGGTAAACGCTGACACAAACAGAAAACTGATTCTCTTGTGTTTCAGGCGGGCCATCGGGGGGAGCAACTCACGATAAATGCTATATTGATATTCATATCCAGACCCTAATCCAGCTGATGGGGTGCAGCGATAAGAGTGTTCGTACAAAGTTTGGAGAGACAAGCAGCTATATAGCCCATACAAACATCTGCACACACACACACGTACCGTATTCACACCTACTGCATCCTGCTTATGTCAATTGAGTGGTTGATGGCTTTATTTAGTTTTTCACTCTTTCGAAGCACAGACAAGGGTTTGCTGTCTATTACTTTTCATCTGATGTATGTGAAATGTTACATGTGCATGTCCTTGGGGAAAATACATTGAATTGCAGCTTAAAGGAACAGAGAGGAGGGGTTGTTGTTTGCCTTTTAATGTTGTCCCCTTCAAATTATTATTAGATATAAAAAAAGAATTAGAATGTTACTCACTTAATTTCCTGACGCTATCCTGTCCTTACAAAAACAAGCCTGCTGTTTGGTAAGCTATTTAACGTATTCTTCCTTGAGACTGGCTGATAATAAAAATGTGATTCCATGTCAGAGCATCCTCAAACACAGCCTTCACCCACACAGTCTCAGCACCTCTACACAGCACAGATGTAAGCATGGCACCTTACCACTCCACGTATTGAAACAGTCCAAGAATATAAGTGTGAGCATTGGTGTCATTGGTTATATATTCTATATATATATTTAAATCAACAACATAAACTGCAGCACAGGGTGCATCAAATGGTGTTTGCATTGGATTTGTCACCAAAGATGCAGATCTGACATTGCTGTTTTCTGTGTAACCCTCTGTCAGGGAGTGCATTGTTTAAAAAAGATGTTAAGTCTTGAGGTTCAAGACATAGTAGAGTTTAAGAGTGTAATCAGGGATCCTTTTTTTAATTAATAGTTTTGCTTGACTGTAAACAGATGTGCATTACTGTTTCATTTACCAAGTACAATTGCTCTTATCAGGGCGTGATCATAATTCCCCTTCCCCATTCCCCTGCTGGCTGGCATGGCGACACTGCTCAAACTACTCCAGGACTAACCATGCCTAAGCACGTTACCTTTTGCACATAGCGTTATCATAAAGCATGCTTAGTTTACAAATAGGCGGAAATTGAAAATGGGACACATGGTCCGTGTTTTTACATCGGAGAACAACAAGGAGAAAATGAGCTACTTTGTGTCTTATTTTGAGTAATGTTAGTTAGATACAGCAATAAAACTCTGGATTTCTCTATAATGAAAGCTGTCAGCGTTATATACCCGCATGCTCGTGCATTAACTTTACCGTGCCGAAGCACGCCTGTCAAAAGTGTGCCAGAGCCAATGAAGTATACTGTGTTGAGCACGGGACGGAGCTGCACTGGTCAAACCAACTGGACTTTAAGGTTGATGTGTTCTTAGGAACGGTGTGGAGTGCCAGTGTGATTGTGCCCTCAGAGAGCTTGGTAAAACTGATGCAGCCTGGGTCCATTCTTGTTGTCCCTCCTTTCATGTCTATGGTGATTTTTATATGCATTGAGTCATTACAGAAGCTCAGTGTGTCACGAATGAGAAGTTTAATAAGACTCTCTCCATGGACCAGCTACTAAAAGCCAAGGCCTCAGAAGGATTATGACATCTCCCATTTCCTCCTGCAGCACAGGAGGTTTTTCACTATTGCACAGTATGGATACTTTCTAAACCCTCTATTATACTAAGCATGCAAAAGAGCAGAGACAACACAAGTCAGGCTGAAGGCAAAAAAGACACATTACAGGTAAATTGCAGGAAATACAGATTTCATATGACGCTGCAGTTTTAGAAAGAATACATGACAAACTGTAAAGAAAGGGAGTCCTGTGGCACTACTAGCTTAATTTTTCGAATTGTTATGTTTACCAAGTCTGTTTTTTCATCCCAATTATCTTTGCAGGTTGCAGAAAGCTCTTGAAGGATGTGCAAAGAATTTAGTTTGCACGAACAACAGGTTTGAATAGTTAATCCTTCTCCCTCTGCTCCTCTCCCTGTGCACCCTGCAAGGATTCATATGATAATTTTGTAGTTCAGTTGTCGGGAGAACAGTGAGGTCTGCCATCTGTAAGTGGGAGGTCTGCAGTCAGGAGCGTGGGTAGAAAATAATAGATTTGCAGGTTCCTTTGGGTCTTATGACTCTCACTCTCACAATGAGCAGGTGTGCATGTGTTTGTCTTACACGGCCACTTTCACCACACAGAAAGCTGTCTCATTTGGTCTTTTGTGAATACCTCTTCTATTAAAGTTGACAAGGCATAAATGTTTACAGCGTTTATTTTATTTAAAGAAAATGTTTAATAATTCAGTCAAACCACAGTGTATTGTTTTAATTCCGGGATCACTTGACAAAGCTTTTTTTCTAATCAACTATGCTGTCAGTGGCCATTACTTTCAAGTTTTCTCCAAGACAGCATGTTATTTACTTTGTGAATATTTGCTCTTTGTGATTTTGCATCATGGATTCACCCTATGCAGTTTAAATAAGCTAACTTCCTGTTAAAAAACACTTTTCACATTTTGATAATGAGCGATTGTAATGCATATATCGTCTTTAGGACCTTTATGAGGCTGACAGATTAGAGAAGACTGAAAGTTATTTTCTTGCATCATTATGTTTTATGATGTCTTCCTGAGTTCAAACCCTTGATTAAACAAAGAGATGGAACTATCTTCACCTTGAAGTCCTTCAGGTCTTTCAACAACCACATTTGGTTCATTCTTTTCTCAAGCTAATCATCTTATGCATGTGCGTAAAGTCTGAACATCTTGTGGTCCACAAAGTATGCAACCATGTAT
This sequence comes from Symphodus melops, assembly GCF_947650265.1. NCBI lineage: Eukaryota > Metazoa > Chordata > Actinopteri > Labriformes > Labridae > Symphodus > Symphodus melops. The sequence continues at coordinate 18,913,394 of NC_136693.1, read as the reverse complement.
GATACATCAATGAAATTCACCCCCTTTTATCTTCGATGAAAGGGCGTAGTTCCTAATTACGCATGCAAAAATATTCCTTTTACACTGTAATGTTCTCTGTGATTATAAATGTTTGTGTTTGAGACAATATACTTATACGAAACAACGTGGAGACACATCTTCGACCCACCCTGCCCCTCACGATTGACTGCAGTGTATAACTGCCTTATAAACTTTTAATTTGTTTCATTATTATACATCATACAATTTATAAGATCGTATGCTCACCGACAAATGAGAACAAATGGCTCTCTGAGAGGGGTCAAGTTGTGAAGAGGCTGTGAGTTTTAATGTTGTTCAGATTCACTGCATTTTAGATTTTTCCCCTCCAGTGCCCCTGAGCTAAATCTTTCCTCAGCCGTGTTACATTATAATAAAGCATGGCAAGGGTTCTGAATTGACCTACCCATTAGACCCTATTAAAAGATGCCATGCACTGCATCCTTGCCATGGGAGTAATGATCTTTTAATTCAGAGTGGATAAAGTGATTTAAAGCACAAAACGTAATGCTGTTGTTCATAACATTAAACATTAAAAGATATACCTCAACGTTGTATGTGGAAGTTAAATATGCTGGAGTTTATTCTTGAACAAGTAAACTTGTTTAAATTCAAATGATATCATTCCAAACAAAGGGACTAAATGTTTTCCTTGCTCTGCATTGAGACTAAAAGGAAATCACTTTACGCTTCTCAAGGTTCAAGGTTCAAGGTTTACTTTATTGTCAATTCCAAAATATGTCAGACATACAGTGAAATCGAAACTACGTTTCCCCCCTCCCCACGGTGCAATGTAGATGAAAAAGGCACGGTAAGAAAATAAATAAAACGAGGTAAAATAAGATAAATAATATTTACATTAATAAACCTAAATGTGCAAAATGTACAAAGTTAAATAAAATTGAATCTAAAACAAGATTAGAAAAAAAGTGAAACTTGAGCATGCGTGCAATGTGCAATAAATGTCCAGAGTTCTGTTTCAACGTTCAAACAGGAGGAGGTTCTAACGTACAGTGTTCATGGGGGCAGAGGGGAGGGAAGGGAAGGAAGAGAGGGAAGAGAGGGGAGAGAGTTCAGCTGACAGCTTGGTGGAAGAAGCTGTTCCCCAGTCTGGTAGGGCCGGCCCGCAGGCTGCGGTACCGTCTCCCCGATGGCAGGAGGTCACCATGGGAGCAAGCCCTGCTGACCAGCTCCTTTTTCCTATCACTTTCACCTTTAACCACTCCGTGGGAGAAACTCACATTTCCTTTCTTTTGAGTGAAGCGATGCTTTTCAGCTCTTTCTTCTTCAAATTTCTGTCTTAACATTTTCGGAACTATGAATTTCTTAACTCCAGTTAACTGTGATGGCCATCAGGTTAGTCTAGAGTTGGAAATTGAAATATCAAAAGACTTAATGTTTTTTTGGTTTGATCCACTTGGAGCTGCTAAGACGAGGACACAAACAAACTTCGGCAGCCACCGCCGTCCATCAACACGTCAACGCTCCGGACCTCGCTTTTACCTAGCTGGCTACGGTAGCTGTCTGGTGAGCAGACAATAGTGGTTGACCCAAAAGAGATTTGGCAGTCCCTAAAGCTAGACCACTTGGAGAAGTTTGAGCAGACAAGAAAAGAGATCTTCTTTCTGTGTGGGTGTTGAAATAGATTGGTCGTGTCAAACTCAGAACCTGAGTCTAAATTTCTAATCCCAAAATTCGTTAATTGCCTTTTTCTTCTTTAAACGTTTTCTGCCATTTCAAACCTTGTTACTACATCATGTAACGGCACCATTGTAGTAAAGATAGAATATAAATATAATGTTCCAATATAATTTTGTTTACATAAGAACCATATCCTCTACATATATCTGCTTCATTTATATACATTATTGTTCTCCAATAATATATTAAATTTGCACATACATATCAGAGCTTCTTGTCCATGTGATTAATGACAGAAAAGTTACTTTAAAAGTTCAACTGATTGATTGAGTAATAGATTATTACAGTTACTGTTTATTTTTCACCATTAAAACAATGGAGGTGGTTCCCCTTTTTCTATTCTAATGTAAAAATTATGATATATAAATATCTTTACAAATTAACATGCTACAACAATTAACCCCAAGTTACTATTGCTGCTTCATAGGTGGTGTGTGAATGTGTATTGTAAAGGCTGCTGTGGAGTCACACTTGCTGGCCCACTGTTTTCTGAGGGACTATTTATATTATTACCATTTATATTATTTACAATACGGTCCACACCAACACTTGTTTGGGAAGTTAGGTGATTTATTTTCAAGAAATGTTAACATAATAATTCACTCATAATCTATTGGATCTTTATTGATTTTCTGTGTCTGTGATTGCCTTAATGCTTTTTTGTGAGCTAAAATTTGTCACAGCCTCATGTGTCTTTCTGTCCTAGTGCTCATGCATGGGGTCAGGTTAACCACAGTAGGATAGCTATTAGCTTTACAGGTTCTTCAGTGAAGTCTTGACCCCACCTTTGTATCCCACGTTGCCAAGCCATGTGCACAGTGCCAAACCTCAGTGGGCGTAAGAACCTGGAGAAATTCCCCTGCTGTCTTCTCTGCTCTTCACCACTCTCCTTCTTTTTTTTTTTTTTTTAGGGTAGCTTCTTGGCTGGCCTCTTTTCTTTTTTTTTTTTTTAACAACATATCAACGTGGGAATAATTCTTTAATTTCTATTGCCCTGTCAACTGTGCTTTATAAGCCCCACAGAGATATTTGTGTTCAGAAAAACAAAGCACTCAACAAAACGTAATGCTTGCCTTGGTTCCCAGGACTGATTGCCGAAATCAGGAAATACTGCCAGAGGCAGGCATATTTTGAAACGTCATGTGAGTTGGCCAATATGAGATTTGTTAAGCGTGCGTGTGTGGGTGTGTGCACATGTGCGTAGTTTGGTCACAAGAGTAGGAAACTCAGAAAAATGTGTCCACACTAAGAGGATCCCATTTTATAATTGTCCCCATGCAGGTTTTTCAAATAGCAAATGGCTATGTTTGTGATAAATATGTATGATTGGTCGGCACATTCATGCAGGTTAGATTGTATGCATGTTTTTTTGTGTGTGTGTGCGTGTGTGTTTGTGTGTAAGGTTGTGAGTGTGTTTGTGTGCAACCCTGTTGACTTAACCACTCTGTAGTGCGGCTAGCTCAGGGCTCAGGGTTACATACACAGTCACAGGGATGAAAACTGGATTAATATGGAATCTCAGATATCCTAGCTGGAGGCAGATTTGATATAGTCATCCCAGCGTCCAGAGAATGAACAAAATATGAGAGGGGTAGCAAAGCAGTCAAAGTACAGAAAAACACACATTGCTCCTAGCCTTGTTGTTTCTGCATCAAATCATCAAGGGTTGGAAATTTGCCTCGTTTATCTTATTTCCCACAACTTCTTCTCTGATTAATTTGTCTATAAGTTCCTGTGAGTGTGAGATGACACAGTGTATATAAATGAAAATGATAATTTATGCTAAACAGTGGAATGTTTTTGAGTTAGTGTTGGATCTTTAATCTCAGAGGGAAATCTTTTCTCCCTTTTGTTTGGGAATAATGAAGCCTGTGTCTACATTTCTAGTACTTTGTGTGTGAATGTTTTTGAGTTTTGAGAAGTTAACTAGATATATCAAACCATATTTTTTATGGTTGACTGACACTTTGATAATCCTAGGTCTGGAATGAAAAGGGGATAGAGTGTTTGTGTGGATATCCAAAAATACAAGGTGTTAGCATGTTCAAAGTGCCTGCTCAACTGCTAATATATTTTTTTGAGTTGATAGCACACTTCACTTTTATCCCATCAATGCATCACATTGATTTACTCCACACTTAAGCAACATAAAGCTGTACTGAAAAAAAGTTGTGTACAGGGGCAAATCAAGGTCAAAGTGAAAATCCAAAATTCACATAGAACGGAAATGCTGATTATCCTGAATGACATTCTGGGATTTGGATTCAGAGACATCTTTCATTTTTTCAATAAAAATATCTCCATAAGATCAAGGCCAGCTAAAGACGATAAACTTCATGATAAAACTATGTGATCTTTTATTCATAAGGTGGCCTTGACGGATCTGTTTTTTTTAGCCATGACTACCTGCTCTGAAGCCCCCCCCCCCTTCACAGCAATCTGCATATAATTTGGTGGGTTTTAGACCTGCAGTGTGATTTCCTAAGCATGGGTCAAACAGATAAAGAAGACTAGGCATGATTGACAGCTAAGTACACAGAAGAGCATTTCATCATGGCCACACACAAATTAAACAAGACAGTTGAAACAAGTTTCATACAGTTTCTGCAGTCTTAGTGTTCGGCTGTGTGCTGTAGTCTGGTGTATAATAAATACTTAATCAACAAAACGTTTTATTTATTTTGTTACCTTTTCTTTTCCGTCACATTTTTAAGCCTACAATAGCTTTTTCATAGGCTTTGGAAAGACCACACAGATTTATTATTAAGAAACTAATTGTCTACTGCTACAGCTTTAGCTAATTTCAGGTTGTGGTTTATTCCATTACTTTTAGTGCAACATCTTTCATTTCCAACCTAGCATTATTCTGCTTGGAATGCATTAAAAAGCTCATTACTCTGTGTATTTGTGTGTCTGTGTTTGTATTTGTGTGTGTGTAAATTGAAGCACTCGGCAAACAAACAGCAATAATAGTTACTCTGTGGATATCATTCCTCTGTGCCTGCAGAGAGACATAACAAAAACAACAAATGTGTGTTATTGGCTCAGGCTAGTTTGATATCAGATTATGGGTTTTAGGAGGAGTGAAACTGGCCAACTCTTGTAGAGGGGTATTGAAAAGGAAGTTTGACAGCAGCATCAGAGCCATGTTAGTCCTGAGTATTGTGTGTCCTCATAAATGCTTAAACGCTAGTCAATGAAGAGAGTGTCGGTTGGCCAAGATTAGTTGTGTGATTTCAGGAAAAAAAAAAAAAAAACTCAAAAAGCATCAAGTTCCTGCAGCTTGTCTGTTATCTGTGCTCTTCTGTGGTTTTATTCACTAAGCATTCCAGAAAGGTGGACTTGTGGGCCACATATTCATGTTCATGTGATGATAGGTTATCCTCCCCAGTGTGTAAGTCTTGAGTTAAAGTTTTTTTTAGCTTTTTAGATACAACTCTTTGCATAGCAGAGTATGGGTTCCCTGCCTTGAAAATAAAGCATCTTTTTTGTTTGTTGCCTTGCTTTGTTGGTTGTTGGTTTGTTAAAACATTCGTTCTCAGACCTGGAACATAAATCATTTTCAGATCTATATTCATATTTTTGAATTAATTTCATACATCCAATGGGCTATTGGCTGAATTGACAACAAACAACTCAGAAAGAAGCAGACTCAGAGTCCTTGTTTAGAAGCTGCTTACAACTTCTTGCATTCAAAAGGTAATGGGAATAGTCTTTTTGTCACTTAAACGCAATCCTTTATACAGGACACTGTGTGTACATTATGTCTTTTTTTGTTGCTGACTAAAAATGTGTTTAAGGATGTAAGTCCACTATCTTTAATGGATTCCACTTAATATTCCTTCTTCAGTGCAAGATAAGGTTTATGGTGTTTCAAACATCAGAAATGCAAGAAAAGTTCCTGTATCTTTTATCTGTTAGGGAAGACAGACACAAATTATATATTCTGACAGGAGTCATGTGACAGTCTCTGAAGTCTTGCAAAGTATCTATGCAAAGTCTTTTTTTGCCTTTAGCATGTTTTGTTTTTGTTTTGTATTTACCCCTCAGAGGTAATGCAGAGTTAATGTCTCTTGTGAGTTTCGGACTGAATTAATGCATTCTAATGCATAGCTGCATGTGATATACTGCTTTAATAAAGTTGATCATGATGTCATGATGCTGTACAGTATAATAAACCCACTGGTATGGCTTTTATTTAAAAGTTTAGGGCTCAATTGCTGTATCTGTTTTCTTACCAGTGGTGGGAAGTATAAAATGCCCACACACTCTGCAGTGCAGCATATCTCTTAATGGCCACTGACCTCCTTACAGAGAAAGGATCCTGGAAGCAAGAATGCAAGTTAGTAAAAAAGAACAAAAGCTTCGAAAGCGACTGACAAACTGAACTGGGTCATCAAAGGCAGTTACCTCAATTCATCTCTAATAATATCCCCTCGCCCTGGGCCCAGGTCTGCTGCAGCTGCCTGTATGATGGCTTGGGCTGCTTGATGAATGAGAGTGCCAGTATGCACTATAGGCTTCCAGACTGCGCTGCGAGGCTCAGAGATTGCCACTGAGGACAACCATAGTCCGCAAAGCCCTTAAGAGGAGAAGTCAGTGCTTACAAAATCATCTACCTTAAGCATGGGCGATTCTCCTAGCTGTCACTGTGTTCCCTCCCTCGCCTGTGGGATTCTCTCCTGTCCTGTTCTGAGCATGATTGGTGTGACGGAAGTGGCTTCACCTATGCAGTATCTGAGCTGCAGCTGATTCTGCAGGGCAGGATATGGGAATGTCAGTGGAGATTTAATTAACACCTGAAGGCTGTGTAAGCCTTTACGCTATGCGCCGATAACAGCCAGCCTGCATCCCTTTGGAATTTCTTTTTTAATGTCTATTAATAGATGGAGTACGTGCAGGGAGAGACAGATCAGAGATTCCTGAGTAGAACTTTGATTAGAACATCAGAGGAGCTGCTACTTCACCGAGGGAAAAGGCTCCTTTAGTCAGAGGACTGAGGCTTTGGCTCACACAACTCTTAATTTTGGATAATTGCAGCATACTTGGGAATATTTGACCAGTTTAAATACATTATAGAATAATCGCCCATCTTTAGACAGGACAGGGTCCTTTTAGTCACTAGCAAATTGTGCAAAAATAGAAAAAAAAAAAAAACATCAGTGTATATTGAATATTAAGGTTTCTTTTTATTTGTGTCAACACTTATTCAGTATCTCAAATTGCACTTAAAGACTGTCATTAAGTAACCAAAAAAAACAGCTTCTTAGTTAAAATTTGATGCATTCCCAATGATATATAAAATTAAATGTTCTCAGAGTATAAATAACATTTCTGCATAGCTCTGCACTCAGAGGTAATTGGCTTTTCCCATTAATTTTAATGAGGTTAAAAAAATACCAAAGCGCTTGCATGGCAATCAGCTCTAATGATCTATTTAGCATGATTATGATATGGCAGATATTTTAATATTCTAAAAAAGCAGAAACGTCAGCTGTTATGGCTTCACAGGGATGTTTTAGCACTATTGCAATAAGTGTATTGATATTGTATTGGGACCTAATCATCTGTGCTACCTCATTGTTTTAAAGATAAGAGAACTTGAATAAACATTATGATCATCAATACTGTTTCATGGAGTCTCAAACCTCCACAGTCTCTGTTGTGCAGCTGCCCCCCAGGGACAGAGTTGACACTGATTCATTTAAAATATATGCTTAGTTTCAAACATGAAACAGCTGAACACACGCACGCACACACACACACACACACACACACACACACACACACACACACACACACACACACACACACACACGCATACATAAAAGGGATATTTTTGTTATTTACAGTAACAATGTGTTGCATTTTAATTAGGTCTACACAGCAATATCCCTTTAGTTTAACCCTTTATAAATCCTAAACAAAATAAATATCACAAACAAACGAAATATACATTTTGAGCCACCAAAATGTAGTCTCTTTAGTCTCTTTTTAATCTAAAACAAACGTCTTTTACTCAGCCTGACGTGCGTCGCAGGAGAGGATCAGAGGAGAGGAGAATCTGTATATATTCACATTACTAAAACCTTTTTGACAGAAGACCAGTTGTAGTTTATATTCTTAAACAATATTAAAGATTTACTTTGAGTAAAGAAATGTGAAAGTCCTGTTCTTTCTCTGGGTAAGCCAGAACAGATCGCAGACAGAGAGGAATTAGAAAGTCAAACTGTCTGGTGTAGTTGCATTTGTGGCAACATACTAAATATTGAACACTCATGCAAGCTTACTGATGTGCACACGCGTACATGCCTGAGCACCTGAGTGTTTACATGTCACGCAGAGGCTTCTTGATAATGAAGCTCCTCTGACCAAAGTAGCTTCAGTCTCGCCACACCTGCATCTACATGTGACTAATACTGTATATTTATTTTTGTTAGGTGTCATGCTGGTGTGGCGTAAGTGTGCATACACTATAAAGTGTGGCGTAGCTGTAGCGTGTGCAAATGTGTTAACACGTTAACGTGTTAAGGTGCATCATGCACACATGCGGATGCGACTTGTGCATTGTGGCTGTGTGACCATTCTAAGTCTATGGAAAATGTGGGTGTAGTGCACACGCCGACACACACACACACACACACACACACTAACTCAGATTTCATACCATTTCAATCAAAGCTATGTATAGCCCTGATAGGAAATTACAGTGAAAATGAAAAAGATGAAATGTTACTTTGTGAACCAGTGAAATAATGAAAACAATGCTAGACACATTGAAGTCAGAACAATCCTTTCCATTTGTTCAACTGCCCATGCTGCTGGCAGGAAGACATGATTTGACAGCTCTTATTGTTGTCAGCTTTGAAAGCTGGTAGGTGCCTGCTGAGGGCAGGATGGTGTATTCACTGCTGAAGGGTTGACAAAGATCAGCAATGATTTGTCTCACCAGAGATGAAGTGCTGTGTTCTGAAAGTTATGTGGTATTGAGAACAAATGTAGAGCTTTTGCCGGCAATAGTTGGTGTTATGTTTGTTCCTTCTTTTTAGGACTGCCCCAGCATAATATATTGTATGTTTAGGTCTTCAAATCTTTATTGTGTTTGGGGATTTGTATCAACATTCAATGAGAACTGTATAGAAAAATCTGTCATCTGTGGTTTTCCTCAGTGGCTGTAGTGTGAAACAATGAATTGTTTTCCTTAAGTCCTGTTTTCTAATATTTCTGTTTATAAATAGATATTTTGTCTGGTGTTTAGAATCAAGTACTCTTAAATTTAGGGTTTCATCATCCTGAATGGTATATTGTTGTTCTGAATATTTGTTAATTGGTCATCATCAGCAATTATTCAGCAGAAACTTAGTGGATTAACTTCACTGTCGTGTTGTGGTTCTGGCAATAAACAATGTCATCATCAACTGCTGATAGCTGTAGCTAAAAAATATTGATAACAATGAAAACAATGTGTCTTTTTAGCACCCTTTGCCTGTTTCTTTTTGTTCTGCTCAGGTAAATTTTACACTTTGTTACTTCTATGTGCTTTTACAGTTTAGGCCTGTAATGCACCCCTACGCCTTGGTACACATTGCAGGTGTTGTTCCTATTTTTCACTCGATTGCAGTGTTGTCTTCACAGCCAGCATACATTGTCTAAACAGCAATTGAACTTCTGTCCCTGTTAAGGGCAAGATGTCTTAAAATGAGGTGCGGTAATGGTGCACTGCTGGTTTGTCCTATCTTTAGGACACAGAAGGAGATTGTGCCTTAGACCTCCAAGACTTGGTCCTAAGTCTAAAGTCCATGGCCCAGTATTCGACTCCAGTTTGAGGCAAGCTCTCCACTACAATGCACACTCATTCCTTAAATGTGTTCTGTTGAACACACAAACACATGCAGAAGCACAAACTCTCAGGTTTAATGTAAAAATGATGTATTATGATCTTCAAAGTACAATTAGGAGCATAGCATACTCAAGGGTTCTATCAGTACATAAATAAGTAAATGTTTCCAGTATTAAATGTACAGCACATCATAAGACGGACTTGATGCATTCAGCACTAATTGTTCCATCTGTTCTGGGATTCATTTAAATTATGCTTAGCATCAATATATTGAATACAGTTTCCCATAGTGTTCTGTATGTTAAGGGCACATTGGAAAGACAACAATTAAATAGGAGCACCTGGCTTGTAGAGACAGTAAAGGCTGACACTCTGATTGGTTTGATTTATATGTGCTCAAAACAACCCTATGTATAATCGAGGGTCTTAATCCAAACCTTTTGTATTGAGCACCACATTTTACTCTGAGGAGAGTTTGTTTGTAGAGTTATGAACATATACCACAAAATCTGCACGTTTCACCAACTTTCACATGTATACCAAAATTCCATAGTACTCCTTTAAATCTGTCAGTGTACTTTCTTTCAGCCAAATGTGCATTCATGGCGTCTCCACCATATCTGAGGGGGTTGCGTCCTCCTCACCTTTTATAAAAAGCAGTAGTAGCAAATCTGTTCACTTTATCAGTAAGATAATACCCACATACAAGCAAACCACTCTGCATTTTCCTGGCTCCAACGTCAGCGACACAGATGTCCAGCTTTTGCTGAAAATGCATGGTGGGCAAACAATGTCGGCTATAAAGACTGGTTGAATTAACCTGTTTCAGTGTATGTTTTAATACTTCAAATTTCTTTTGTTTGTTCTTTTTATGCAGCTGCTTGTTGCCAATGTGATTGTGCTCTCTCTTGGTTTTGTTTGTGTCGCAATTTCCACACAATTGACTCACGTGTTTTGATAAAGGATGCCGTGAAACTTTTTAAAGCATGGATCCCCCAAGGCTCAGTTAGGAGAAAAAAAACTGCTCTATTATTCATTCATTTTTCATTTTTAAACATTTGTTGTTGTTGTTGTTTTTTGCCTTTATTACTCTCCCTGTAAGTCTGAATTTCTCTCTCCCTCTTAGGCAAGTGTAATAGTCGATTAAACTGTCCTGACCCCTCTTAAAACAAAAACATCCACCAAGAAAACAATATGCCTAATAAGAAAACTTTATGATTGTGTCACAACAAATGACAATTAATCACAATCTGGATGTTTAAATGCTCATATCGTTTGCCATTCATACAAGTGTGTAAACAAAACAAAATAATGTCTTACAAAATTATTTACTGTATCAACTTTACATAAAGGCTACTTGCATAGGCTAAAGGAACTCTGCAGGGCTGAAATGAAACAACTTGCCAGTCGACATGTTAATAAAAGTATTCAATGGTTGACTTCATTTTTGTGTATAAGACACAAACGGGACAAAAAGACTAGATCAGAATCATAAAGTACTGCAGAAACCCCCCAAGAAATGAATAAATGACCAGAATGTGGGAAAAGAAATGCAAGCTGCTTAAAAAATACTGCTTAAACGTATGAGAAATGCACATGCCTTCTGCAATATATTTATTTTCCATAGTAATTATTTTCTTATTTAGTTTCTGATTTTTGAAATCCTAATTTTTTGCTTTCATAATATACAGAAGAAAGAGTAGTCAGTGTGCAGTCTTCCGTGTGTTATGGAAAATTTTACTCCATGTGTACTATATGCATTTCACAAAGGTCTCATATAATCTGTCATATAAAATGTATCTGAAATGTCTTAGAATACTATATGCACAGCCTATAAGGTGTTTTGTTTTCCATCATTTCTCACCCTTTATTCTATTTCTCACCTTTTGTACATATGGGAAGAGTCACCCCGGCTCTTTCTCACTATATTCCATCTCCTTCTCAGCCTTGGGAGATGGGTAAATATTCACGTAGGGTCTTTTTCTCACACAAGGAGATAGATCGTGCCCTGCCAGGTGGGCAGTGGCTCAATATGGTGATGGGGAGTGCCCTGTGTAGTGTGATGGAAATGTAAAAGTATTCATGTTTGCCTTTTCTCTTCTCTCCTCACTGTGGGAGAGAGGGGCCTTCGAACGCTGATTCTGCCTTCGAATAAATGTTCATTGAGACCTGATCGATCTTGGGGTTCTTTTTTTGAATAGATCTTCCCACTCTTTATATTCACTCTTTGGTATTGGAAAAAATTCCACAACACGTGTCTTGCAACAGAACATAATGCAGTGTAGTCAATGATGGTAGACCGTGTCGACTGTAATAAAATACAGTGAAGGAGGGAGAAAAGTAACCAATCTAAAAATGTGCTAGAATGCACCAGAATGTGGGAAATTCCATCTCCTTCATTCACATTTTTTTGAGGGAGAGAGACCACCCACCAAAACATCCCTCCGCACACATTTCAAAAGCTGCAGATGCCCCTGGACTTTAGTTCAATCTTCACTAAGTTGTATATGCATTTAGTCTTTTATTTATTCTTAAAAAAACAATTAACACACATTTTCTGTAAGATGATTATTATTATCAACAGAACAGTAATGCATTATTTATGAGGACTTTGATTTGTTCTTTGTACATGGTCAACACACACATTCTAACTGTGTGGCTGCCTTCTTTCTCATATTCAACCATTACAAATGTCAGTGGAGCAAGCAGGCAATATTACCCCTTATTAACAGTGTTACGCTGTTCACAACCATTTCTTATTCACCATGATGCCAGTATAAATTCACTTTATTGCCTAACAGAGAATTATAAATGCTAAACCAAGCATTGCAAATGACAGTTCACTGTGCTTGTCAGGCCTAGATAGAAATTATTCATGCAATATGAATCTTTTCCCTTGAAGATGAGAGAGTATGTCGTCTGCTCTGCTTGATGTGTCTTTTCTAATGATTACAAGCAGCTGTCTGTTCTGGAAACAACTCCACTGAGCTTTTTTTACCCCCCATAATGGCAGCTGGTTTGTTTGAATGAGGGAATGTTAAAAAACAAGAGAAACTTCAAATGCACTTTTTACATTTAGAGTATATTGAACTTACAGGAGGAAACAAAGTCTGTCCACAGATTGAGGAGGATGGGGCTTCTTTTCAACTATTTAATTAAACAGACGACATCCTCACCAAACAAAAGATTTAGTTAAACAAAAGGCAAAACAAAAACGTACTCAAAATAATAAATCCAAAAAAACGTCCAGAAAGGCACGAGAACAAAAATCCTAAACCAAGTAAATCCAGGGAGCAGACGTTATTGACAACAGGTGCACATGTTGAATAAAGATCACATTTTTTCATGGCCCTGAAATGAAAACATTTACGTTTCACACATGACTCAAAGACAGCTCAGTTTTAAGTGTGGTTACAATTAGAAGTGACACAAGCATCAATTATTCATTCCATGAGGGTCAGTGAGTCATCAGTAGACTTTTATTCAGCCCATAGAGTCACAAGTACTTTCACTTGATGCTGATATCAGACAGGCATGATATTTCTCTTTTCAAGTTTATCATCATTATTGCAATCAGTCAGGCTCTTTTCACAGTATTTCTCTTTTTACGGATGAGTTGAATGGTTGAGCGGCCACAGTAGTTGCTGGCTTCACTACTCAGCTACCAATGGTCATAAGCATGTAGGTGTGAGGTCATAGGTTAATGGATGTTTTATTAAGTTTTTGCTGCACTTTTTCCTTTAATTCTCCAAACTCTCTCAAAGTTCTTTTTATTCTGTTTCTTTTTTGTTCCTAATGCTTAAAGAGGTCATCTTTTATTGCCCCTTATTTTCAGTTTACATTTATTTTCTTGTATTGTGGTCAGTTTTTATTCACCAATTTGGGTTTTTAGGGTGGCGGAAGGTTGAGAGCTCGATCCCTAGTTGAGCAAATTTGTCACTAGAAACTTAATCCTGCATTGCTCCCACTGTTTTTGGTGATGTCAGTGTGTGAATGTCACTTCTGGTGCATGATGCTACTGAGCAACCACTGCTTTTAGTGTGTGAATAGGTATGAATGGGTAGGTGTGACATATAATGTAAAAGTGTTTTGAGTAGTCAGAAGAATAGAAAAGCCGGACAGAAGCTCAAGTCTATTTATCTTCTTTTGTTCTGCAAGAACTTTATGATTCTTGTTGAGTCTTGTTGTCCTGTTTAGTGTATTTTACACAGTAATGAATAATGCTGCTTTAGAGCTTTTATAAACATGTGGATTGGGCCGTTGTTTCTGCACTATTCCAGCCATGCAGAGTTTCAAGTTAAGTATAGTGCTTATATCATGTATGACCATATTTTGTTTATGCATCCTTTTAAGAATGGCATCCTGAATGTGATTAATTGAATTTATTTTCACTGTTTTTTTCAGGGTTGTTCTTGTTTTAAGAGAGCTTATGACAGTGTGATGATTATTGCAATTGTGTTTTCGAGAGAGCGAGAGACAGAGAGAGAATACAATGATGCAACTGTTTTTGCATTTAGGCACAGTAGTAGTTCTGCCATCGGTGGGTTCTCATTCAAAACAACAACAAAAGTTGACATTGAGGCTGGCAGGGAATCATGGGAATGATTCTCTCTGTTATTCCCTTCCTACACCTGATGAAAATGAACTCTGAGTTGACTGTAGTTAAGATGAACAGGCAAAACCAACCTGAGCAAGAGAATATATTTATCGAAGTATCCAAGTATAATTTACTTTACATTTTTATCACAGCAGCACATACAGCAACAGTGTGGCAGCTTTCAGTAGTTATTTTCACTTCCTAATCCAAAACATTAGGTTTTTCCATGGCAACGATAAACATGTCTGTCATGGTGACTCTCTCATGGTGGCCACCACAACAACATATTTCCCATTACAACAAAACTCGGACATCCATCACCCCTTCAGAGACACCTCCACAGAAAGAAAAAGATGCTTTTTTAAGTACATGCGGTGAAATAAGGCTGCACAAACTTTTTTATTGCATAGCTTATCCATAACATTAGCAAATGGACAGCATCCTGGGCCTCCTTCCCTCTCTTCCATGGGGGGCAGAATGCTCCCTTATGTTAAATTCCTCCAGGTTTTTGGGAAGCTGCACGTGGTGCCTTTAGGTCTGCTGTCGCTATGCACCCTCTAAAGGTGGCTTAGCAGCTAGATATGAAGTGGCAAAGGCACAGTACACTCAGGATACACTCAGGCATGGCCATGGGCTCAAGTCTGGATTGTCAAAAGACTGTCAGGACCAATGCCTCCTTCTCAGGTTGGGGACGAGTCTGGCAAAACAGCTCAGGGGCCTGCACAGACCACATTAACATCATAGCTCTGCAGTGTTTTTAGCCATTGCCTTAGAGGGAAGCATGTCCTTATGTGGTTTGACAACATCCCAGCTGTCTCTCACATAAATCATCAGGGGGGCAACGTCCGCCCAGTTGCTATGTGTGGTCTGGGAACTCTTGACTTTGGAAGGCCCCCGCCTAGCCAGTCTGAGGACAATGTACCTACCCAGAGAAAGAAACCAGGTGGCCGATTTTTGGTCTCATGGCAAGCCTTCTCCGGGGAACTGGAGTTTGCATCCAGAGGTGGTGCTCAGCATCTGAGACAAGGGCAACAGTAGACCTTTTTGCTTCAAAAGCAACAACTCAGTTCCCCCTCCCACACAGATGTGAACAGCCCTCTGGGTCAGGTCACCTTGGCTCACAACTGGCCAGGGGGTCCTCTCTATAGCTAGTTTCCACCTAGCGGTTTGCCGTGTTTGTCTTGGTACGGCACACATCGATACACATACAAACATATCGATCCGACCCTAAAAGATGTCCGTTGATTAGTCAAAAGAATCATCACTTCCCGTGTAAAAGCGACAAATACAACCCCGCCGTGTTTAAATACCAAGTCGATTTTTTATTCGTCTGTATTTCTCCTCGCAGCACACAGCCTTCTCTGAAACAACGCTTGATTAAGTTTTGTAATAAAGGGCCACATGCCAGTGACAAAATAGATGAACTGCTGGATGTCTTCCAGAGTTGGTTTTGTTTGTGTCGCGTTTTTCTCCTTTTTGAATATATTAGTAGGTTAGCTGTTAGTGATTAGCTGCTATCATGTGACGCTATTACGTAGCTGACGCGGCTACCCGCATCCGGCTTACACGCTGCCTACTCAATAGGGCACGGTTGGCTGTGGAAATGCAACATCCATCACCTCTACAGAGACACCTCCACAAAAAGAAAATAATTCTTCTTCAAATACATGCGATGAAATAAGGCTGCACAAACACATTTTATATTGCATTCTTCCTGACGACCAGAGGTCAGTAAGGACAGCAAGTCAGCGCTGACCAGTCAGGAAGGATGAAATAGAACAAAAGTTTAGTACGTAACTGTGGTTCTATGAATCCTGGATGATTGCCAGAGCTTCTGACCTGTCGGGTTCATCAGGGGTCACTGGTGGCTTTGTTTGTACTTGACCTGTTATTACATCATTCAGTGCCTAAAGCACCGGCACCATCCAGGATTCATAGAACCCTAGTTATGTAACCTTGGTTTTGACATCACAGTTTTTATATCAGTAGTCATAGAACATTTAAGAAAGCTGTCTGTTACAATATGTTTTGATTTATTCTGATACTCTGGTGGTTTAGAATTTTGCTCAGTAGAAAGAAACAGATTACAATTCAAAATCAATCATCTTCAAACATTTCTAAAGATATTATACTCATGTGTTTTTGATGGGTTTAAAAAAAATGAATTACAACCTGAATTACAGTTGGAAAGCAGACATTCCGATTTATCACTTTGATGCAACGTCGTCTACATGCAAACACAATGTTCTTCGCAAATATGAGATTTACTGAGGTCCTTTTTATTACATTAGATAAATAGATTCAGAAAATAAAATGCTGGTTTGCGTCAGAATATAAAAGATAGAGAGGTTGAATAGTGCATCCATTAACTGCTGTGAACATTCATACTCTGATGGTTGTTGCTGGGGCTAAATTCAAGTGAAATGAAAACAAAAACTTTACCAAATTAAATAAACTCAGAAAGGATTTTATAGACTAGATTACGGCATTTTATGTTATCTATTAACATTGTCTCACCTTTATAACTTGGTTGAGATGAGCCCATCTGTCTGACAGCAGCCATCAGCCTGCTGCAATCCATCGCAATAATTGATGCTGCAAACAGATTGCTTTGTGTTGGTGTACTGGTCAAACAAGCATACACACATGTTCAAACACTGACATGAACAGATGTTTAGATTCACTTACAGTGTGTGGCCATGTTGGCATTTAAAATCTGATTAATGCATGAGCAGGCATGTAATCACAGCAGCCTGTCAATAAAGGCTTGTGCAGCTGCAGCACAGATCAGACATGAATGACATATGGAAATGCACGCACACACAAACATCAACAAGCACGTAGAAGAATTTATCCCCCAGCGATAGATTCTTTTTTTCCCTGACAGCACCTGTGACAGACAAGACAACACGTGTGTCAGTGTTCTCTCACAAGTTGAGTTTATTTTTAGTGGTCTTCGCTCTGAAATCTGCCACCTGAGGGGTTGAATGCCAAGCAGCATTGCATTCACGAGCAATCAGAGCAATGGGTGCTATTTTATAGTGCCATCTGGAAAGATATTTTAAGCAAGCCATACTTTGAACTTTAATTTCATGCATAGTTTTTAAAAAATTACATCAAAGGACCAATCTTTTTTGGCCACCTACACACAGTTTCTATTTGGAAGAACAGTTTATCTTAGTATTGGTAAACTGTGTCCTCGATAGAATGTACTTTTTCATTATTATCATACTAACCCGACCACAGATTCAGAATTAAATTTAGAAGCAGACTATTTTTGATGTGACCAGATTTCAGATGCTCTGAAATGTGTATAAATTAGTCCTTATTTACTCATGACTTTTTTCTTAGCTAAGTATATCCTTGGGAGCAAAAGGTTCCTGGGGTATGGTGAATAAGCCCATTTGTTCTGGTAATGGAATTAAAAGAAGGACTGTGTGGGTTTGCTTATGGATAACCACATACAACTTGGGGCATTATCTAGTTGTAGCAGTATATAAAAACTTTACCCTCTGTCCACCTTTAACTCAGTTCATTGCTGAGTGTGAGGGACTACAACAGGGCTCTTCCATCCTAGCAGGGGAGACGCACAGTCTAGGTTAGGAGGCTGATGCAATGGACTCCCATACATGCTAATAAAAGACAGCAATTCAAGGGCAAAATCGAGAATAGAGAATAGCAAAAAATCATATTCTATAGCGCATAACCTGCAAAACTGGCATAACTTACAACATAGACAACAGCCAAAACAACCTTTTATGTAATACTCAACAGCAGATTCTAAATGAATGAAAATCGGTGCTACTCGAGGGTACATTGAAAGTACTCCGAAAGTGACTTGGCGACTCTCCACCAAACAGATTAGATTCCGTACTTTGCTACTCCATTGTTTGACTCTAACTGGCAACCCTCCTGTTCCCATTCCCAGTCCCTAGAGCCTGATCTCTGCTGCCGCCACCAGGCTATTAATGAGCGGCTTTGTCCAAATGAGTAACCAAATCAACACTAAAGCTTTAAGCTGAAATACATTTGACAAACTTGAACATGTTGAAAGAGTTGAAATAACTTTTACCATATTAATATACATTATGCTCATATTTCTACATTAAACAATGTTTGAGTAAACACTTTTTGAGCACTTATTTAGCTGAATCGAATCAATCTGAGCTGTCATGGGGCAAGAGCCAGCAGGATACACCCAGGTGTACAAGGTGTTTTTTAAACAGCAGCAGATGTGTTGTGCTTGCAGCTCCTGGACTAGCCTATACTTTTCCACATTCTGTCATTCCTGAGGATTTCATCAACACACACACTCTCCTTCTGTGATGCTCATGTCCTCCTCCCCATTAGTAGAAAGGTCATAGTGTTCTACTGAATACTGGACAGATACAATATACTGTGCATCCAAAAAGCTGCTTTTTTTGTTTGGTTGCGTGCCTTTGCTTTTTTGCTCATGTGAGCCCCCCTTTTACTCTGTGCTATATCCCCCTGGGAGCAAAGCGCACGCAGCGTCCCATCCAAAAAGCCCTTAACCCAGTTATACGTTCATCATTTATTTTGTTTTTAGGGACTGCATGACTTTATGGGTTATTAAGTGTTTGTAGATACTACAAGTTTTCACCACAAGCAAAAACACCTAATTGTTTCTATTGCAAAGTTCAGCGTCTTAAAGAGCACATCGCCTGAATATTTTATACAATATCTCACCTCAAAGAACAGTTTCTTTCTTACCTCTAAGATAAGCAACTACAGTGTTTTGTTTTTTTTTAACAGAATGTTCCTCTAATGTTGCCCCTGATACAATTAAAGGAGGAAATGAAAGATCATTTCTAATAAATGAAAATGTGAAGAAGTTGTTTACTGGGCGGTTCTTTAGTTGATCAGACCCATCTTTTTTGGATCATTAGGATGGTCTATCGGGTGCAGATGAATTGATTAAATCAGCAGTTAACGAAAGCCTCAACAGTTAAAAATAAGTGCCCATTCTCAGTTGCAATCTGAGCATCTATGTCAATGTACAATAGCAGGAGGCTGGGCAACTTTGATTCTAATGCACAGCATGAGTTAATTTTTTTTCTGGATCAGCGCATTGTGGGCCTGATTTACTAAGATCTCAATTAAAGAGTACTAAATTGCGTGTTCATTTCAAAAGTTTGCACGTTTGGCTTTTGGGCGTTTTGCAGGTGATTTACTAAGAACATTTGCGTGAATGACGTCAGGTGCAAACCTTGTGGAGGTGGTAGTATTTCTGTCAGGCTTTTGCGTGTTCTACTGTTTTACGTCACAGAGAGTTTGGACGGAAAGCTGGACGACTGCAAGCGCAAAACAGGTATTAGTGAGAGGCAAATGAACTGTGGCACTGGTGCGCAGTGTGTGTGTGCCACTCGAGCCATCGTTGCGCACCAGAAGCTGGTCAGCGCTGTGTCTGATCGGACATAAATGCCATGGCAACAGGTACTGAAGTTGGGGGTACAAGCATGATGAGCCCCCCATTCAAGCGTCCCACAGCGCAGCAGCACGGGAGAAGGATGTCGAGTGAAGAGACGAGCGCGCTCTGGAGCGCACCAGAGACGCGCAACCCGAGAAAAGGAAATGCCCAGTTTAAAATGGAATGTTGGCGAGAAGAGGGAAATAGGACGACATGTCAATGTTGAAATTCTTTAGAATGCAGACGCTGTGAATGTTCAGTTATAGTTTAATCATGGCGTTTCTTTTAAACTATTATTGAAGCAAGGCAAAATGAGGGTTGGATTCACGACCATTCAACACTGCTACCATGTTTCTAATGATACACAGCTTCATGTAAATGGGTGAAGTATCCCTTTAACTTCTTCACATTTTCTCCTCCCAGTGTTTTGCACGCTGAGGCAGAAACGCCTCGTTTTGCATATTCATTAAGGCAAACGTACTATTTGGACAATACGTGTTGTTTTGCTCATATGAAAGACGCAATCCTCAGTGCACGCTGTCAGCAAATCAGATAGCATATTTTTTGCTGGTGGTATCAAGTTTGCACACGTTTTAATACATGCAAACGTTTAGTAAATCAGGCCCTGTATTAGCAGCTTGAGTGCCATAAACCTGGAATAAAAGCTGTATGAATAAGTAAGTTAATAAACAACATGTGTAAATGAAAAATCTTGTATGGTATAGACTGTACTGTTACAAGTAAGGTGCTCCCTAAATTCCATCAGAGCTAAACCACTACTACAGCTTAGCCAGTCTGACTATTTGTACTTGCTTTTAATTCCAGTGTGTAGCCTCAGGAAAAGTTCTTCTACCATCAAAGACATGGCCTGATGGTTCCTCTCTTTAGCTGCAGGACTACTTTGAGAACCAACTGGGATATTTTTGAACATCAGGACCTCGAGGAGTACACACCAACTTTTCTTATGCTACATCAAGCACTGGATGGACACTGTCAATGCATTCGGGTCTATCCCAACCAGAAACCCTGGATCACAAAAAAGTTTGATGCCCGCTCAGGAACAGGAATTCTTCCAGAGCTAACCTGAAAAGAGGCATCAGAAAAACTAAAGCTGGCAGAAGATTGAGGACTACTTCCACAGCAATAAGATTAAGATTTACTCGGTGCCTTGCACAAGGGCACCTTGGCAGTGCCCAGGAAGTGGCACCTCTCCCAGACCATTCTCCATATTTGGTCTGCAAGAGGACTTGAACCGGCCATCCACCAGTTCCCAACCCAAGTTCCTACGGACTGAGCTACTGCCGCCCAGCATGACATAGGTGTGGCAGGGAGTTCAGTTCATCACCAGCCCACCTGACCCACCTGGAGCAACAGGGGGGCTATGCTAAGCTGCTCTTTTGTCGACTTTAGATATATATATATTTAACACCATACTCTCTCACAGATTGGTGACCAAACTGACATACCTGGGATTGTCTCTCTCCATCTGCCTCTGGATCAAGGACTTCCTGTAACAGTGATCGCAGAAACTAAGAGTGGGCCCCCACATCTCCTCAGCCATCAGCCTCAGTACTGGGTCCCCACTCGGCTGCGTGCAGAGTGCACTACTCTGCACCCTCTACACCTACAACTGTAGTCCCACCTCTGTTTGAACTGCAGCCTCACGCAGGAGTTTCAGGACAATAAAAAAAAAAGATATACAGACTAAAAAAAACTGTTTCTACCTGAGGGTGGTAACTTCACTTAACACTGCATAATATTGATTGTACAATCTGTATCTGTACCCCTGTAGAATGTAAAGGAATGTCAATGAAAGTGTAATGTGTTTTTTTAGAATTTTGTAAACCTTAAGAAAGGTTTCTTGCACTGACAAATTTTGTTGTACTTGTAAAATAAAGATATTCTATTCTATTCTCTTCCATCTTACAAGCCAATTATAAATGAATTTATATTATAGTTAATACTTGTGACATCTTATTAATGGTAATAACATCTTATTTATGTTTACGACTGGTATATAAACTATGAAATATAAATAAATATAAATGTGTTTCTAATAAGAGAAAAAAATAATAAGTGTGTTAATTTTTATTATCAACACATATAGCATTATTGTAATATGGTTTTAAAAGTGACTTATTACCTATTAATTAATGCTTTTTACAAGAATAAATAATATAAAGTGCTACAGTGTAGTTAAAACATTGAATGTTGCACACAGCCGGGTACACTATTACACCTATCCCAAAAAGTAGCTTTAGAACAACAGAAGAAAAAAAGAAATTCTGTTGTTCTTGGAATGAATCTTGTGACCCCCTCTCGCTGTCTCACAAGCCCCCACGGGGACCTAACCCCCACTTTGGGTACCACTGCTCCAAAACACTGCTGAACTCAGGATTTGTTTGCAAGGGCTAAAGACTTCTGATATTGACACTAAGCAGCATGTTTCTTGTGATATACACAGTAGGTCTAACAGTAGTAGCTAAATAAAGTTTGGGTTACCAATTGTTAAATTCAGTAGTTTTTTGGTATGGCATCATAACAGCACCAGGCACAGTGACTCTTCTTGATTAAAAATACATGATAAAGTTATTTGTTATCATGACATTGATAAATGTGGTCTTCTTTGATGGATTGTTGTTTCAAAATAGACATGCCACAGATGTTGTGTGATTGTTTAGAACATTTTAATATCTCGTACTTTGTACTGTGATTGAAGCCGTGGTGTTAGTCCAGTAGGGCAGATGTTCCTAGGTGCTGTGGTCTGACAGTGATTAATGAAACAGTGATTGAGAGACAAAATCATGCATCAATATAATATGAAACAGATTGCCTTTCCCTTTGATTACATTTAGGGAACATTCTTATAGTTATTCCAATCCACCACATCGGAACATGATTCAAAGCCTTTAGACAAAGATGTTACTGAAAAAAAATAAGAGTGGTAACACAGTGGACATGATGGGTTTTTTTTTTTTGCTTTTGTTGGACTGAATTGTGTTTCCCTCCATCAGTTCAAGATGGCAAAAAAATCAGCTGTGGACAAACTTGAAGAGAGGATTGTGATTGAAAGCATATTCATCCTATTCAACGATTCAATTACAGTAAACTCCTCTATAATTAGAACCTTGACATTTTAAATCAGGGAGAAAGACACTAATAGCTCAGTATAAAAACAATAAAAGATAACCTTTTAGTCCATTCTAAAGAGGTTCTAAATGAGCTTCTCCTTGTGCTCCAATCCCACAGGACGCTAGAGAATTATAGATGTGCTTTCGCTCAATATTCAATTAAAGGTAATGGCAGGCTCTCTAACAATATGAATACAGTCATTGGCAGGAAAAAGAACCCGGTGAGTTAAGGGGGTTCAGCTATAGACATTTCTGTCATTAGTGAAAATTTGAAAGGCAGATGGTCGTTTGCCTTTGATGTTGTCTTTGAAATTATGTCTCTCATCCACCTAAGGGGAAACAGGGAAAGTATTTAAAACCATGTTGTCAGTCATAAGTCTTTAATCGCTGGTGTGTTTTGTCCAGTTTAAAGCAAACAAATAGATTTTTAGTTAGTGGCCTGTTAAAGGGAAAGACACGATGGTCCTCACCCCATTATTTAAAAACTTACCTCAAGATAATATCAACATTAAGCTTAAGATGTCTTTATTGTCACTGTTCAAGTACAATGAAATAATGTTGGAGCAAGCCTGCAGATGCTTAATATGAAATAAATGTACAAATATATAAAATACTAACACCACATTTACTCATAAGAAATATGGATATATAATGCAATATAATAGACAGTAGGGCAATATATAATACACATTATGCAAAATATGCAATGAGAGTAATATGGGGGTTATGCGCGTTCACCCTATCCAAGCATACATGTATGACATGACCACTCTGACCACTACTGCAGCATGCACCAGGCGGCTACTTGGAAAATTGTAGGAGAAAATCCAATGGTCCCGGATGAAAATCAAGCTGAGCAAGTCGCAAATTATCTTTATAGTCAAGGGACAGCTTGAAAACGTAAATTTCTTCATTGATGATGACCCGATACCGACAGTGTCTGAGCAACCTGTGAAAAGCCTAGGAAAATGGTACAACACAAGCCTCAGAGACAGAGACCAAGTGCAGCAAATAGGACATCACCAACAGTCTGGAAAACATCAGCAAGACCCTTCTACCAAGATCTGGTTGCCTGTGCCCTGTGCCCAAATCCAGCAACTCTCGAGCACATCCTGACTATTGTAAGACCAGCCTCACACAAGGCCGCTACACCTGGAGGCACAACCAGGTCCTCAAGGATCAGGCAGCAGCTCTTGAGAACAAGAGGATTGCAACCAACTTGTTGCCCCTGAGAGCAATCACTTCCATCACGGCCCCAACTTTCATCTGAGAGGGACAAAAATAGCCCAACCATCCCCCGATTAAACCAGAAGATGGACATCTGGTCATGACCCGGGACTGGAAGATGTTAGTCGATATTGGCCATCAACTACAACAACTTTCCACCTGAGATTACAGCCACCACCATAAGGCCAAACTTGGTACTCTGGTCCCCACTGAGGTCCGTCTACATCACAGAACTCACAGTCCCATTGGAGAATATAACAAAGGAGGCCTATAAGCACAAGAAACTATGCTAAACAGAAGTGGCAGCAGACACTCAACAACGAGGATGGAAAGCAAAAATCTATCCAATTGAAGTAGGATGCAGAGGTTTTGTGGCTTCTTCCACCATCAGGCTGTTGAAAGACCTTGACATCCATGGACAAGCTCTGCGACAGACAATTAGATCAGTCTCTGAGGCGGACGAAAGAAGCAGCCAATGGATCTGGTTCAAGCGGAAGAACCCTTGCTTGGCTCAAAGAGCAACAACATAACACGCTCACTAATCCCCCCCACTCCATCCCCCACTCTATTTGAAATGCTGAGTGGGCTTTTCCAAGCCAGCACTATCAGCCATCAGTAAATAACAAGGAAGCGACACGTCACCGACCAGAGACAGCTTCTCCAATCCCCAATATGTCAATCTGTACTCCGGAGCTGGGATCTTTCAAGCTAGCAGTATCAGCAATCATCAACCACAAGTGGGCCTATCAGTGAAACACCGCTGAAGGAGGGTGCCCACTTGATGACCCTTATGACGTTATCAACCCTCTCCCTCACTTAGATCCTGGATCCTCTTCCTCCCCTCACCCAGCTCCCAACCCTCCAGGAGGAAGGTGAACAAGGGGGTTTAAGCAGTGGTGAGGTCAGCTCTAAGCTTCACTCAGGGAAGAGGAAGTCCCATGACTTGCATAGTCCCAAACTGCATCATTTAAACAACTAGGCAATTCTCATGATTGGGCATGAGACACAAGCTTAGGTTTGATCATCCTGTAGCTGGCCATCTTTGATGAGGGTGTCTAATGTTAAAAGGCCAAAACACCCCGTGACTCAATGGTACATTACTGATGATTTGTCCTGTGTTTCTTAAGAGTCCTGGACTCTTTCCTATGGGTCCAAGTCCATGACCTACTGTACCATAAAAAATGATTTTTCCTTACCCGTTTAATCATTTGTATTTGTTAAATTTGTTGTTTCTTAACCTCCTGATAATAATAAGACCCTGACTATTTCTAGTATCGGTACATTTTGGGTTGCGTGCATGTTAAGCTCTTTTGGTCAGTTGAAGCTGTTGTAAATGTGCTAAACTTGACTTGAGTTTTGCTTGGATGATTCGTCTGTCCCACGTCTCTCATGCCACTTTCAACATCGAGGCAAACCTCATGTGTATGAAAAATGACCACTGTGCAGCACAGTGCTGTGGTTTTGGATGTGGATGTGTTAAGGAGATTAAACACTTTTTGTGAGTTTCAAGTTTGTTCTTTGCAGTTGGTAAAGTGAGTGAAATAAATTGAGAATTTGGTCTTGCTACTAATGAATGAACTGGATGAAATGATGCAAAACAGTCGCACTCTGTAATTGAGAAATGCATTCAGACTCTTGGGATTCCATGCCTAAGTAATGATCTGTCGCACATTTTGTCATTAAGCCAATAAATCTCTGTTCCAGAAGTCATTAAACCTAACTACAAAATTGAGTGAAGTGGAAATGTGAGTTTATGGCAGCAATTTTTAATATGTATCGATTACATATGGGCACATCAAAGGATGACTGCTGTCACACTCTCAAAAGAAAACATATAAATGCAAAAAGGTGAGACACTGTAAGCAGTAAATATCTCAAAATGAATCCAATTAAAGTATTTGAAGAAAAGGCCAAGTTTTGCAAAATTTTGCAAAATTCCAGTGTTATATTCGTATATTGTAAGTCAGACAATTACATTTTATTTGTATTGTTCTAATTTATAATAAATATTATGTAAAGACTCTTAACAAAAGAGCAGGGCCCTGTTTCTGAAGACAGCTCAACAAACTCTCAGTCTAACCCTGAGATCTGATTTACCTTCTGGTTGGTTCACTTGGTGTTCAGCTTGTGCAGCATGAGGACAAAAGCCCAACATTAATGGAGCCCAGATACTACAATTCACCATGTCAACTAGTGACAAAAAAGAGATCCTCATACTTTAACCATCTCAAATTATAACATATTTACGCGGACATACGGTGAATATGCACGGTCATTAGAAAGGAAAAAATGTCCAGCAGAAGAAAAACAACAAAAACTTTAAAACAATTTAAAATGTAATATAAAAACAAACTCATGGAGGTATTTGAATCATATGTTTCCCCTCCTCGATGCGCATGTTATGGGTAAATATAAATAATGGCACGATCCTATTGTGGCTAACAGAAGAAGTCAACTTTTTGTAGCTAATTAGTCTATTATTTCCTGGATGATTTGAAGCTCACGATAAAATCATCTAGCACCCAGACAAGCGTTCCACCTGACCAGGATTTACTGCCTAAAAATATCCGTCCCGTTGGATAATTAGGTACCAGTACAACCCCCAAACAGCTACTACACTACTGTTGGTGCTAGGTGGTATGAGTTGTGAAGATCAGTTTCTTTTTAGTATGCCATAGTGCGGTGTGTCCATGCTTACCTCCGAGGCTCATGGGCCGTCGTGAAGAAACCTAATCAAAAAAGAGGATTTCAGAAGATTTTATGAAATTTATTGATAATTCAAAAAAGGTGAAAAATCTGACAGTCTTTTAAAACTCCAATACAAATCAGTATAGTAAGAAATTGTAAAAGGAAAAACTAAAAGTTAAAAATAAGATATTAAAAGTTTAAAACCAAGTGCCTGAACTCTAAATTTTTTCAAAAGTTTCGGTCTCAGAGCCTAAGTCCCCAAAAGGGGATTTTTTTGGTTCAGAGTGATTTAAACGACAACAAAAGTAAAAACTAAAATGAAATGTAATTTCCATTTTTGTTGTTGTGTCATATAGGCCTGTTTTACGTAAGTCTTATGTGTGCTTTCTAAAATATGAACAGCATGCAGTGAGGATTTTGTCTTTCATATGAGTAAAACAACACATATTGTCCATTTAGTACGTTTGCCTTAAATAATATGCAGTATGGGGCATTTCTGCCCTAGTGTGCAAAATACTGGGAAGAGAAAACGCAAAAAAGTTAAATTAGTACACGCATTGTGATTTACCATGCCAGGAAAAAACTACATTGATTGTGACGGTGTCTGAATTTAACACCTTTGAAAGGAACGGTTAATGCTGGAGTCCAGTGTTACACACATCAGGCTGCTGTTATTGGAGTTAGGAGGAGACATAGGCTCAATAAAAGAAGGGTAAAGATCATTTTCTCCCAACATGTTAAGATGTTTTGAATGACTTATTATTTTTTTATTTTGATTCAATTATAATTAACAAAGAAAAACACCATGATTAAACTCATATTGCTGAACTTTTGCATTCTATAGAATTCTAACATTCCCCGTTATGTTTTCCTATTTCCCTAATTTCGTTAACATTACATTTTAAATTGGGCATTTCCTTTTTTCTCATGTTGCACGTCTCTCCCCCATCTCATCTCCTCCAGTGCGCTTCTCTCCCTATCGCGCTGGTCTCCTCCATCTACAACCCTGTACTGCTACTCTTTAAGACGCTTGTATTGGGGGACCTCACCACTGCTTATACCCCCTTATTCTAAACCTCTTGCAAGGCCATATACAGTTGTGGTCAAAAGTTTATATACATTTGTAAAGAACAAATTGTCATGGTCATCTTGAGTTTCCAGTAGCTCTTATTTTTCTGTGATAGAGTGATTGGAACACACTTTGTCACAAAATATATTAATGAAGTTTGGTTTGTTTATGAATTTATTATGGGTCAACTGAAAATATGACCAAATCTGCTGGGTCAACAATATAATGCCAGGGGCATTTTATGTATGTATTGCTATTGGTTACTTGCTGACTGATGTATGTTTTTATATGTGGTTTTGTTACCTTCCAAGAGACAAGGGACTGCAGATATAAATTAGCCTAAGGCTAACTCTGGTACAATACATCAACTGGTTACATTTATGTTTTTAAATTGCACATGGTCCCTTACAAATAAAGTTGAATTGAATTTGCTTGCTTCTGTTTTAGTGAGGGTTATTTTAAGATTTATTTGTATGCTTTTATATAGACAGGGCAGTGGATAAAATCAGAAATCAGGGAGAGAGAGAGCGAGAGTAGGGAATGACATGCAGGAAAGGAGCCACAAATTGGACTTGAACCCCCTATACAGGAAATAATTTCTGAATCTTTTAAACAATTCACCACTGCACTATTTTCCTATTTAGTCTCAGTCTGTTTTTTAATTTGTTTTGTGTTTGTTAATATTTAATGCTTTACTTTCTAAATAGAGAGCACAGTTTATCGAAGAGACATTCCTTTTATGTGTGAACCTGGCCTGGATTCTGATTCCAATAACCTCTCAGGAAAGGAAAAATAATCCAAGCTGTTGCCTCAAGAGAAGAAACAATTTCATCAAAGTGTTATAGAGATGTGAATCTTAGTATCTACTATGGCTTCTAGGGGGAGAAACCCTGCTTTATTATCACCTTTTCTTACCTTCAAGCAGAGCAGAATGGTGCTTACGTGTAGGTTAGGCTGGTTCAAAAGGGTCTATTATGTATTGTATATGTGCTTTTAGGTTTCGTTATTTTTGGATGTTGCTGGGCAAAAGGGAGAGAGTTAGTCAAAAGACAGAGTGTGAAAGAGAATGAAAAAAAAACTAGGGATGTTTCAGGTTGCAGGTGCAGAACATGAAATGTGTCCTTTTCCGCATTTATGAGTCTCATCTTGACAGTTCAATTTGTTCTGCAAATGGCTGCCAAAAGACTAAATTGTGGGCGAAGGTCTTTTTTGGCTCGCTAGCTGGTGATCCTTGTCACCGTCTTGGATGTGAAATATCTGTTTCTCTAAAGGTCTCACAGCAATATTTGCCAACTCTATTCCTCATCACATGCATATATCGAGGCTCCATTCTCCTCAACCTCAGACTTGGAAATTGGATGGTGAAAACCTCTGTGCTTTCAAATTAAAGAGAGAGAGACAGTCTGAGGAAAAGAAAATATCCAAGCTGCTTTGTACTCTCTTTGTCTATATTTCTCTGCAGCAAATGAACAACTGCAATGCTTACCAGGCCTTTACAATACAAATGTAACCTATATGTACTGTATTTTCAAACAAGATTAAGATGTTGCCCTGAATTGAATGGTTAAATATGTTATATATTAATATATTTCCATTTGAATTCAACTGAGAAAAGGAACCAAGAGTTGCACCATAGCTTTTTTTCCCTCAATGTTTACTCTTGTCATTATTTTATCAATGAGAAGTTTGCAAGATCCGTAGTGAAATTATGTAAAAGTGATTGAAATGTTTGCTGATAAATGTTGAACGTTCATTAGAATGCAAAGTAGCGTGAAGAAGAATAGTGCACAATGCACAGCTCATCAGCTTCATCCTTGAATGTAACATAGGATTAGTCTACTGTTCTTATTATGAGCCTGTCATATTTGCTGCTAAGAAATTCAATCACACAGAGTAAGAGGTAGGGATGCTGTCATGTTGGTTACTGGAACAAGAAATACTGTTAGACCACATGCAGGATACAAGATTTCTGACATTTTTGCATAAACTGTTGATCGTTTTCCCCCTAAATAACCTGTTAAAGGCAGCGTTGATAATCTTCGAAAACTAGCATGATTTTCTTCATTCATTTTTTGGAGCACATGAATTAGTAACTTCTGTCAGGAGCTAAAAATATTAAAATATGTTGGGGGCGCAGCGCTAGTGGAGTGGTGGCAGTGCGCGCCCCATGCATCAAGGCTGTAGTCCACACGCAGGCGGCCCGGGTTCAAAACCGGCCTGTGGCTCCCCTCCCGCATGCCTCTCCCCACTCTCTCTCCCCAATGTCAGCCTCTGTCCACTTTCCTCCCTCTATAATAAAGGCAAAATGCCAAAAATAAATCTATAAAAAAATATATATCTGGAGAAAACTACCAACCCTGCCTTTAATGAAAAACGGCAAATAGCTGATAGCAAATAACTTCCACCAGATACATGTGTGCATTGCATGTCTGCTTTGGTCTGTTATGGATTCATGCTTCCTCGTCCGTCAACACCCATAGTTGGAGTGCAAAGACAAAGGAATTCCTGCGGTAATTTTACAGATGCACTTGCAACAGTGCAAGATAATACAATGTATGTGGTATAAAACTGTATGAAAATCCTATAAACACATGAACAAACGGTCATTGTTCTGAACCGTCAAAACTGAGTGTTTTATCTTGAAAATATACCCGATGCAGTACAATGGTCATTAGTTTTAGTCACCTTAATGAATTCCCTACACGCGTAGACAGGCCCAATGAACAATTGAAGATGTTACACTTATTCATCATTGCAAACCTGCTGTTGTATATTCTTATTAAATCCCTCCCACTTCGAATGCCAAGGTTTTTGATGGCACTCGGTGTGGCAGAACATCCACTTGAGCGCACAAATGGAGTGGGATTAAGGGATTGGCGATACCAAACAGTTTTAATTCGATGCATTTCCAATTTTGTAATTCATTGTTCCAACTCTAACGATACCAACACTGATACTGATTATTTGTTAAATTATTGATGTGATATATAAAAATAATGACGATTTTTAGAGAATAAAAGAAAACAATAGTAACACCTGAAGTCAAACCAAATGGCACACAATGGCCATTAATAACAAATATATTACAAAAGTAATTATGAAGTCAAATCAATACAAATGGTTGTGCTACAAATGTAAAATAAATGATTTCAAAAGAAGTAAATTACATGGCTCACAATTAAATACCAAGAACATTAACATTTGTATTTCTTAAATATTTCTTAATCTTCTTAAATAGGCCAGGAATTTTCCAAAACACATTTTTGGAAAATCCTGTATGAGAGCAGGGTCCAGAATGAGTTTATGGGAAATCCTAGAGCGTTCCTCAGGGCCATGACCTTGGCGCCGGATGTCCAAAAGCCTCTTGACTGTAAAGGCAGGGTGATTGTCAATGACCGAGGGAGGGCGGAGGGGGGGAAGAGATAGACTTGAGCAAGGACACATAAAGGCAGAATGGACCTTTAGAGCTGGAGTGATCAGTCTTTCAATCTCATAGGGTCCAATAAATCTTAGAGCCAACTTACAGGAGTGGACTTATAGAGGCTGGTCCCAGGAGGAGAGCCAGACTTTCTGTCCAGGTTGTGGGAAAAGGATTGCGGTGTCTGTCTGCGATCCTCTGGTTTCTTGCTGCTGTTGCGGAATGGAAATATGTGACTCCCTAGCAGAGGAAGAGGGGGCTGGGAGTTCAGTGGGAGCACTAGCAGATGCCATTAGAGCAGTAGAGGGAATTGAGGAGGAGAGCTAAGAAGTTACCTGGGTCAACTGAGTGCTGAGTTCAGATACATGTGTGGAGAGGTCCCGGTGAGTTTCCATAATTGTTTGTGTTTTATGATGTCCAACTGCAATGCCTTTGATGCATGTATGTATGGATGGCTGAATGGCAACCAGTTAAAGACTGAGTGGAGGAGACTGATGGAAATAATCTGGTTCTGTAGGCAGACAGAGGGTTAGTGGGGTGGGTTGCAGGTGAAGCAGACTGGAGGAGATGACACTGGTGGCAATCTGGACAACAGTAGAGAAAATCTGCTAGAACTCACTGGAGAAAACCTGAGGAATAAACTCTAAGAAATGTTAAGAGCAGCCAATGGTAGCAATCACTTCAGTGTGCTGAATAGGATTGGCGGAGACACAAGGAAACAAGAAATACATAGGGAAACAGGATCACAGCTGGAGCCGCGATAGATAAAATGTTCATTTAGATGTCCTGATCTTCTTAAGTCTACATCAAAAGGCAACTTTTCGGGGGGCGCCGATAGCTCAGCGGCAGCGACAGCGCGCGTACCATGTTGTGAGGCTTTGCTCCTCGCGCGGGCGGCCCGGGTTCGCGTCCGGCCTGTGGCCACTTTCCCGCATGTCTCTCCCCACTCTCTCCCCCTTTCCGACTCTATCCTCTGTCCTCTCAATAAAGGCAAAAAGGCCAAAAATAAATCTTTAAAAAAAAAAAAAAAAAGGCAACTTTTCTTTTAACATAATGAATTGCACTTTGTAAAGAACAGTTAGGCTAACACTTCCTGTTATTTTATATATTTACTTCATCTTTTTTAATTACCTGTATTATTAAAATTAATATAATTGTACATCACTTCTAGGGAGATCAAGAAATTTACCTTGACTGTCAGGAACACACAAAAAATTTCAAAATAAAGTTGAAGGATCTTCCGCTTTAGAGTTTCATTTATTTAAAAAACTCTTTTACAGGAACGCACATAAAACATTTGAAATAAAATTGGGAAGCAATTCTGTTTTAAATGCTTCAAATGTCATTTTTTATATGAACATAAATACATTTAGATTGGCATGATGGATCACTGTATGCCAAGACTACCCTAAATAAGAACAGTTACTTCCCCCTGGCTGTCACTCTGATGAACGCTAAATAGTGTAACCCTGCTATCAAGCACCCACCACAATTGAACATGAGACTATAAATATTTTTATTTTCAATAAATTAATCATACTTAAATATTGTCCCAGGTCACGTCCAGTCCTGACAGTGGTGGTGTCTCAGTAGAGGTCTTCTGCCAGACCGCTCAAGTCAAACGTGCAAGTTATAAAATGTTGTAAAGGAATCATAAGCAAAACAGTTATTTTATTTTAAATATTTAGAAAACTTTTGATATTGATTTTAATTTTGTTGAAAGATTGTCTTTCACCTTTTCATCTTGCCAGCATTTATTTTAAGCCTTACTTTAACCTTCTGGGCCATAATTTTCATTTCTCCCTTGTTAATGTTTTTTAGCCCTGTAGCTGCATTGTCATCAGAGCTTTTGTGAACTATTTTAAGCCGTGGTTGTGGCATTTTTGACCTCCTACTATCTTCTCCACTGCCATCATGATTTAGAATAGATTAAAAATTGAAATTTAATGGAAAGTCTTCAATTGATCCTTTTTAATTATTCACCTGTAAAGTTTGGTTCAAGGGTGTTGATTATTCTGGAGAAATAGATTGAGTTTCTTTGTTTCTGTGTCTGTCCTATCTTTTGTAGGGGGATGACGTTCTGACTGTCATCAAAATGAAAGCACAGTGGCCAGCCTGGCAACCACTCAATATGTAAGTAATATATTGTGATTATTACAAACCTCTTCACACATCTTTGTACCAACACTTGATAGATCTTTATTATTCGCCTTTACTAGCACCATGTACGTTAAGTATCCACAATGGACCAAAGCGTTCCCAACCAATGTAACCCTCTTCATAAGAGAAAACCACATACAGCATATGGCACATTAGGTTCTGGTGTTCTTGGGCTTCAGATATTCCAATAAAGAAGTTTGTATCCAAAGTTGGATCCAGAGCTTGCTGATCAGTGAAAAAAATAGCTCAAAGGTGCCCTGAAACTGCCAGCGACACCATCTTTGGAGTTTGTATGATCATTTAGTTCTTTATTCATGAGAGCCATTTAATCTCTTATTTATAAGAAAGACAACAAACTTGTTGGCTCAGCAAACTCTGATGAACTTGAGTGGTAAAGCCTGTGTATTGTTGTTTTCCCACCAACAAACCAAAACAAGGGGTATGAGTGAAGAAGAAAACAGCTGGGGAAAAAACAGTGATAACCACCAGGGCTAATTAACATACTCTGCTGAAAAGGAAACCAATTTATTGTTTTACAAAGTTATCGTGTACAGCACATGCAGGTTTTCATATCTATTATGCTGGTTTTGAGCAAGAAAAGGAAAGATTTATAGTGATGACAAACATGGACGTTCCCTCCCTATGGACATTTGGAGCCAGCTGGAAATGTTTTACGGTTCTTGAGGGGGCTCATGAGTATGACAGAGCTGTATTAAAATGTTAGAAATTTTTGTTTGAGTCAGTGTGTTTCATAAATGTGTGTTAGTATGTTTAACATGCGCACTATAGAACCTGACCGATATCAGTATTAGGGACGAGAGAAATCTGATGTACTTGCACACCTTGGTTACTCAACATGTACTTGTACACCTCTTGACACTCTGGAGAGTGATATTGCTTGTTGTAATCCAAGTAAAACCGAACTGCTAATACAGTAACATTGAAATTAAATTCTGTTTGACTGGTGAATAAATCTATTTATGTCGGCGCATATCTGTGATAAAATTAGCCAATTCCAAGAGTCACTTGATACTTTAATATTGGTCGATATTATGAGCTGGCCAATTAATCGATCGGGCTCTAGTGCAATATAGCCTGCTGATTTGGATACAGATTTTGAAATATCTGTTTGATGTGTTGAGAGCACAAAGGTTTTTTGGTATTTCCATAAGCTTGAAGAAGTATCTATGCTGGATTTGCGAAACCTGGAAATGTTCCTGTTCTACAGTAAGTGTTTAAAGGGTCTACAGATATGTCCACTGTGTGTTTCTAAGTCACAGTTATGTGAGGGTGGGTATTAAAAATCTAAGCCTATGAATCTGTTGTTCTCCTGGTCAGCAGTGCCACACTTTAATGTAGGCGTGGGCCTGGAAGAACTACCCTCCCAATCCAATTTTTTATTTGAGCTTTTCTTGGAATGGAAAAGTGTTAAACCATATTTATTCAAGCAACATAAAACAGCCAATGCAATGCAGCCATGGCTACTAGTCATGTGGCTACTTTTACTCAATGCATCCAGTTTTTTATGTTGAAGAAGAAAACCTAAAATTCTATTGCATTAATTGACTAGCTTTATTATGAAGACTGATGGGGCATTCAAAAACAAACTGGTAACGGTTCTCTAATCTACATCAAGTTTTTAACTGACATTTTTTATTTAAAGTTTTAGATTCAGTCATTCTTTGTTTTGACAAATGGGGGCTAAAAGACAGCAAGAGAGAGAGAGAGAGAGAGAGAGAGAGAGAGAGAGAGAGAGAGAGAGAGAGAGAGAGAGAGAGAGAGAGAGAGAGAGAGAGAGGAGAGAGAGAAAAACAAAGCGAGAGAAAGGAAATGAGCAGCCGTGAAGATTAAGGACAAGATTTAATGAAGCTTCTGAGAGGCCAGGGACTTAATTACCATGGTAGTGTTTTATTTTAAGTTTACTGTGTATTTTAGAACTAATATGTGTACTTAAACTGCACTCTGTCAGAGTGCCTCCTCTCAAACCATGCTTTACATTTAATTTTACTACTAAGATCAAAATGATTGCTGGAACAAAGGGCAAGACAGCTGAGATGTAGGAGAGGGAGGGGGAGAGGAGGAAGGAGAGAAGGAAAGAATGAGGCTGAAGATGTGCCATTATCACACTTACAACAGTATTTCTACACCACAGACTCTCCTGAGAGCCAACACAGCTGAGGAAAAGAAATCAACCTGAACACTGTATGATTTCTTCAACGTCATTATCTATCAAGATGTTTCATGTTCATTGAGCTTTGATATATAAAGACACCTAAAGTTAAAAAAAAAAAAAAAAAAGCTTATCAAAATAAGGGAATGTCTGTAATAAATCTAGGCACAGGCCAATTAAATGGAATGTCAAAATATGATGAGATTTTTTGAGTAGATTTCTTTGATGGGCAGGCCTGGGTCGTTTTGGGTAGGCCTATGCCTCTGCATATGTGCCAGCAAAGATTCACACTCAATGTGAAATGTGACTTATCATGTAGGTGAAACATATCAGCTTGGAAGTGAGCAACACTGTAGGGATCATAATGATCACTATGGCATTTTCTTCCCCCCAGTGTAAGAAATGGCCAAGAAAAGGTCATGCTCTTAACTTGAAAATCTTTGGAAATCATTTCCATTGTAATTTTTTTAAATTGGCCGGGGATCCCATCATGCTGCATTCATTGGAAAAAAACACACTTTGATATGATTGCTATCTAAATGACTTTGTACCTATGGAAATGAGGCAGAGGCTGAAGTGATTCATTCCTTTTCTGCTGAAGTCAGAGGAAGTGG
Organism: Symphodus melops; assembly: GCF_947650265.1. Classification (NCBI taxonomy): domain Eukaryota; kingdom Metazoa; phylum Chordata; class Actinopteri; order Labriformes; family Labridae; genus Symphodus; species Symphodus melops. The sequence goes on along the minus strand of NC_136693.1, from coordinate 18,877,312 downwards.
AGGCACACTTAAGAACACAGCTTGGAGATGCATTTGCTGAAATCAGGGATGAGCATTTTATTCAGAAATTGACATTTAACTTTTGGTTTTTGAATGGGGTCTTTCAGAGTGGTGTCACCAAGGTAGGTGTGCACTTTGAATGGCCAGCCCCTGGGAGAGGGGTAGACAGGAGAAGAAGTGGGGTTCTTGAAAAGAGGCTCACGGACTCTGGCAGAGCCAGTGCTCTGATGTGGAGGGTGGTGTGAGAGCCGGCGTGTTTCACTTTTCAAGATTCTTAAACAACAAAGCCACCTGTTACCTTTTTTTGTTCCACTGTATCCTCCCACTATCACACTTCACAATACAGTATAATGTTTTCCTCTTTTAGTTTCATCATTGTACACATTTCTCCCCCTTATAATGGATGCATTCATGACAGTTAGGGTTGCTGCATCTTCCAAGAAGAAAAATCAAGATCACTCTTGCAGTGGGACTTTGACAGAGCAAATGTTTACTACCAGCTATTTAATTTAAAACTTAACTTGAACTTCAAATAAAGACATGCTTTTGACACTTCGTAGCATATAGGGGAGGATTAGGAGAACACATTTTTAATTAAATAATGTATTCCGTCCTTCTGTCTTTTTCATAGTTTTCTCATGAAATCAAAAATATGTTTTTATTATTTTACGGGACGAGTGGTAGCCACGGTATCCCCATGACAGTCGTCTGGCTCTTTGTTGTTCCCCTTCTCTTTCAGGCATCTTCCTAATAGAGTAAAACATACTTGGTGTCCTGTTGGGGTTTTTTTTCAGTTGCAGCAAAAAAAAAAAGAGCTGGTTGTCAACAGAGTGACATAAGGAGCTTTTGAAGATGAGAATATATTTGTTAATAAGCTGACTCTTTTATTTCTCTCACATTCTAAACTATAGTGTTGAAAGTTATAGTTTGTGTGAAGTAGTGTGAAATACACAAATACTTCTGGGCTTACTTTTGAGATAGTTTCTTTTCTACCATCTGCTCGATAATTTACAACTTTTCAGTAGAAATATGAACATAGTTCCTCAAGCTTTGAGTGAGCTGTGACTAATAGGAATGACCTGATTAGCCGACTAAATGTTGAGAGTTGGCACACTAGCCACTGTGTATCCAACACAAAAATGACTGGTTGGTTAAAGTAATTATTTATAGTTTATCAAGTCAGGATGAATGCAATGTGAACCTGCTACTTGCCAAGGCTGTAGTTCCAATGAATGGCTACTGCCAAATTGCCACAGTGCTCTACTACCAAAATGTAAACAAGCAGTATATAATTTGATCTACAAAATGAAAAAGTTTTATGAAGGGGATTTAAGGTTTAACTGGAAAATCAACTTGAGCAAAGTCTAACCACATGCATGTGGATGGGTTTTTTTAAGCTTTATTTTTGGGACATTCATTTATTCAACTGGAAAGAGACAGGAAATGTTGGGAGGAGATAGTGCCACACCCAGAATGTACTCATGTAGTAGGCCTGAGTTTTTTTGTATACATATGATTGATCAGTCAAATTAGTATTTTTCTATTACATTTATTAACAGCTGCTTTAATATGTATGTTGCTGCTTCTTACATTAGGTTTTTAAGGTTTTATGAGTTTGGATGAACAGCACTGTACTTATGTCTGAGATGTAGTAGAGTAGAGCTATAGGGCCTGATTTACTAAACGTTTGCGCATCTTAAAACTTGATACCACCAGCAAAAAACGTGTTATCTTATGTACTAACAGCGAGCAGTGAGGATTGCGTCTTTCATATGAGCAAAACAACACGTATTGTCCAAATAGTACGTTTGCCTTAATGAATATGCAATATGGGAAATTTCTGCCTCAGCCTGCAAAAACTGGGAGGAGAAAAAGCAAAGAAATTACGTTAGTATAAGCAATGCGATTTACCAATGCCTGGCGCAAATTACAGTGATTTTGACAGTGTCTAAATTTAACACCTTTGAACGGAACGTGTTAATCCAGGAGCCCAGTATTATTCAAAACAGGCTGCAGTTAGGATGAGAAGTGTTAGGCTCAATAAAAGGAGGTGTAAAGATCGCTTTGTTTCCCCCCACACATTTTAACATGTTTTGATTGACAGAAAAAAAAATTATATGCATTTATTTTTGATTTTGCTTGAATAATAGTTGCAACATTGACATTTATGTCGTCCTATTTCACTCTTTTCGCAAACATTGTATTTTAAACTGGGGATTTCCTTTTGCTCGGGTTGCACGTCTCTCCGGTGCGCTCTTTTTGCAAAGGCATTTATATCCAATCACAAACAGCGCTGACCAGCTGTCTGGTGCGCAGTGATCCGAGTGGTGTGCCTGAGTGCCTGTGCCACATAGGACACAGCTCGTACCTCCTGCGCAATGTATGACAATTCATTCATAATATGAAGGGAAGAAAAGAGAGGCCCTTTTTAATGCCGTGGTTTTCTGATAAGACAAATGTTATTTTTGTTATATTAGATTTATCTCGATTTAGATTGGGACATTTGTAACACCTGATCAGCAGTTAATAGTTGTGCTTAAATTAAAACTGTTAGATACAAAACTAGAAAGGTTAACAACTTAAAAACACATAGAAAATTAGAGGCAGGTAAAAGTATGGTTACGTCAGTCAACTAAATGACTGAAGAGGAGATGCTATATAATTACAAGTAACCAGAAAGGTTAGCACATGAACAAACCACAAACACAAGCATTACAGAGGGGTTATTTCATATTTTAATGTCTACACTATGTTTTGACCAGGCTATCTCTGTCAGTTACCTTTTTTAGAGCCCAGGTAGCTGTCGAAAGCAACCCTCAGACTTGTAACACTCACTTAGCCAGAGACCCAGGAGAGGCAGGTCAAGTTGTGTTCTCCTTCTCACTGGTAATTATTAGTAAGGAGAGAATGTGGGCAGGAGAGAGGTAGCTGAGGTCAAATGGATTTATATACTGGCATCATTATGGCAGAGAAAGAATCACTGCCTAATTGTCCATGTCACTACAGGAATCTTCTCACTCCTAATGAATCTTAAATTGGCTTGGAAACTTTGTCTAATTAGTGGAGCAGTCAATCATTTGCCAAGACAGATGGATGAAGGTTTGTGTGTTTCGCCCATTCCTGAACAGAGCAAATTCAGTGTGAAGAATGATAGAGTCTAGAATATGTCAAATTAAAACCATCCAGTCACTTTGATTTGTGGGCACTACCTTATCCTTTTCAAAGACTGAGGGAAATTTTGAGCCTTCATGAGCTTTATCTCAATTTGACAATTTTGATTTCCTTCTTTCTGCTTATTTTTTACGATTGTCCTATATATCACTATCAAGCTGAGACACGCTTAACAACTGCGGCTTCCCTGAGGCCATACATTTTGGTTAAATCAGTGAGGCGTGTAGGTGTGTGGAGATGTCCCAATGGGGCTTGGGACTAATAAAACACACATTTCATCTCTTTATGGGCGGCAGTAGCTCAGTCGGTAGGGACTTGGGTTGAGAACTGGAGGGTTGAAAAATGTGTGTCAGCTGGAGAGGTGCCAGACCACTTCAGTCGTGCACTTGAGCAAGGCACTGAATGCGTGTATTATACTTGGGTGGGCTTTTTAGGGCAACTTGTAGGTGACACACAGAGCTTTCAAAGTTCACAATGGGCAACTCAATGAATCGTTGGCTTTATTTTGGTCAATGACACATCTGTTCAGTCTTTTATGATTCTTGTAACATTGAACTCTCTCTCCCCCCTTCTCCTCTGCTCTGATACACTCTGACCTCTTGCTCTCTCTTACTCAGACGGGCTGCCCCCTCTGCAGAATTCTCAGTCGACCGGACACGTCACCTCATGTCCTTCCTGACCATGTTGGGCCCCAGTCCAGACTGGAATGTGGGTCTGTCTGCTGAGGACTTGTGTACTAAGGAGTGTGGCTGGGCCCAGAGGGTGGTCCAGGACCTGATCCCCTGGGACGCAGGCACTGACAGTGGGGTGACGTACGAGGTCAGTGAAAACACTCATACATTTAGACTTTAAGTACTAGTAGTTTTCCTTGCAAACATTTGCTTCCGGCTCCTTATGCGAACGATCATTTTATGTTTTATTTTGTTTCAACTGAACCACATGAGTCGTATTAAAATAGTTGCATTGAGGTTGTTGTTGATCATCATTTCAATTATAATTATGCAAGGAAAAAAATGCAGAAAACAGCAGAGTCTGTCTGAAGTCTGACTCAGCTTAGGTCATAACCCCACAGTCCTGTACCAATTACAAACTTTTGCAAACTAACTTTTCTCCTCCTTCTCCCCTTGGATCACCTTCCTCCTCACTCCCATCACCAGCTGAGTCTTCCCCTTCACACTCTCATTTCAACCTTGTCATTAAACCAAACTTTTCCTCTTCATCTGCCTATCTGCTCACATTCCCAATCACTCCCACTCTCACCTCTTAACATACAACCAGTCTGCAACAATTCACTGTCATCACTCATCCAATTGTACTTTAACAGCCTTCAATGTCCTTTCTCCCAGAGACCCTGAGGTGCTGTCTGCTGTGTGCTCACTGTCTCCAATCAGCACTCACAGATTTGTGTGTGTGTGTGTGTTGTCCAAACTCTATGAGGACATGCGTGAAAACCTTTGGCTGATACTCTATAGACCACACATGAATTGGGGTTTCTTGATCGTTTTGGTCCTCAGGAATCTTTCTGCAATTTTGTTTCTCTCAAACAAAATCTCACGCACTCCTTTGTTCACCACACCACATCTTTTTTTTGCTTCGACTAACACTTAAGGAATGAACAAGGGAAACTCAGGGACATTCAGGAACCTTCAGATTGTGTTTTGACTACTCTCGACTGACTGTGTCACATGGACACAGTGTGTGGTGTTTTTTCTATTTCCTGGAGCAAACACAGCTTAAGCTTAAAACAGTTGTGTAAAGTGTAATGCATTTATTTTTTGGAAAACTCCAAAAGCAAAGTTCAACTTCTGTAAATGTGCAGAATATAAATTACATTGACACATAATGCAAGGCTGCTGCGTTGAGGTCACAAGGACACGTTATCTTGTAAAAACATGAAGTTGTTGATTGTAGAATGAGTGTTTGATTTTGTCTGCTTATCAACACTGTCAGCTACAGGAGTGGCTGTGATGCACTGCAGCTCATGACGCCAATTTAATTGCTCTGAAACCCCTCAGGGCACGCCTGTCGCAATTAGCATCAAACATAATACCTCACCAAATTGTTTATTTTTTTTCAAATCTGAACATTAAGCCTTGTTTAACATTCTATTAGAATAACATATATAACGTGATTTTCACTGATGTGTGATAAATATCCAACAGTCTGATTTAAAATATAAAGAAAATGCTTTTTGTACCTCCTGTAGCTGCTTGAGAATCATTCAATATACAAGTTTAATACAGAAAGTGTTTAAGTATTTTTTATTTTCAGGAACCCAGTTTGATAACAAAACATATGTGATTTTCAATGACATAATTAAACCAACAGCATTCCTCAAACTACAGTATGTGAAATGTGTGTTGAAATATTTAGCTGTCTAAGCTTCCATTCTGCTGATGAAAAATGTAATCAAATTGGTATTTGTTTGAAACTTTTTCATCATTCTGAAAGTTGACTCTCATGCACAAGAACTCTGGTCAGTTGAGGATAGTTAAACAGGCTCTTTTGGCATTCGACAGGATTTTAGCTCTTCTAAAGCTAAGTGCCATTACTTTTCCCATATCTTCTTACGGACATTCATTTCCCCCTCCATGTCTCACACACAAACACAAATAGTGGTGTTCTATTCTTTTTTTTTCTGGGTGTCCTCAGTGGGGGGTGAAGGATGAACTGGTCGTCTGCCTCCAGACAGCCTCTGGCGGTGATGCTTTTATCAACCCCATGCTGGCAGACCTCCACTGCTGACTAATAAGAGCATCTCCCATATTAACTACTGCACTCCTACACAGCTGTTCTCTGACTTTGTGACTTGTGTAACTTTGGGTGACTTTGTGCTCATTGTACTTCCGCATGGGGGTATGTCAAACAGGCCCTGTGTTTTATTTAAAAATCTTGACGAATTAAAGCTTTGTGTGCTTTCTTCTCTTCCTCTTTTTTCATTTTTTTATAGTCTCCCAACAAGCCCACTTCTCCCCAAGACAAGATCAGACCCCTGACAAGCCTAGATCATCCACAAAGTCCTTTCTACGATCCTGAAGGGGGCGCTATCACTCCTGTGGCCAGAATGGTATTGGAGCGTATCGCAAGAAAGGTCTGTCTGTATTACATTGTACAAATCAGCTCCTGCTGCAAATAAAGATCTTGTACAAAATTAATCATAAGTAAGGAAATTGCATCATGTTGTATTGTAGCTATATCAGATAATCCCAATCAAATGCAAAAAAAATAAATCGAAATACATTTAATCCAAACAAAGCTTTAAGCCATGTGTGTTACTACAGACCTGGACAGTGACCTAGCTTTTTTGTTTTAACAAGCAAAAAGAGATTATTTGTTTTTGTGCTGTTTTTTTTTTATTATTATTTTGGCCTCCCTGCAATTCATTGAAGTTATATACTCATCCCACAATCACTGCGGTCCTCATTCAGGCATAGCCAGCTCCGACCAGTGTGGATGACAGGAACGTAAGGAATACCATGGAGACTGCAGATTTTTTCCTGCATGTTACCCCTAATGCTCTCTTCTTTATTTGCTGAACGAAACATAAGTGCAAAGTTTAACGTCATAGAACTAGCACCTTTTTAATATTTGCTATGTGTAGTAAAGATGACTCATAAAGTTTCGAAAGCAGACACAGAGGACAGAGAGGCCTGCCCTTTTGCTTTATCGCTGCTCAGCAGGCACAGGTAGCATGCTGAGTTTAATCCTGTTCATCAATACAGGGATTGATTGGTGTCGGATGTATTTTCTGTATTTACTGTGCATGAGATCAAAGCTGTTTTTTCACAAGATGGAAAAAAATATTCGGAAAAAGTTAAACGAAATAAAATATACGTTTACGAGAACAATCTGTCCCAATAAACCTTTAGTTGTTAGTAAGAATAGCTTATATGTATTTATTGTTTAAAATACATCCAACAATCTTTCCACAAAGGTGCTAAACTATATTATAAAAAAGACGTTATATTATTCAATATATACACAATGGATTGTTTCTGGTGAAATAATGACCTGGCACTTACCTGCAGATGGTAATCAATCATCACAAGTGTCAACAATAAGACATCTAGAATTCTGTATGATACGTAAAACCTCACGTGTGGAGGGATGCTTCACAAAGCGTTTTGGCCTATTAAATAACAGAAAGCATAAAGGCATAATTTGAAAGCATCAAAAGTATGGCTGTCAATAAATGTTGCTCTCCTTGAAATATGAATTACCCTTATTAACGTGATAAAATATATACTCATGGGTGCAAAGCAGAAAGTCCTTAAAGGTTGGTGGTGATTCATTGACATCTAGTGGCAGCTCTGGGGATTTTCTCATCATTCCTACACAAAGAACATGCATGCATGCACACGCACACACAACACAACACATCCAAACATATGCATATATGTTATTCTTTCTGCTATATAGACTCTTTGCGCCTTATATATTATGTGGGTACACAGATGGCTTTGAGAAGCAAAAAGAAAACCAAAGCCACAGAAATCTTACTGACTGCTGGACTGCTTCACAACATAACTCTGTATGTGTGTGTCCACAGGGTGAGCAGTGCAACATTGTGCCAGACAATGTGGATGACATTGTAGCAGATATTGCCCAGGAGGAGAAAGAGGAAGGTCTGAACCCTGATCACATTTCTGCCTCTCTATCTCTTTTTTTCTGCTTTGTTACACAAGATTAAAAGCATTGTTAAAGGCGGTCAGCTATTAAAGTATGTGCACACCCTTTTCAATCCTGCAGATGATACTCCTGAGACGTGTATCTACTCCAACTGGTCTCCATGGTCCGCTTGCAGCTCAGCCACTTGTGAAAAGGGCAAGCGGATGAGGCAGAGGATGCTGAAGGCCCAGTTGGACCTTAGTGTGCCCTGCCCGCACACCCAGGATTTTGAGCCCTGCATGGGGCCTGGCTGCAGCGATGAGGGTCAGTTTGTACATAAAGACTGAAGGTTAATGTGTTTGGGAACAAATTAAAGTGTGGATGAGGACTTAAAAATCTGCTGAATTAATGAGAGTTTTTTTATGTTTGAAAGGTTAAGCCTCCACCTCAGTGAGCTCTTTTGTCAACATTTAAGACTAATTGCTTTCATAACTGTGATGTTTTGACATTCAATAAAAAGCGAGTGTATGTTTAAAAAGCAGCTTTTATTGTTAAAGGGCATTGATAATACACAAAGGACTATATCGCGGTAATTAAGTGAGAGCAAAATGGGAGGCAAAGAGCGCACTTTGTTCTTTAAGCAGCCTTTCAAACGATATTGTAATTCAAATCAAATGCCACAAGGCCATTCAATATGTTTTGTAAGACGATAAAGACTAAGTCAGTCAAACCACTTTACTTCTTAAAGGTTTAGTTTCATTTCATTTCTTTCACTATCTTTTATTTTATTTATATATTTCTTTATGACTTGTTCTGTTTTTTGTCTCAGAAGTGGCAGGTTGGGTTTTATATGCTGATGAGTCAGTCTGTCACTCTGTGTTCAACATTTTTGGCAAATCCAATCATTTCTGAGCCTTCCCCAAGCACCAACACAGTCATGACAAGGTCAGACCGTGATTCACATTTACTATTCCACACAAATGAGGAAACCTTTCGGACTCGACTATTTCAGAGATTTATTACTTTTGCTTTATTTTACACTTGGGTGGCTGTGGCTCAGTTAGTAGAGTAGCCTCTCAACAGTAAGGTTGGAGGTTTGATCCCCAGCTCCGGCAGAAACATGCCCAATGTGCCCTTTGGCTTGTAAATGTATTTGAATGGGCTAGTTATGGACTGTTTACATCGTAACCACTGCCATCAGTGTGTGAATGTGGTGTGAATGGGTATGTGTGACATTCGATGTAAAAAAGTTCATTTAATTGCAGAACTCCCTTACTCATTCATCAAATTATGCTAAATATGACAACTTGTAGATTGTGATAGTGTGATGTTTTTTTCTATTTACACAACACAGTTTAAGTTTAACATCATAAAGTCTAATGCATTTATTTTTGGACAATTCCAAAAGCACAGTATATCTGTAAATGTACAGAATTTAAATGACTGTGACATGTAATGCAAGGCTGCTGCGTTGAGGTCACAAGGACACGTTATCTTGTAAAAACATGAAGTTGTTGATTATAGAATGAGTGTTGTAATTTTGCCTTAAATATAACAACTTGTAGCTACAAAGTAAAATATGTGGCCAAAATAAAGCAATATGCAACTTTGACACAACGGAGCAGCAGCAGTCCAAATTCAAAAGACTGGAGATAGCTGTGAATGTTCATGTTCCTCCAAAACTTTTCATTGTCTTCCCTAGATACACAGTACAGAGATACTTCAAAGCTAGCCTATTGGTGACACAGCTACAACTTCTTCCATTATCAAACCGATAATGGTTTGATACCTTTAATTCCTGCATATTGACTCTAATGCCAACATGATAAACATCCCGTCTGTTGGTGGAACTGCAAACACGTACCTTTTTTACTGTCAGTGAAATCTAAAATGACAGGCACAAATGAGAGAGCATTTGTGACATCCACCATATGTAAAACGTTCTCCTGTATGTCTCTTTCATTTGTCAATAGATAACAAATATATCTCAGTAGAGTAAAAAAATAGGTTGTTTTGTGTGGATGTGATCCTGAATATTTGATATGGGACCACATGAACAGCGATTTCTGCCTGCAATTCATTCTAAATTTCAAAAAATACTGAAAAAATGAATAACCACTTGGGAAATTCTTGGATAACTTAAAGAGCTCGTCATACAGATAAATGCATATACATGTCAAACATTAAAAAAACAAACAAAAAAAACCCATTGCTAATTCACTTCTAATCTTACAAACGTTATGTGTAATAAAGCAAGGGGAGTAGTTGTAGTCCAACTTAAAGTTGGAGAAGTGAAATTCGATGCTTTATTTTCTTAACTAAATACACAGACTTCATTAAAAGGAACAAATGGGTTCCTGAACACTGTTTGGAACTAAGAAGCTACCAAGAGAGTTACAGTTTGACTGTTTCTATCTTAGTTTTTTTTTACCCCCATTCCTGATAAAGTCAGCAAGTGATTTGATCATTCTGTCACAGACCTTTATGAGATAATTAAGGGGATGTACTCATGGGTCAAAGTGCCAGAAACTAAGACAGATACATGTTGCAACCTCACTTTTATCCATTATTGTCATTTTTCTGTTGTTAATGATTAGGGCAGTTTATTTCCTTAAGTTCATAAACCACAATTAGGACCTCAGTTAATTCCAGATTTGACTGCTTTTTTGAGAAGAACTTTACGTGTCTTACTGTACATGGCCAATTTATTGCTATTACTGTAGGTGTCAGGTTAATATCATTGAACTACCTTTGATCATAGGATGTCAAATTAACACACTTATATTACATTGATGTGCTGTTATCACTACCTGACTTTTTAGTTACCTGTAAGTACATTAAAAAAACAGTACTAGAGTAAAGCAAAGCTGCAGTTGTCAGTGAGGTGCCTGCAGTGCCTGAAACATAATTTATACCATACATACTTTAGAAGGGCACATTCATTTTGTGCCAGAAGAATTTAAGCCTTTAGTATAACTTTGGATTTCATTTTAGCTCAAATAAAAGTCACTAGAAACGTTTTACTTTTACTATCTTACGAGAAGAGATACAATAACAAAGCATTGTAAGTTTAAGGCTGCACACCAGGTTAGCATGGGTGATTCATTTAAAAGATAACAGACAACAATAAGTGCCAAAGGAACAACAGCTTGAAAAGTAAGTGATATATTTTACACAGATAAGAAGTCTCAGGCATTGATAAACACTCAACAACCACACCCTCACTAATAAAAGTGAAACAATGCAGAATAAGTTTAGTTAAAGCTAAAATGGTGAAAAATCCTCCAGATAGACACATTTGTATTTGACATGTGCTGTCCAAATCCTCTTAGTCGTAAGCTTCTGTCTACACTGATTTTCTTTGTCATAAAACAGAGTTCAATACCCTTAAAAGTGGATCATCTTTATCAACTTTTTATTTAGAAGTTTCTAATGGGAACAGATCCAGGAGTCGATGGCAACACATCAAACATACACATAAATATGGTATGAGGTAATAGGGTTGTGTGCATTTCAAGACGTTGTCACAATCACTGGCCTCTTATGAAGCCCGCTGACATCTTCCTTTTTGTCCTTTGACTCTTTAGATGCTTCCACCTGCATGATGTCAGAGTGGATCACCTGGTCTCCCTGCAGTTTGACCTGTGGGATGGGCACTCGTTCCCGGGAGCGTTATGTGAAGCAGTTCCCTGATGATGGCTCAGTCTGCACCCTTCCCACAGAGGAGACTGAGAACTGTGTGGTCAATGAGGAATGCTGTGAGTTTTTCCCCTTTATGTCACACCTGCCAACTTACACTACAGACCTCTTGTCTTTTTTCAATTGTACACTAACGACCATTCTAATGTCATTTGAAATGATCTAATTGTTTCAGCTGCTAGCAGTTGCCTGGTTACAGAGTGGGGAGAATGGGATGTCTGCAGTGCAACTTGTGGCCTGGGCATGAAGAGGAGAGAGCGCATGGTGAAGATGCCTCCTGCAGATGGCTCTGTTTGTGGAGCAGAGGTGCTAGAAGTGGAGAAGTGCATGATGCCAGAATGTCGTGAGTGGCAGAATCTTCAGGACAACAACTTTCCCTTCACCTCCTACACTTAAAGTCTGGTAGCCTTACTGTAGATCCATGGAAGCACCACTGATGAGACATTACATTGAACTCTCCTGCAGAGCCCTTTTGTCCTTTTTCTACTCTAAGAATGAATAAATAGAAACCAGTATAAATGTGTTTCTTCCATGACTATCCATAATTTTTTTCCTTTGAAGACATAATGTTGACTACAATATTAAAGTACTTACATACAATACTAAAGCACTATGCCATATGCATGACTGATTGATTCTTTCTGTGAGCAGACACAATCCCCTGCATGCTGACACCCTGGTCAGACTGGAGTGACTGCAGCGTGACTTGTGGAAAGGGTTTGAGGACACGGCAGCGCACGCTTAAGTCCCCTGTGGAACTGGGAGAGTGTACGGAGGAGTTGGAACAGGTGGAGAAATGCATGCTGCCAGAGTGCCGTAAGTAATGCAAATCTCTTTATCCACACCCACACACTGTACATGTGTGTACGTGAAATGTAAGGTCCCATGTGCTTTTTCTGGTTTTATATGCTCTTTAGTGTGTTTTATAGGTGTCTTGTGCATGTTTAGGCACATCTATTTGCAAAAATTTGAATTCCCCTTCCACCTCCTGTTAGCTGTAGCCCCCTTGTTGAAAATGTGTGTTGTGACATTACAAGACAAAGATGCCACTGATCCAAGCCCATTGGCTCATTGTAGCATGCACAAGCTCCCCTCAGACTGACTGTAGTATTTCCAATATGGTAAAAGGGGCGAGACATGTCCGAGAACAAAGCCGAACAACTGACCAATTAAGAGACAGCAGATATGCCGACCAATCTGATCAGCACAGGTGGGGACCCTTGGGTTTTTGGGTTTCTTTTGTTTTTTCTCTTCGAGGGTTGTTCTGAGCGTTAGAAATTCAGGCAGATGAGAGAGCTTGCATAAGCGGCAATACATGACACTTTTGTCGAACATTAGCAATTGTGAATGAACTTTAGTAGACACATAAGTGAGATCTATGAACCCCAAAAAGGCTTAATATGAGACCTTTAATGAAAAAGAAAGACAAGCTCATGTTTGATATGCAACCTGGTGTCTTCATGCAGATGAATAAAGCACCGAGGGAAGACACTTCACAGTGAAAGTGAGGAGAAAAGCAATGTACTGTGTGTTTTGTATGAGTTGAGATAAAATGCACATTTAAGCAGTTTTGTGCTGCTTTCTAGAAGACAAGAGATGATAGGTTTAAATGCAGTATTCATATTTAAGCTTGAAAACTACTTTTTTATAAAGACTTATTTTTGGCCTTTATGCCTTTGTTATAGAGGGGAAAGTGGATAGAGGCGGAAATCAGGGAGAGAGACATGCAGGAAATGAGCCACAGGCCAGACACGAACCCGGGCCGCCCGCGTGAGGACTGAGCTACCGCTGCGCCACCAGCGCGCCCAGCTTGAAAACTACTTTTAAGCGCATGAGAGATCTTACATTACCATGATGTTTAAAAACAAGTTTAAATGAGCCAACCTTGAAGGTCATAAAGACCTTAAACATCTGTCAGGAAAATGTGTTTATGGTCAGTTATTTTAGAGAAAAAGAACGGTTATAAAAAAAAGACTTTGCACAATTTTGGTTACACTTTCTATAAAATCTAATTCAATGCATCATTTGTAATAAAAACACACCTTGTGTTTTTTATTAATACAATATTTTGGGTGATTCTATTATTTGCTTACTTTTAAAACAATAAAACTCAGGTATTAGCATTGGCTTAGAGAAGTCAGCAATCATGTGAACTGGTGCTTTTTAATATTTAAAAGATTTTCCTCTTTGCTTTGCACAGAATCTTTCAGCTAAAATTTGAGCAATACACTTTATAAATTAAGGTTTGGTCGCATTGTTGCCCCATAATTGAATTGAAATCATACTACTCTAAAAAGTAAACAATTAAAATAACTAAAAAAAGATTGTAATTTATGAGTTAATCCATGTTGCTATTGTTTTAGGACTTGGCCTTCTAACTATAAACTAGACTGAGTGTGATTCTCTGCAGAGGTATTAGTTGGCATTAGTGGTGAGGATGCTACATCAGAGTCATTTACTGTGACTGTGTTAAAAAATCACACAATTTAAGATGAAAATAGTTATATTCCCTGGACTCTGCTTTATCTGTAATTCAGAATTATTGTGAATTTAATAAAAAAAAAACAGAAATTGCTATGTGTCACTATTGCCTTATCTGTTTTAATTAACAACAGCTACATTTCTCCCAGGGGATCATTGAATTTTATCCTTATCCTTAACCTCATTCTGTCTTCACTATCTAGTATCTTCATTGGTAACAACTCGTACTTTATCTTTACTCAGACAACTTCTTATATACTCACTTGTATTATCAACTCCTGTCTCCTCAGCTATAGATTGCATCATGTCAGAGTGGACAGAGTGGTCCGAGTGCAACAAGTCCTGTGGGAAGGGTCATACAATCCGGACGCGCATGGTAAAGCTGGAGCCTCAGTTTGGTGGAGAGCCCTGTCCTGAAACCATTCAGAGAAAGAAGTGTAAGATCAGGAAGTGCAACCGGGGACAAGCCAACAGCGATGAGAAAAAAAGGCGCAAGGAGCAGCGGGACAAGAGGAGGAGCAAACAGAGTAGAACTGAGGCCAATTCTGAGCATCCAGGTCAGTATCTACCCTTATCAAATTCAAATCTATATTATTCATGTAAAAAGATTATACCATGGTGTTTGTAAGCACTGGATTGGGACTGGCTGCCAATGCCAGGTTAGATACCATACAATGAACACGTAGTGCTGGCCATCAACTCGCTTCTAGAGCTGCAGCTGACGGTAAACACGACTAATATGGGTATAGTGTCATGGCTTTTTAGCTAGCATGTTGGACTGTCAAACATACTATCTTTGATTTATATTGAATGCAAAAGGGTATTAGCTTTGAATTTTGCTACCATACTGTTAGCTTTGTTCCTCATACCTAAGCCAGTCTCATGAGAAATTTCTCTTGTTGCCAAGTCATATCAAAGAACTGTTACTTTAAGAAGTGAAGTTTCATTAATGGGATATATTTCATGGGAGGATTTCTGCAGACATTACTAGGGAAATGAGTTGATGCCTGAATAATTTTGAAAATCACACATTAATCTGACTGTTCATTTTTTCTTTATTTTTAGGGTGTAAAATGAGGCCGTGGTCGAGTTGGACAGAGTGTACCAAACTGTGCGGGGGAGGTATTCAAGAGCGACTCATGACAGTGAAGCAGAAGTTTAAGACTGCCCAGCTGTCTAGCTGCAAAGACAGGAAGGAGATCAGGGCTTGTAATGTGCACCCCTGTTAGGCAGGAGTAGGATAGCGGGGTTGATGTGGGGAAGGGAGGGAGGGATGACAATACGGCTAGGAGACAGCAGGGCATGGCACACTGTTGCAAAATGATCCAATGCACTCTGTTTAGGGCTGAAGTGGCACGAACATGAATCTGTATTTGTTAAATCCAGAGCTGAATTAAAAGATCTGACTGGAACACCTTGCGGATTCTTATGTGCTTTTAATCTAGCTCTGATACACATACAACTCTTTTTCAAGATTACTGTAAACATGTTGTGGTATAATATATCTTAAAAATATGATTGATAAATTGATTTAATTATAAGTTAAAGAACTGTTATATCTTGTTGTATCCTTGAGTAGTACAGTATATTCCAGACTTTACAGCACAGGTGCCCAGCCATTCCAGTGTGTTATATGCCTTCAGTTATTCAGTTGTTTCTAGGACACAAAAAGCCCAGTTGAATTTTTACCCAGCTATATTGTTGTACACGTAGAAGCATCATGATTGAGATTGATGATGATTTTGAGCATTATTAGAATATTTTGTAATTTTTTTTTTTGCTGTTGAATTTTTTGATAAGAATGTGTCCCAAGATTCTTACCAAAGTCTTGTGTAGATGTTTTCTAGCTCTCTTATCTCTCCTTTTCTGTTTCTCTGTTCCCTATAACATATTAATATTTTGGAATAATATCACATTTACAATAAAGGTAAATGTGACAACTTGTCATCTGGATCTGTCTTTTTATTTGGATGTAATGGGTGTAACATGCAATGGTTTTCACCTCTGCTGCCACTAGATGGCGATAACCAGCCATGAATATTTGCATCCAACAAGGAAATTGGTTGTTCTTCAGACTGCTTGTTTTAATGTGTCCTTCCTACTTCTCTCTGTACTCCTAATATCCACAAGGGGGCATAAATATTAATTTAAGATTTTAAATAAGAGTTTAAAAAATATAGAAGGTTATTTTACTCACTTTACTTGACTCAATTCTCATTTGTGATATAGCTTAAACTTGAAAATGTTTAAAACTTAAAGAATGATAGGTAGCTGAAAATAGTTCACATTGTGTTGTGCTATAATATGACACATCTAATAGTCCAATTCTACAAACCTGGGATACAGCCCTAGCCCTCTATACAGAAATAAAGGGTCTTCAAAGGTCTTTTTATGACTACACAGAGCGGGTGCACACTCATTAAAGAAACATGGAGGTTGGCGTTTTATATACATATAGGCTGATATCTTGAAGATTCTGCCCCCCAGCTCTCTGATGTATTGGGTGGGGGAGGGGATAGTGTCAGGCCTTTGGCTGTGTAGCTCTGGGAACAAGGGTAAAAATTCAATACACACATCCCAATGCCATTCCTGTTTCCATGCCAACACAACCACACTTGGAAGGACTCTACACACCTCAGAGGAGATTGAAACATAGAAGGGAAATTCTTACAGCCATGATTGAGCAATTAAAACAGAACCGCTGTGGAGACTGACAAGAGGAACAAGGGCTAAAAAAAGGAAAGGATTCTCAGGTCTTTTTTCAAATTTGCACGTTATGTGGTTTGTAGTGCTGGCTGGCTGTTCTGCAGCATAGCTGCAGTTTAGAGATCAGCCTGAAAATCCTCTCAAACATTTACATGTCAGACCTGCCATGCCTCACTAATGTAATAATGAGTTTTCCCTGTCTGTAAAAACAATTATATAGTAGAATTATTTTTTGGGTGCAGGCCACAAATTCCTCCTGGGTGACCCCTCAGACCTCATTCTTGTTTTGCCAGTTTCTCACTTCAAAAGTTCAAAATCCTTATAAGTCCTGACCTTTGTAATTGCGGCATCCTAATTTAAAACTGCCTTAGACACAAAACTGTGTGGTGAAAGCTTTTCATGGTAAACTGTGTCATTAGAAGTATTACAGAGTCTATTCAGCTCATTGAATGTGGAAACCACTCTCTGTAATCGTTGTCTTTTTTTTTTTGGTATCGAGTCATTTTAGGTTCTTTATCAAACCACAGCGCCTCATCACAAAAAAAAACCCTGCACACTAGGTTTTAACATTGGAGGAAATTTTCTTTAAAGCAGACTCGTGAACTATAACAGGGAGTGATGGAGTCAAATGTACATACAATTTAAAAATTGTTCCACCAAACAAAACATTTCCAACAAACCTGCTTCATTGTTTCATAGCAATATGATGACAATGTTTGGGGGAAGTTGTTACATAATTTATTACTCCAGCTTTTATACGTGTGTGTTGCCATGAATAAATCTGACACAACAAACTTGTATGCAAACATTTTTGGCTGAAGAATGTGGCTGTCCACCTACAGACATGATTACTGCAGCTGTTAGCTCATTTTTTAATCAAGCACACTCTCTCACTTCTCCCTCTCTCACGTCCTATAAATTAAAATCAATCTAATATCTATTAAAACCTTACATAAATACAAAGTAAGTATTCAAACTGATGTATAACAGCTCAATTCGTGTTTAACACTGTTATAAAATGGATGATGTGAAATTGGTACGTCAGTGGCTCAGTCCTTAGGGACTTGAGTTGGGAACCGGAGGGTTGGCGGTTCAAGTGTGGACCAAAATATGGAAGTCATTGTGGTAGCTGGAGAGGTGCCAGGGCACCTCTGAAGCACTGCAGGGGTGTCTCTGATCAAGGCACTGAACCCCAAAACTGCTCTGGTGCGCTCTCAGTGTGTAGCAGCCCCCACTCAGAACATCTCTCCACCAATACATGTCTACAGGTCCTGTTTGTGCATGTGTGTGATTCACTAAAATAACAGTGTAAACCTGAATTTCCCTGTGATAATTTCAAATTCAAGTTCAAAAAAGGAAATATGTCTCATGAATTCACAACCAGAGCAGTTCAATGACCTCACGCTAAATTCTATGGATTAGCAGCAGAAATATATTCTGTATGTAGTTCGATTATGTAAAGTGGATTATTGTTTTCCCCTTATTTTGACATTTTGGTCTGGAGGCTGTGTGGCATAAAAGAGAAAGGCTGCATGGAACTAGGCCAGTGGGTGACTGAGTCGGCAAATTTATCCTGCTTTGGTTTGATTTTCCTTTGATCTTTTTTCAAGTGTGACAATGCATGTGTCAGATATGCACATATGCATTGACAGAACAACAAAATAAATGGCTGAAACAAAAAGAGAAGTCTTTCAATTCTATAAACAAAGGAAGACATAAAGGTACAGTACAGCTGCCCTACTTCATGGGCCAGGCAGGCACTTCCTCAGCCAAGAGAGAGACAGAGGAAGCAAAAGATTTCATAAACTAATAAACCTCAGAGGGAAAATCAATATGGTGGCTCGCCCTGCAAAGGCTCCTTCTACAAATTTATAGACCACAGCAACAATCAATGTCCCGAGTTTATAACCTGTAAAGACTTTGAGCAGGGGATCTGTGAAATGTCAGTTAGCATTAGAGCATGCTCAGAATATTTAGTTAAATTAACAATTAGCTTATCTCAGGCAAAGCCAGGGTTTTTCTGATTTAAGTTTGTAGCTCCAGGCTACAGAGAGCCTCCCTGAGGGCATGGCTCATTATCTGGCTCAACAGTAATGCATGTTTAAATTCTTAACTAATATGGCTATTCTGTTTATTTCTCTGCTCATGTTTTCCCTCCTCTTTTTACTTCTATTTAGTGCTAGCAAAGATTTGGAAACCTATTCAGCAGTGAGCATATACACAATTATTTCCCTGTCATGTTATCTTCCTTTTGCTACGGAAGTGCATCTGGCACAGTTTACAGAGTTTTCATTTAAATTAACTGGGATCCACAGTGACCACAGTAATGCTCTAAAGACACACTATAAGACTTCATGACTGCCTAATTGCCATTGTAAATAAAGTTTGAGTGGGTAATAAAACTAATGGAAAAAAGAGAACCCTATGACATAACATTATAATCAGATATGTTGAATATATGAGGATTAGTCCCAAGTAAGAGGGGAAATGTTAGTCTCTCCTTCATTCACTAATTTTATCTTAATGACACGCAATCTCAAAAAGAAAACATTATTTATCAACTGTATTCAAGAGGATCTTAATGTCTCATGGAACAGGCTTGAAACTCAGGTAGGTGGATGATTTTCCACCCACTTCATGACAGAATCTTTATTAGCGCATCGTCGTGATAGATTGTAAGTGTCCTTTATACTTTATCATGCCACATGTGCATGCACATGGTTTGCCTGATACTCTCAAGTAAGCGTCAAACTTTGGTGTTGACAAATGTACCCAATGCAAAGGTGGAACATTTGCAAGTATCCAATTGTCAGGTTCCAAAATCCCAAGTAGGCCTCATGTTAAGATGATATTTTTACAGTAAGAATCCAGACTTGTCCAAAGACATTTGGTCTGTTGGGGCTCAAAGCTGGAGGGGAATCACAAAAGTTCTCTCTGCTACTTCCCGCCTACAGGTGGGACATTGAAAGTTCATGTAAAAATGCGCTGTTTGGATATCAGACGGTCTACACATGAGACAGAATAAATACACAGAATAAAACAGGTATGTTTAAAAGGAGCTTCATAGACTTTCAAACACATTTTTTTTCCAGGCACACATTCGCAAACGACTGAAAACGGCTACACAACCTACTTTTGGGTCCCAAACCACTACTAACACTACTCTAAAAGGATAGTTCAGCTATTAATCAATAATTCTCCTTCTTTTATAATGAACATTTTGTCTGCAGTATCACAGGCAACCTCAACGTCCGTTTTAAGGCTTACTGTTTTGCTTACCATTAGATAGCTATTAAATTATAAACAGCTGTTGTGAAACTCTGGTATTAAGTATTTACATCTTGTTTCAAACCACATTAAAATGTTGAAAGTGTAGGATATAATGACACTTACTGATATTCCAAGCTGCATTAAGGTAATTAAATTGGAAGTTCTACTGCCTTATATATTAGTCCTATATGTATATATATTCAAATTAATGCCAGGATGTTAAACAATACAACACACATTAGTAATTAAGTATGTGCTGTTATCTCCTATGTTAATTTTATAATCTTCCCTAATGTCTCATTATGTTTTGTTTTTCAGAAAAGAGATTTCTTGTTTTTTCTTGTTGGTGGGTCCATGTGTGGGTGTGTGCACACAGTATGTTACTGAAGCTACATCCAGACACAACTTGAACTCAAAGCTCTTACGAGATCCACTAATTTGTTTCCAGATTGGCCTTGATCACAATGAATCAGTAGGAATTGCAGAAACCAACAGATCGATGCATCACTGTCCGTCTTTGTCTGCATTGTTGGAAGGGAGAGCTTTAGAAAATGAAATCAGGTCATCAGCAGACGCTTGGCAAGTCTCTAAAATAAAAGTGCATGAGAAGAACAATTAAAATAAAAACTTGACCTCCTCGTTCAGTTATTTTTTTGTTGTCGATCTTACAAACAGTTTGGATAAGTTGTCAGGTTGACAATCAGCTATTATGTTCCTTGGCAAATACACCTGTAGTTTTAAATCCATTCAGTGATTTCAACTCATAGACTGTAAAAATGAATGGACAAAGCCTGAGTGACGTAACCCATCTGTTAATGCAGGAGGCTCTGGAGTTTCATGGGCAGTCTAACGACAGGCTGAGAATTGGAGCTGAGGCTGGTTTTAAGCCTCTTGAAACCGTTACGTGTCCACCTGTCAATCAGGTCAGCTATGCGGCGAACTATGGATAACGCGAATCCTTCATAAAATCAAAACGGATGCATTATTAGAAAAAAAAATCCCCCCTCTGAATGCAGGGATTCACACTCAAGCATTGGCTTCCTTTTTCGACACTGGAGGTTGCAAACTTCCTACTACTATTTCAAACTTCGAAAAATGTTTGAGACCTGACAATTATGAAAACATTACGTTTCCTCACTTAAGATGTCAACACATGCTTGGATTAACTCTTAAATGTAGACCTTTAATAATTCTCTATTAGTCTTGTAATATTTAAAACAGATCAAAACAGACTAAAATGGCAGTTTAAAAAAATGTGAAGGGAGAGAGAAAGCTGGCTCCTACTTGACACTGCATCAAAAATGTCTCAAAGATTAAATAAAATGATATTTGACAACTTAAAATATTATATACAACAACATTAAAATAAAACACAAAGAGAAGTGTATCCTATTGTAGCTATCTTACGCTTCTTCCTGTCTATGAATCTTAGTTTTATTGCAAAAAAACAGATAAAGAGTTTCCGGCCAACAAGTTACACACGTGCAGATGCATGGTTTCTATGAGTTAAAATTGGCATCCAAATCAAAAAAACATTGAAAAGCAAGAAACGAATGCAATGACAGAAAAGTGTAGCTAAAAACTAAACAACATGTGATTACAGCACACAATGCTAATGCTACCTAAACATAGCTAAATTCCAAAACACGTGTACAAAAAAAGGGGATATTGTAATGGAAATTGAGCGACGTAGCGTTCAGCCATTTAAGGTAGCAAATAGAAAGAAGCTTTTTGTGTGAAGGAAAAGAGAACACAAATATTCCTATGGCTAGGAGGATGGCACAGATTAAAAAAACTCATGATCCTCCAACAAGCCTGTGTTTACTGTTCTACTGGTCTGGACTGATTTGTTTGAGTTAGGTAGATATAAACGTGGCCTCTGGCCTATGGTTTAGCATCACACAATTATCAACCCACAGAGATGTGACGGCATTATAGGTTAAGTGGCAGCAGAGACTTTCTCTCAAATCTCCATCAACAGGGGATTCTCGTTCCTAAATTGATTCTCTGTAGAAGACAGAGCTTACAGGTCTGACATAATGTTTTCGGCAGCACTATGGTTTACTATAGGGCTCCGACCAGACTGCGCCTCAGTTTGTGTGAGCAGGAGAAGAGAAGACAGATTATCTGTGAATCAATGAGAAGGGCTCAGTAGAGGAATGACCTGTTTATACACACTAATGACTCCCTGAGCTGTAGCAATGCTTGTAATGGTTTCTCCTAATGTTTTTTGGCAGACTCTCACACACGTTCTCTGTCAAAGTAATCTGTAATATGTTTATAGTACATCCTCTCTTTGAGTCATGACTGTCTCCTATGACACCCTATGTTACTATGTTGCAAAGCCATGTTTTTTCATTTGCCCAGAATGAACAAACAAATCAAGAAGTTTGTTCATCTTTTTTCTGACTTGTGGCCACAGTGATTTATTGGAAAGGCAGTCTCCAATCTCACTGATGGTGCACCAAATTAAACACACTGGTGTTTGAGGCAAGGCTACTTTTTATTGCTTTTACTTGAAAGTGTAGCCATGTATATTAATTTGTAAGTGTGTGTGTTTGGCTACTTCACATGGAGAAAAAGCCAACTATTGGATAAACAAGCCTTTATAAATCTGGCTTGTATATAACAGAATTTGCTTCATCTTTAAATACAAGTGAATGTGCCATGATGGTTATGTTATATTTCTACACGTTTCATTGATTTGCACATGGGGATTCAGATGTTGTAGATGAATTTGAAAAAAAATGCACCTATTCTTATATTATAATTTTATCTTTGAATATGTTCATGCCTTGCTAGTACTCCGTGAGGCTAATGAGAGTGTACAGATGTAAATGAAGCATGAGGAGAACTTAATGGAATGGCAGGCCATCTTGTCAGATCCAGAAGGTTTCAATAGAGTTGGTGGAATGAATTATTCAGACATGAAGCATCCTCGAGCACACTGAAGGCATGAGCCTCAACTGAGACATCAGATTGTTCTATCTGATGAAAAATATTTTGTTGCTGTGGAAAAGATGCCTTGTCAAGAGTGTACACAAAGGAGACAGGTGGTCTTTTTACATCATCAGCATAGAAAAATAAAATGTTTCCATGAAATGAAGGTAGAATTCTTCCTCTCTGGTTTCCAGCTGTTGAAATTGTAGGAATGACCAAATTACTCATTTAGTGTATAATGAACAAACAGTGTTTACAATAAGGTTATTACAGTCAGTAATAACATGCCTCAGTTATCTTTATATGATGCCAAATGTCAAAATGATGGATTGTTGGAGTTTTTTCTTTCCTGTGGAGAGACACAGTTGGATCGTTTGTCATGGCTATTTGCATCTTAACAGGTTCCACCGCCCTGATGACTAACACAGTTATCATTTGATAACATTGTGCTTCCAAGCCACACGCCAAACATGCTATTTCTTAATTAGCTTTCTTCTGTGTTGCTAAGCAATCTCAACAGTAACAGCCAATACAAACCAGAAAATAATCACACTTAATTGATGAATCCGCCTCAGTCACAGACATTTATTTATTTTTGTTACAGTGTAGGAGATTTCAGCTTTTTGAAGCTATCTGAAGCATGCAGGCTGAAAAGGTATTCATTCTCTGCTTGGAAATGTATTGCTGTAAATGCATTGTAACCTTTAGATTAATATATGAAAGCCATTTGTAACATTATGATGATCCCATCCCATGGTCCCATCGAGACTTATTCACTGTATGGCTCAATTCCACATGGAGCATTTCTGTTTGGGTGGAGTAGATTTGCACTCTGATGGAATTTGTGGATAAATCGGGTTTTCACACTCTCTTGGGGTTTGTTCGAGTTAAAACCAGGTAGTCTACCTAAGCCTAGTCCATTCCCTGCTGTTCTGCACCAGTGACACTAAAATTCAATACTTGGTGAGAGGAATAGTGATCAATCCCTCCACCTCAGAATGGAAACAGACAGTCATAACCAGAGACATAAGAGCTATAGAGGTACTTGCCACATGGTTACCATGGCAACAGGCGGTTCAGGGGGGGCATCATCATCGTTTCTCTGAGATTGGCTGGTGGTGGTTTGGTGCAATGGTTCAGCTCAGTTGGTTGTTCAGCCCTTAGAGAGACATGGGAAGTGGTTCTCTAGTTTTTCATTCCACTTTGAGCTGGTGGAGGCTGGGAAGATTTACTGGACTGTTGATCTGACAACAGGAAACCTGGGATAATCAGATGAGGCCTGAAAAAACCCCCCATGTGATTCAATTACATAATACCCATATCTTAATTCAGTAGCGCTGGAATATTATTCCATTTTTATTCACATATCTCTTGTGCCTGTTGTCCATTGTTCTCACATTTGGTGGAAGGTAGGTGTTAAAAACAGATTTGCAATACACAATCCACAACAATATTTATTATTAAATGTATCATTCAATGCATGACAAATGTTTATATTGGTACACTGTGTCCACCACACAGTGTTGAGACAATAAAAAATGTATAAATTCCATGTAGTTGTACATTTTGTAATTGCATCCATGTCATGTCTGCAGTATTCAGCCATAAAGCTTGTGCCCTCTCCATTCAGACCCCATGGGACACAAGTGCAACACACACAACAGCCTCACAGATTCCATCCATTAAAGAACTGATTTAGTACAGCTGACTGTCCCAGGGTACACACACTGTATGTTCAATATAATATGAGTCCAGAAAACATACATAATGCAAAACATGTAATATACAAACATTAACACAAATAGATGAATGAGGGCATGCACACACAAACACACAAAAGTGAACCTCGGCCCTGCTCCCTCGAGCCTCCTTACAGAGCCCATCACCAGAATGCAGTCTCAGAGAGCAAATTGCCCTTAGGTTGAGGAAATTACTCAAAGATAATCAATCGGAGGAATGCAAGACATTTCAACATGATAAGATTTTTCACAAAAGCCAGGCTCAAGAGAAAGCAATGCTTCTAAATAAAAGTATGTTTTTGTGCCTTGCCAGTTGTATGTCGAACAAATCAGATTAATCATATTATTTGACTTTAACAAGACGGAATACAATTCCACAATCTTCAAATATGGAGCACCTGGGTGCACTACTGTTATTTGTGACTATACAGAAAGCAATAATGATTAAGAAAGCCACAAAATTTCCAAGTACCGAAATGGTGCCATTATTTCAAATGTAAACTTATATTTCTCCACATACAATACCTCTCTATTTCTCTGGACCTGTGAAGAAGCATCAGGAATTAAAACTGTCTTTGCTAATATAGATATAACATTAACATTATAACATTTTCGCAAAGTACATTTTATAACAAGCAGCTGTTCGAAACCCAGTGTACAGGTCTTGCACAGTATTGCTATGCAGCAGTTAAAGTGCAGGTGATTACAGAGATATATTGTAGACTTGGAGGGAGAGCTCTATTAAAAGACTGAGTTGCCTGGCATCAATCCCAGTTTTATTTCTGTATTCTGAGACTTATTTGATAGTATGTTTCTCTGCTCCGGGAGTATTAATATAGTAAATCAAACATTTTGAATTACATGACTTTTTGGGGGGTAAAATACTGATCAGCACAGTGGTCAACAGTTGTTCACACTGTGTCTTGATTTTGCAAGTATGCCAATTTAATTTACTTCTGCCTACTGCAGACATTGTTTGAATCTAAGCCAGAAACTGTGTATTTCTTTTTTTTTTTCTTGCTAAAGTCTTTTTATAGGAGCGGGCCTCCCTCGAGCGTCGGCAGGTTTAGCAGGTGTTAACCTCTCTCTGGGAGGCTCCCTCCTGAGGCAACACACTGCCTAGCAGAGCAACACTTCTTATTCCCTGAGCAGCTTTCACTCTGCCAATCACAGACAGGTGGAGCTGATGGACAGGCGGGTGAGTCTCCCTCGGTCTCAAAGTAATATTACTTTCTGCTTCTTTTCAGCAAAAAAAAAAGAAAGACGGCACTGTCCTCTGATCACCACTTGTTCTTGCAATCACTTTTTATCTGCTAACTCCTGGTTATGTTTTTATCGTCTCTCTTGTGTGCTTGTGTACATCTCTATTGATTACCTCTGCTTATCCTTCAGTAAAAAAAAAGAAAAAAATGCAATCTCCATCACCACTAGATAATTAGACCTCAGCAGTAGTCCATCCAAGTTTCAAACAGGATACTGAGTGTCATCATGCCTCAAGGTTGTGTTTCATTCATGTTTTGCACTTCCACAGTAATTGAAATTTCTACAAAAGATAGCCCTCCTTGTGGCTCTTGGGGGAATACTTCCCTTGGAGGCCTGTTCTTACCATGCTGCAGCTGTAGATAGTATTGATTCTTGTTAGCCAAACAAAAAGCTTGATTTATTTTGATGGTCTGTCCCATGATTTGTGTTGCTGTTATTTTGTATACCTCCTGGGATATGGTTTATTCACAAGACTATTGTGTTCCATGCGCTATTTTGTTATATTTGGTTTTCCATTTTATTTTGTCTGCTTATAATAGTTCAATGTTCAAAAGCATGCTCTTTCTGTAATTTTTTTTTTTTTCAGACAAGTGCAGTAACTATAAATAATGTTTGTGTGAGGACAATTCTTACCTCAGGCCACAGAACAACTATTTTTGTGACTTGCAAAAAAGACAATGACAATAAAAAAGTGGCATTATATTTGCTTTGGGAGCTTGAGAGCGTGAGATGGAGCCTGAAATCACATCTCATTTCAAATAATATATGATGCCACTGGTGTGTTACATGCTGTAAATAAATAAAAACAGTGCAGCCGTACAGATTTGGATAGGATCTCATTTCACGGCATTATTAGATGTTAAATATGTTAAAAAAATAACAGAAGTCCAGCTGCCATGGGATTTCGTTTTCATTTTCTTCTCAGTCACATATTCACGATTCCTTCAGCTCCACATCCATGCAGAAGAGAGACCCACACAGCTGACCTAATACTCCACACTCAACCTACTGGAAGTCAAATGGACTATGTGATAAAAATATAAGGGAATCAATTTTGTGTCAGTTGCAGTTAATGAAATTCAAAAAGCAGGATCGGAAGAGAGAAAAAACTATTATCTTATTCAATGTAATTTAATTCTCTCTGGTTACAGAGAACATGGCGTGTGTCTCTGTGGTTATTTTTAGCTTCATTCACACATTATTTTGCATTCAGGCATGCAGAGAAGACTGTGGCCAAGCTTCCATTTGAGTTAACACTAAACCTTTTACAGTAGATGCTTTCATGGCTTATTAAATAACCTACTTTTTAATTAGAAAATGTTTGGTGGTGTTGCTATCTCCAGATCAGATGATTGGATTCACTTTTTCTTCATAATGGTTAATTTGTTGCACACTGTAGAATAAGTCAGATGTTTGAATGCATAATAGCGCAGAGTCGTGAAAGTTGTGCAAAAATGGTTCATTGGTGTGGTAGCTGCTGCTTGGACAACTTTTGGCCTGTTTGATAACTCTGCACTTTACATGTACCATTAGAGCCCTGCTGTTTAGCAGCGGGTGCCATACAGTACTATGTTGGCAGCATCATTACTCTTTAACCTCATGTCTTGTTGAGAATGTTTTTAATATACAGTATCTATCTGTCAATTCTAGAGTTTATTGGGGCCTGTGGCAAACATAAACTAGGGGCCCCTGCACCCATAATTATGTCTGTTAGTGTCTTGATGCTCTTCATCTTTCTTTTTCTTTTTTTTTTACACCCAGACAGATAATTCCTTTTCATTTTCCTTCATTGATTTAATAGTAATGAAGGAATAATGCATGAAATGCTCAGCAGGGCAACAAGAATGAGTGATCTAATGGGGCCCCATTAGGATGGTTTCCTATTGTTCTTACAAAATGTTCACATTTTGAGCTACTTCTGCAGTTTTAGGAGTGTCCGCCTTGGGGGGCCCAAAGCAGTTGCCGGCCTTGCCTGTTGACAAGCCGCGCTTTGAGAAGATAGTCCAAAAACATCAGACCAGTCTGACTGCTAATGGAAATGTTTACTTTTCTCACCTTTATTTTCTTAACACTGTACTTGAAATATTTGTTAATGGTTTCCACAAATTCATTCACTATACTAGTAGCAGTATAAATCTTATCTGAAAAGTGCACTGTAGAATGCCAAAAACAAAACAAATGAGTAATATTAACAATGAATGCTTTAAACTTTCAAGGCACTTGTAAGAACTTAAACTAACAGAAAACTTGATCCTGAAGAAGCCAAAACTGAGACAATCATTAAGAAATTAGGCATGACTGGGAAGATTAAATATTGACCCACAGTAGTTTGTCTATACAAAGAGTTGAAGTTAAAGTCAAGGCCTGTTTTTGATTTCAGATGATTGCAGATGATAGATGCTAATTTGACGGTTGTTGTCAATTTGAAAAAAAAAAAAAAAAGCCAATTTTCTGCCTTAAAGATTAGCAAGGTAAGAGAAAGGACCCTGGGACTTACAGAAAATACTGAATTGTAAATTACTTTTTTTTCCTGGTGGCTACAGTTTGCTAAAATGATGCTCTGACATAGCAACACCTTTTGCTTTTTGCTAGTGATTTTGTTAGCATTTTAGCAACTTGTCACAAACTGTGGCTTCACTTTGCCCTCTGGTTAGTGTAGTTCACCACAGACTGTGAACCTCTGTGACCTAATGTTGTGCTTGTATCTTGTATTGTAGATACAATCCTCTTTAAAATGATTTACAAAATGTATATCAAATGTTCATATCAATCAAGAACCACTCATCTATGATGCTCCCACTGTCTTACGCAGTATTATGCATACTGTGCTGCCTGCTCCAGCCCTTCACTTTTATTGAAACTAAGACTGAAACTTAGAGATTGTTTGTGTTTGTGTTCTGGCCTACAAGGTTTGGCTAATTAGTCAAATAAAACAGTAGGTTGCCTGCTGGAAGGAGCTGACCTCAGCAAGATTATTTCTGTCTTTCTCTCTCTGCAGGTCTAGTACAGTAGGATGGACCAGCAAGGCACATAGAGTTTTTACCTTCGCTCAGCAACAAAGTCATGGTATACTTAGGTCATACCTGTGGGCGAAATTCAACTTTATATTTCAGCTTTTGTGGTACAAGGCTTTTGTTCTAAGGACATGTAGAATCTCAAATAAATCAATAAGTAACAAGACCAGCTTGTTTAAAGCAAAATACTTCTTTATTCAAATTCATATTACTGCATGTCACTATCTTACTAGCAGTTACTAACCACTCCTTTTTCTGGGAGCTCCTGAGCTCTCATAGGTTCCTCGGGACAGTTGGTGAGGATAACCTATCCAAACAACCAATCCCCCCTTTTCTATCTTATCCTTGTTTCTGCATCTTATCCCATCTCCCCCTATCCCATTTTCAAGCCTATAGTGCAGCTTCAGCACATGACTGTTCCGTCATGAGCCTTGGTCTGTTTAAGATTTCAGTCTGTTAAAGGGAAGTTTTTTCTTGCCATGCTATGATGGATTAAGCTGGGCCGTTGTAATATAGCGTTAAGTATGGTCTTTTAACTGCTTTTTGTAAACAACGATGAGCATTGTCTTTTTACCCGCTCTTGTGAAATGTTGATAGACAAAGAGTAAGGTCATTTACCTGATTCTTGTCAAGTGTCTTGAGATAACACTTGTTATGAACTGACGTTTAAGTCAAATCATGAGCAATAAACAAAACCTGTGACACACTTTATTTAATTATGAATAAATATGAATTAAACATATAAGTCATTTAAAATCCTGAAACAATGTGCATTTTGTTTGTAATGCTTAAGCTCATGTGAGGAATTTAGACTAATTTCAGACTAAAATTGATACTGATTGTTCTTCAAGACCTATTAAATTAAACAGGAGCTTCAGCAACAAGATCGTTTATGTTTGTATAGTTTATTTCATAATGCTTTAAACAGCTGCCGTGGGGTAGGTGTCATATGAAGTGTGTGAAATGTTGTTCAAAAAGTCATTGTGTTTATTTTTCAATGCAAACATTCCTCATGAGTGTTTAAAGACAGCAGGATGAGATTTTTTTATTAGAAAACTAAACATACACGAGTACAAGATAAGATCAGAAATGAGATAAGAAGAATCCTTTTGTCAAAAGGGAACTTCAACATGGACACAAACGAGAAGTTCCTCACAGGTGCTTTAAAGTAGTAGATCAAATCATTGAGTTCATGAGTGAAATCATTTCAGTTTCTCAACTTTTGTGTGCTGTTGTGAAAGACCCAATAATGTAGTTCAAACTGCGAGAGAAAGAAATATTTTGACCTCCAATCCAGTTCAGGTTTTAATGCATGGGCTCATCCTCTGTGCCTCTGATGTGAAATGGTCATATTTTGCTGTGTCGCATTATTTGTTGCTAGCAGAAACTGAAGCATCACTGGCAATGCTAACGTTGCCACTTGCACTTGTGCTGGTATCATTTTAACTGGCTTTTGTTTATGTTGCGCAGCTCAACATATCTGCTATACAGCCACAAAACAATTTTAACCATCATATTTGCTTCCTCCCCCTGCCATGACAGATTTCTTTATCAACCATTTGATTTAACAAGAGGGATCCCGCACACCAACAGTAGTACTTGTACCCCAATTTGAGAATGAATGCCTTAAATCATTCCTTGCACTACATTCCTTTTTATTTTTACTGCCTATGAGACAAAATACAGGTTAACTCAATCTTGTATTGGCTGAATCTTTGAATATGCAGACAAAATCCACTTCTCATACCGGAGTCTAATAGCCTTGTATTGTATGTTTTCAAATAATTGGCTAGTAAATTTGATTCTGCTACATCATACTGCAACTAGAATTGGAAATTTCTTCAGAAATTTCAGTGTGAGAGCTGCAGCAGCAGCACACGCTGGTACGATTTATGAGCATTGTACAACAAGTAAAGCACAGTCTCATTTGCAGCTTTAATAACATAAGTTCCTATCAGGATTTGAACCTGTTAGCTTCTGGTTACCTGACTGACAATTTAACCAGATGAGCTATAGAACTGGTGGGACTTCAGAGAAGTATCGTACTTTTTAAATACTACCGTAAATTCCGTACTATTGAGCGCACCTGGATATAAGCCGCACCGGCTAAAAATAAGTAAATAAATGTATTTGTACATATATAAGCCGCACTTGATTATAAGCCGCAGGTGTCCACGCTATAACAAGAGCTATTTACACAGACGTAGGCTACCAGTAACATCCGCAAATACTCTCCCCCAGCGTTCTCTCATACAGCCACTCAACACGTTCTCGCTGGTGCATTCACTGACTCTCCACATAATCGGAATTATGAACACATTATCAACTACTGACTTTACAACATGAACCGTTACAATACGAAGCCTAGCCGACGGTGTCTGTAACACGGCTGATGAAAAAGATGACCGTAATATATTTCACAAGAAAAAGTCCATCCATTCACTGCCTCAGAATGACTTCATTACTCACTTCCTCAGTCTCTGTTGTCGCTGTCAGTGTCATCTTAACGTGCAGCAGCTCTGTTAGCTTCTTTGACAGCCAGGTCGATCGCCTTTAACTTGAAAGCTGCATCATATGTATTTCTCCGTGTGTTTTCCATCATGAGGGTGCATGCATGAAGCGCAAAATGACTGATATTAAGATCCGATGTGACGAAGTCAAATGTTTTTGCGGCAGAAGCTCATTGTCCCCCATAAAAAATCCATGCATTAGCCGCACCGGAGTAGAAGCCGCAGTGCTCGAAGTGTGAGAAAAAAGTAGCGGCTTATAGTCCGGAATTTACGGTACTTAAATTGAATACAGCTTGCAGCTCAAGATACGATCTGCAATATTACTTTCCGAAGGCTAATGGTAAACGAGTTATGGGTGCCTTAAACACAAAACTCTTGATGACTAACCAGATGGTGGCACCACAGGACCATTTATGAGTGTATTGAGCATCGTACGACAAGTAAACATGTGGCCAAGTTTGAAAGCCTTGAACACAAAGCAATTAATGACTGACATCATGGTGGCGCTAAAGGATCATTTATAATGAGCAGACAACCAGTAACCATGTGGCCAAGTTTGAAAACTGTAGCACTTTTAGTTTTTGAGATATCAGCTTTCAAGACCTGCTCCAATAGATATTTAACATTTTTAAAGTTCATTTAAAGTCACTGAAACATTATTTAAACGTTGAGAAAAGCAAAAGCCCTCACAACACGCAACCAGGAGCCGGCGAGCTAGTGAGCAGCTTTTGCGTTTTTTTTTCTCGGGAATCGAACCCAGTATCTTCGAAATAGGTGGACTTACCATCGGCCTAAGCCTTTGTGCCACAGTAAAGACTCTGCATGCACTTTCACTACATGAGCTAATGATGTCACATGGAGCTTGCAGCTTAAAACTTAAAATTCTTCAAATTATCAAAATTTTATCATAAAATTCTGAAAATATTTGTACAGTATCCTGATACTTTCCTGAGTGCTGTTGACAAGTTTGGTGAAGTTTGATCAAACATTAGTGAAATAATAAATGTTTTGCCTACAGTACCAATTACAGTAAAACGTTGAGAGCCGCTGCTCTCACACTAATAAAGAATAAATACTTTGAATAACATTAATAATAATAACACTAATGATGACACTTGTATATGTTCCTGTTTGTTTTTATCTGTGCCACGTGTTATTTTGAGTTAACTTACCTTTGCCTCACTTTCCCACCAGGCCCAACTGGTGCATGTCCTGTTCCTTCACACCTGCTTCCCTTTGACTGATTGCCCTTGTGACTCCTCTTCCTTCTGGTGCAGCTGTTCCCCATTGGCTCATTATAATACCTGTAACTGTTCAGCATACAGGATACTCTTTCCACAGGGACTTGTCACATCATCTAAGCTGCCTTTGTGGTTAAGCCTTTCTAATTACCTTGCATGTTTTCTGCTTATGTGATCAAATGTCGTCTGTCTGTCTTCTTTTTTTATTTTTTATTTTTTTTTTATTTCACTGAGTAATGTTTTCTGGTTCTACACCTCCCCACATTGTTTAAGAGATTCCTGAACATTTCAAGAACATTTCTGGACAGTTTGTACCTGAAATCTTTCTGATTTGCTTATTCATTCATGTTCCTGAAGTAGCGTGAAGTATTCCCTTTTGGGATAGATGCCATCTCAGAAGGCAAAACATTATGTAAAAAGTCTGCCTATTATTGCAACATGTAATTCAACATTTTCACACACATACATATAGCAAACCGACTATACTGAATGAGTAGCGGAAGTATAATATACTGATACCACAATCCTGAGGTTTTAAAGAGGGCCATGATTACCCTCTTTAACTCCAGTTGAACATACTGTATGTTAATCAATTATGACAGAGCACATGTAATCAACATATCAACATACTGTATGAATAACATATTAGTATCTGTACCTTCAGATATAAGGGATTTTAAATATTTCTAAAATATTTAGTTTTCTAATTTTGTTACTCAGCATATTGTACTTTTTTTTTATTTAGTCTATTCTATGCACAGTTTCTTTGGTTAACTCTCATACACTTACTTTGTTTGTTTTTCAGATATTTCAGAGCAATATGAATTCATAATTCAGCCTTGCAATGTATCAAACAAACTAAACATTAAATTAAATACATTTTATTTTCATCCCTTTTTTGGTTGTTAAATCGTAACTTAGAGCACTGCTGACAGCCGTGGATGATAAATGTTCTGCACGCAAATCCCAGTCTGAGGACCCTCTATTGTCTTTATGTGGAATACATGGATCTAGCCTGAGAGTATTTTTTCCCTCTTACTTACAGTCTTTCCTTATCTTCTCCCCTCCCCCCCCAAACACCTAACATTATTTTCTTCTTCATACACACAGTGTGATCATTCTCACACATTATCTCTCTGTCTCTCTCTTTTGCTCTCACACACACACGCAAATGCAAGCACACGTGTATGTACGCACACACACATACACACACACACACACACACACACACACACACACACACAAACACAATATCTTGAATTGGCTTTGCCTTTGTGCTTTTTTTTTTTTTAAACCCGTTGCTCAAACCCTAAAGGCCTATTTTTTAGCCTCAGAGAAAAATAGAGACAGAGAAAGAGCAGCTGCGATGAGAGAGAATTCCATTTTATCATCCTTCTCCTCCTCCTCCTCAACCACCTCCTCCTAGCCCAGCTCCTCTACGAAGCACACTTTGTTTGATTCAAAGACTGCTGAGAGGCTTGGGCAGCAGATGTGAGATTTTGTGGAAAATAACAAGTAATGAATCTCTTCAACACCCATCTCGTCTCCTCAGCGCTCTTGTCCCCAGATTGTGTCTGATGGATACATTTATAACAGCAGAGCCTCTTTTTTTATTTAGTTCATGTTTACACTCTCAAAAGATAAAAAGAAAAACGATTTTTGCATTTGTTCTATTGTAATCCAATATTTTATAGATTAACAACATGAATAACATCCAAAAGAAATTCATCAATTATAGTGATCCTGTGTTAAACATACAGTATATAAACCAACTGAAACGTCTTACAAAATATCAAACCCAACAGAGCATTGACCACAAGCCACCAAAGCCCTAAAAGGAATGAAACAGAGGCACATTCTCATTTAATGAAGATATTCTACAACAATCCCTGCAAAACCAGAGGTACAAATTCTGACCATTTCATAGAAGAAATTGAAAAACAACAACAACCTAAAACTCTACAAAGTAGGCCAATTTCAACTAAACAACTTTTAATCTAAGGTGTGCTTCAACCAGGGTGACCAATATTTGACAAACACATATACAACGGAAAAAGGCAGCCAAACACCTTCAACTGCAGAATATGTGCATAAGGGAAAGGATTTGGGGTATCTGAAGCTTGTAGTCTGATTGTTCAATAACAGTTTAGTGAATTTTTAGTCCAAACAATCTCAGAGAGCAAAAGAGGAAAAATAATCTGTAATACAATATAGGATCCCATCAGCGGTCATCTAACAATCATTAGGCTTTAATCAATCTCTATAAACAGATGTCTGTAAGGAAAGTTTTAAATTAATTTATTCAGTCATTAATCAAGTTCTTTTAAATGTACATTTGGGATTTTTTGTTAAACGCCATGCTCTCTCGTGTACATCAGTATGAGATTACTTAACTGGTTCCTGAAATGTAAGATTCCAAACATGTGAAAAAAAAAAAAAAACATAGTTCAAGAAAACATGTCCAAAAACAGATCACAAGTAATGTACTCTCCAAGGAAAGGCTGGGCCATTTTTAGTCTTGATGCTGACTGATTTCACTGCTGCCTCTGGCAAACTAAAAAATATGATTGTTTGATCTGTGCTGGCAAAAAATGGGAGTAAGCATGGGTCTGTGTTCAACCCTCTGCAATCTGTTGCTTAGAACAACCGATGTGGAAAGAAAATAACAAATTAGAGGCTCACACACTCCCACAGGGTGCAGTTGTTTGCTCCCTTCCTTTTTTTTCCACCTGGAATGTTGGCGTAATTTTTACACGATTTGCCCTACAATCATTATGCTGATGACACTGTACTTACTCCCTCTCTCTGAATCTCAGGTGTCATCACAAGATGTTGATTAATTCATGTTACATCTCATATCAATCCAAGAAAGACTTTTAGTCTGTCAAATTTCAAGGAAGAAGGCATTACTACCATAACACACATGGAATTAGAAGTAATTATTGATCAAGCCATTGACTGGATTGATTCATTGATCCAAATCATGCTTATTTGGTATCAGACTGGGAGTATAGTATTTCAACCCTGTGCACACAATGAAGATTCCTTCTTTCTTTTCCCTCTCAATTGGACCACCATCCTCAGTATACTTTACCAGAGCTTAGTTAAGCGTCACACAAGTCTTGAAAGCACTTATGATAAAGACATCAATGCATTATAATGTTTGAGGTTATTCTTCATTTGGGCTTTAATGCTCCTGAGTGTTCTTGCTTATGTTGTTGTACACCATCAAGCAAAAGAAAATGTGATATGTGAAATAATGTAGTTAACAATAAAAAAAGGCAGCTAGGAGAGAAGATGAAAATAAAAATAGAGATGAAGGTGGGTAGGTGTAAGAGAAATGCTGGAACATTATAATGGACGATGTGGAGGAGAGCGGGTGACAGAATGAGAGTTGAGCAAAGTAAATGGGTGAAGAGTGCCTTCAATATTATACAGTTGCCATGGACACCAAGGAAGCTGACTTACTACTGAGTGAAGTTTTTTTTTTTTTTTGAATGGGAAACATGCACAGACATGATTACCCCTCAATAGCGCCATCATAACCCTCATCTCCAGCTTGTCTTTCCACTTACAAAACTCCCACATCCTTATCTGTGCAACGACAGCAAATGCTTTTTTAACATGAAAAGCCTGCTAACCAAATTGACATGTTCTCTTGTTTGAAGATTATGTCTTTTAGGATGTCTGCTAGGCTCTCATTATCACAAGGTAGGATAACAGAACACATCATTTGCAAGACAGCACAAAAAACAAGATTAAGGCACACAGGGCACAGCTCATGAGAAGTTGTGTTTATCTTTGATGGCAGGTGACTGCTGGGCTCTTTGTTCTTGGTGGAACAAGCGTGAAAATCACCAACAAACCAATTTAAGTGTTGTCTTTTCATCGCCTCCTCCCTTTCTGTCATTATTTACTTTTCTGGTTGTCCCTTTTGAATTTGCCAGTGCATGTTGGTGATCCTGAATCACTGATACAATAATACAAAGTATTACACAAGGATATTCTTCTTCGAGTTTAAAGACAGTATATGTGAATGACCTTTTCACAGCAACCTCAATCAGGACTTTCTTGACAACTCTTCAACTGGAAAGAGCATTTATATCATTCAAACAATGAAATCTCCCTTTGGATTAGACAGGATTTTGACATTGTTTTGTGCATGTCACCAACTGCTTTTTTTCCATACTTGTGTTTTGTTACAAACAGTCAGGCTATTACTTTGACCACTTAAGTATCATTATATGCTCCCTGCAACCACACAGAGTCTGTGCATTATTGTCTGTATGTCAATCACTGAAATGAAAGTGTAATTGACTGTGTGCCTTTACTGATCGGTCGAGTTAATGCACAACAAGAATTGCAGCACAACAAAGCCAACACTATGAGATATTGGCATTGATTGTCCCCTGAGAAAAATCTGTAGCTGTTAATCATAATTATGCCCTGAGTTCTTCTCAAATGATTTGGTACAATATAAATATAGAGAAAATAAATAAACCCCCTCACTTCTATTCTCTCTGGGTGTTCATTTCTCATAATTTCAGTGTATGGAAAAAAAAAATCATGGATGTCACTGCAGATAAATACATAGCAGCAGATGTCCCTGCAAAAAACGTCATGAAATGCCCCCTGATTTTTTTTTATTTTGGCTCAGTTGAGGAATATCAGGAAAAACAGACATTTAAAATAATTACACTTAACTTGATTTAACATCATTGTAAATGTTCTGAAATATTGTTTTAAATATTTTTTTCTTAAACATTGAACATTTACAGAATGAAACAAGGGACAAACCATGTCGTTCTCTGATTGGCCAATTGCAGCCATATGAGACCACACCACTCTTGTGGGAGAGGATAACTGATCGGCGTTTGCTACAGGTAGTACTGCTCTCTTACCCATATATGTATATAAGTGCATTTCTCCGCATCTTCTCCTAAATTTTAAACCTTACAACACGGAAATTGATTTGGAATTTGGACGAACACGGACTGTCGACATAAAAAAAAACAAGACTTGCTGTAGCAAGAGTCCAGCTCTGAAGCGCGCACACGTTTCAGCACCTTGGTCAGCGCACGGCGCCGCAGTGGATTCAACCGGTGGCTTTCAACCAGATCAGCAGCGTACTGTAAAGGGTTCGTTTGGCTATATGTGACATACCAATCCTGTGACAAACTTCCACTGCTTTCTACATCACTTGAACTCGTTTCCTTTTTCATTACACGGGGCGTCTCTTTCGATTCTATCGTGTGGGTAGGCGTGCCGCTTCATGCGTGGTCTTCTTAAGCAGTGCCGAGCAGCGTGGAATAGGTGACTGTCAGGCAGGCGGAGTGATCCAGTGTGCTGGTGGTGGTGCCTAAGAGACCCTTCATTTCTAAGGATGCTGGAGGGAAATGCCTGGAGACAGAGATGACGAGATTTGTCAAAAGGCACTTGAACTCCTGTCAGATCTTTGTTCGAAGGGAGAAGTGCAAAACGACCACTGCCTGGATTTTATCTACTATTTCCGAGACCTCGCCAGGCCACGCTATACGGATTCAGGTGAGGCATCATGTGCACGCTTGATTGAGGCATTTGAGTGCACTGAAGTAAACATGCATGTGACTTATTTAATATTCTGCGACAAAAAGTGGAAGATTCAATACATTATTTTACGTGCTTGCATAATCAGTGCTTTTGTAGAATGTTGATTGTGCATTTAGCTAAGAAATTATTCACTCTAAGACACGTAATGTCTGCTACGAAAATGCCGCTGCATGACGGAAGCCTTCTCTTAATCCACGGTTTAATGTTTAAATTATTATTCCAAATCACGTAAAGTTGAAATTATGCACGGTTTTGGCGTTAGCGTAACTCTTTACACGTGCAAAAATAGTGATTGTGATGTGAATTCGTGCAATCAATGTGACACATCGTGTACAAGTAGGAGTAAAGGCAGCTCTCACAATGAGTTGTACTTGCCGGTAATGTTGGTGGCTCGCTCGCAGACAGTACCGCATCCTACTTCTTATAAAGTTACCTGATATGTATTTCTTCATCTGAAACCTATAATCAACATATAACATTTCCTAAATGCACATTCTTCTGATCTTTAGAATTAAGGAATGGAGAAAATAACCTATCAAAATGTAACGCCATCATTAAACCATACGTGAAACATGAATGTGACCGCAGAGTCACGTTTCATCTTAATTATCACCAAGGATAACGATCTCCGTTGAAATGGACTCTGTGCACGCGCATGAATGTGATTTAATTTGTGTGAGAGAAGTGTGCACACTGAAGGGAAAAAGCGCGAGATGATGCGGAGGAAGCACAGTAACAGTCCTCCTCATACCCACACCATTCATGAAGTTTGGTTTGCATTTAATGAAAATAAAATTGCGGCACTTGAACGCCATTTCAAGATCCAGACTCCTTTTTTCCCACTCTCTCCTAATGCTCAATCTTTCCTTATATTTTATGACCCCCCCTCTCCCAGCCCTCCCTCTCTCTCTCTCTCTCTCTCTCTCTCTCTCTCTGTCACACACACACACACACACACACACACACACACACTCTCTCTCTCTCTCTCTCTCTCTCTCTCTCTCTCTCATCCATCATCATACCATTCCTGTCTTGTCTGTCAATTTGACAAGTGGAATTGCAAAAGCTGGTTCTGTAGTGAAGTTAGCTGGATGGCTTGCCTACAAGGTTTAATTTCAGTTAGTTGATATGTCAGCTCACATGGCTGCAGCCATAATAGAATGAAAAATGGAGGAGATGAACGATCTAAGGTCAACAACCTTTGACTGATAGTTTAGGTTGGACTTCGAACATGAAAATAATCTTAAACGTTTTAAACTCTAACTTTAAACAAGGATGTAAATTGGTTTAACTTTTCAGCTTTGGCTGTTCATAATCAGGGGATAAACTGAGAATAAGTCAGTGTAGTCATCAAGATTATTTATACTTTCCTCTCTTTCTTCATGTAGCTGACCATTAGAGGTAAAGTTAGAAATGTAAGAGAATGTGTCTAAAAGATACCACTTTAATTTCTTGTATCAAATTAAAGAAAGCCAAAGTTTTGCTTGGCGACTTAAAGCAGTTGGAAATGACTCACCTGTCTCTGTCCAAAATTTAAAAATCTCAAGATGTGGACTAAAGGGTAGCTGGTTGTTTGACTTTTTTTCTGGAGCCTGCTTGGTAACATCATGGCGATGACAACAACGCAAGAAATCACTGGCGCTAATTTATGTTATGTCAATGCAGATTTTATCTGATTTTTATCTGATTTTATGCTTCAAGTACATAATGTTCAGTTGTTAAAGGTAGAGAGGTCGTCATTTAGCACAATTGATACTGTTTATTGGCATTACGCTGTATTGTTTAGCCTCCAAGCCATCTCTGCAATCCTTAAACTATTTCATTTGATTAGAAGTTTAAGTTTTACATTTTCATTTACACAAACTTTATTTAATGTTTATATTATGAGCTAAAGAGGATCGAGTATGATTCTTATCAGAACTATTCATGTGCATAGCACTTGCATAGCAACAGAGCCATTTAATCACATTCCAATAAATACTTGAACCACTTATCACCTACAGAATCATAATAAAGCAAAAACACAACATTGCAGAGGTAGAACTTCCACATTTTGTCTTTTCAGCACTTGTTTGCCTCCTACACTATTCCACCTTTTAAGGTCTTGTTCTCTAAAATTGGTTCTCTCTCTTTGTTGTGATGCAGTCTCTGAATCTTCTAGATGTCTATAGATTCACTCTGACAGGCACTCGGGCAGCCTGCCAAGCCAACTGTAGGCTCAGTGTCCTCATGGCAAGTCCCGAACTTTGTGCGCATCTCTCTCTCAAATTACACATTTTCTGGCATTCACAGAATCTCAGAGCAGAGAGGACAGTTTGTCTGAGTTTTTATGTGAGGTCTTCTCACAACGCCTACAGACATGGAGCCAGTCCTGCATCAGTGCTTGCAGAATTGGGAGATAAGGTCCAAAATGCAGAATCATTTTTGTCAAACTATAATTATCAGATGCCCTATCGCTCTGCGGTTCAGGTCTTGCTATAGCCGCACATATCTGTCACATGAATAGAGCTAATCTGCATTGCCTCATCCACAAGTGCAGTATGTGTTAATCAACCACCCAAACAAAACCTGTCTCACAAACTACAAGTTGAGATGCTGAGCCTGTCCAGGGTGCTGACCCTGCTGCTGAGTACACCATGTCAGTTGTTCACAGTAATATAGGCTCTTGGCTAAATAAACCAAAAAATAAATAGTTTCAAACTATGTTCTTGAACTGTACCTGCGAACAGGTGCCTATGATAAACAAATAACTTAACTGTGCATGTAATTCATTCAGTAAACCTTGTCAGGTACCCATCATGCACATAATGTGTGTTTGCAAACAGACTTCTCGTTCAGAATGATTTACATTTTATAAGAGTTGAGGCAGAAGCTCTGCACTTAGGGCTTCACAGAGAGGTTGAGGTGCCTGCCTTCTGTTTTTACCAATACACTGCTGATGAATAAAACGAAATGTGGGAACACATTCCGACCTTGGTAGTACACAAAAGTAGAATTTGCACTAAAACGTTGTGAGAAGCAAGGCCATGTCTTTGCACCATAAAGGTAGTTATTATTTTGTTTCATGTTGTAAGTTATTTAAAGTGAACGTGAATATGATTTATTGAACATTAAAGCCAGCGAGTCACTGATACTCCTCAGCTTATAGAGTAATTACATAGATGTTGATACTATCCATGCTGTACTGGTGTCATTTCTTTTAAAATCTGGCAGCTTGTGGTAAAGAAGTGACTCACAGCAAAATGGTATAGTTACCCAGAAGGCATCAGTCAGCATCAGAAATGGCATAATTTGACTCCTTCTATGATTAATTAAATTATGCTCATTATATACTAAGTAGCTTTCCTTGAATTTATCGATTCTTTACAAAATCCACAAAATAAAACTTTATTATTAATCACAGATGGACTCATAATTCCTTTGATTTATTACGGAATGCAACTAAATGCCTGTTGCAGAGTCAGCACATAAGTCTGTATCACTACCCTCACGCAGAATGAGGCTCAGCTATTAATAGACATGATCAGGATGATACTGCTTATTGATGCCAAACAATATGTGCATGAGCTTGGAAATTCAAAATTAGATTAACAGGGAGATATTTTTATACAATTCGAATACATTTTATTAAAGTAATCACAAATCAACACAATGAAGTTCAAAACTGTAGTTTTAGGCACATAATCAGAAAGAAAATGATTTGCACTCCCAAAAATACATTGAATTGACAGAAATGTGCTTTACTAAAAGAGCTGGTCTTACAGATGAACAATACATAAACTGTCAGCTGGACAGGTATCTTTACCATCTCCTTCTACAACAGTTTAATCAGGAGAGACAAGTGATCTTAAGAAAATTATTAATTACAATGATAATGTGAACATGTGACTTGACAGAAAGTCTTTGGCGCTTGGACTCTATGGGGTGGATGATAAGTTAGGAGAACGACAATTCTGAGCATCATTAGGATAGATCCCCCCATGGAGTCCAGACCCTGGTGGTGGTGAAGCTGATGACTTGATGAGACTGAGTTGGATGAAGAATTGATGGAAGATGATTCCGTTGCTGAAGATGACGGCGATGGGGAGGTGGTGGGGTGCACGAACACCAGCATGAAGGAACTAGGGTAGATAAAGAATTATTTTTAAAAGGGGGGCGAGCAAAATGATGAGATGCTGAAAATGAGGGAGGAACGCTGTGCCATTGGTTAGATTAGCTCCGCTGACAGCTGATTACCCAAAGACAGCCGAAACTGAAAGCTCGAGAATGATAGCAGAAATGTGATAATGTGAGATAGGGAGAATGAGAAATCAAGGATCACTTATAGTCTTCCTTACTGAACTTACACTAGAGCCTCATTTGTTGATGGATCACACTTTCCTGCAAATAATTATTTCAATAATGGTAAAATTATGAAAAAGTACACAATAATCCAAGTGAATACAGAGGACCATTCAATATAAGGTGTTATGACTAAAAGGGGCAACACAATTAATAGGGAGACAATTCAACAATTATGTGGAACATGTTCACTTTTGAGACATAACCAAGCAATGTGAAACTTTGTAGCCAAAATGTGGGAAATGATCACAAAATAAAGATAATCAAGTCAGCTTTTACCTCAAGCTGCAGGGCGATTTGTGTCAGTTTGCTACATAGAAGCAATAAGGCAATTCATTGTGAGGGAACTGATAGGGTAATATTTCACGATTTCAGTGTGTCTTATTAATATGGCACCGACATGCCTCAATTCATTTGAAAAAAAAAAAAGAAGAGGATTCAACGTGATCATCACTCCCCTGCTTATGTTGTGATAGCAACTGTATTATCCTCCTCCATAAATGCATCACATACATAGTTCAGACAAAGCTGATAGTTGCTGAGTCCGCCAAATCAAGAGGCTGTTGTCTTTTTTTAGAACAATATGCCGTCTTTGTGTTAGTATCCCTCAGCTACAGCTCAGTGGGGAAACACTGTCCATAGTTTTTGGAAGGGACCCATTTAATTTGTTTGACTCAGACCGTTGAAGCCTCATGTAAGCTGAACTTGAATAGCTTTTTTTTGTAAGGAGAATTTGAAGAGGAGGAATGATTACATTCCTCTTGAACATGTAAGCAAAGGCAGAATATAAAAATCCAAGCCAAAGAGGGGGAAAAGTAGGTGATAAACTAAATAAAGAAAAACATTTGAATTATTCAATGTTGCGCTTTAAGCTGCAGTACATGAGAATAAACTAATCTTCTGTCTGATGATGTAACTCACAGGTACATCTATATGAAAAGAAGCAGTCGAGTTTTTATTTCATTAAGATGCAGAGGACATGACATTGCTCATGTGCAGACCTTGTTGGTATAGCATGCCTTAAATCAATAATTGCACACAAGAATAAGAGTTGTAAACTCTAATCAAGAAATACATTTTGTCTATGAATTAAACTCCACTGATAAAGTGAGAGTCTGATATGTTCAATTTACACTGAGCTTGAGGTACAACAAGTCCTCTTAGACTGCTAAGAGGAACTGAGAGAACATATTGGGGAGTAAAGAGTTAAAGGTTCTTATAAATAAGAGGAGGATAGAAAATGCAGTGAGTTCAAAACAAGTAATAGCTTTTTAAAGTTAATTCTAAAGTCTACAGAAAGACAGTGGAGGGAGGCGAGTAGGGGTGATGTGCTTCCGTTTCCATGTATTGTACCTTTTCAAACTCTAGCAGCATGTGACAGTCATGAAAACATACAACATGCTTTGACTAAACATTTTTATTAAGCAATGTTTAACTTATGACTTTTTAAAAATCTGTAGTTCTTATTATTCCTCAGACCCAGAGGCTGTCTTACCCATCAACTAATAAATTCAACATTTATTCATCAGATTCATACCACAGTACTTATTGTTGATCTTTTCTCACAAGCAAAATGTTAAACTGATGACATGTTTCGTAAGTCAGACAGCAATGACTGATATTTTAGTGTAAGTTTTGCACATCAGGACCCAGTTCTGGTGCTAAATAAGTCTTTTGGGATTTGTTTATTGGACTTTAATGTGACTTAATTCATTGGATGGAGATTATTAGGAATTAGTTGAAGGTGACCAATTAACCTCAAACACCATTAAAATCCCTTTTATTAAACATGCACACTGAGTTATGTGGCTAGGGAAGTGGTTTTTTTTAATTGGGATTTTATTCATTATTGAAAGACCTACAAAGGTTTAATTGCTTATCATAGGTATTCCCTCTACTTGCTGCGGATGCATAATTGTTCGACTCATTAAAAAGTAGTCAGATTAAACCTCAGCACAGTTGTGATACAGCAGTTAAAATTGTCTTTAAAAAAAAATCTATTCACCGACTTACTGAGAACCGAGATGATTCAGAAAGCCCTTGATGAATCTGTTGGTTCACACCTTCCCTCCCTTTCCATTGCGACTCACACACCCTGTGCTTGCGTAAACAGATGTACTACAGGAATATCCAGTGTCATGTTAGTAAACAATAAACTCTTATCTGACAGACTTTAGGTGTGGTGGAATAATCCTATAAACATTTCTATATTCCCATAGCTGGTGCTTCGGCTATCAACCAAATATACATTAAAATATAAATATGAGCGATAAGCCTGTTGGGTTTTGTAACATGTCTATGTAAAAACAGAAGTAATCAAACTCAAGTCATGTCTGTTCATTCAGTACGTAGAGCTTAAATCAGCTCTTTGGGAAAAAGGAAACTTTTTTTTTTTTTGTT
Organism: Symphodus melops; assembly: GCF_947650265.1. NCBI lineage: Eukaryota > Metazoa > Chordata > Actinopteri > Labriformes > Labridae > Symphodus > Symphodus melops. Next base: position 18,832,340 of record NC_136693.1, on the reverse strand, counting down.
TTTTTTTTGTTAACCATTTATTGTTTGGTTGTTAGCTTTTCTCACAAGGAGTATTTCTGTTGGAAGAAAATGATTAAGATAAACAACTGTAATGTGACAGGAGTAAAACAGGGTGACTTTGATTTGGTACCGGTCATGATACACTCACTACAGGTTGGATGATACAACTTCCAAATGTGGTTGCATTCATATGAAATCTTATGTCTAGAGTAAAAGTCAATGGCAAGACATGGTTCAGTCAGTGCTGTAAATTCTCTGTTGTCTTTTTTTTAACCTATTAGCTAATCATGCCCTGTAAATATAAAGTGTTCCAAACAACATTTCCTCCTGCTTTCTGTTAACAGGCTGATCTTCTGTCAAGTGAAACACTTATGTTAACATACTGACTTATGTTGATTAAAGTTTAAGTTACATGCACATACTTGAGCAGAGTGTGGCAAAGTTTTTAAGAAAAATATGAAACACATGAAATCTGGCAGAGACTGAGAAAACGGTTGTATCAAATATGTCTTAAGTGTAGCACTTCTCATTGAATTAGTTTCTCTGGTTTTCTCTTGATCCAGCTTGAAAAGCATGAGAAGTTTCTTCTTCTTATTTTTTTTGTTTGGTCAGTTTCAGATGTGTTTAGGTTTACTTTATAAATACATTTTACTTTTACATATTACAATGACGAGGAAAAAAACTGTTAGGTAGGTTGAATCTGTAGCTCATTTGTGTTAAAAAATAAAGTAGGCCAAGAGTAGTAGTACTACATTAAAATGTGAAGGTCCTTCATTCAAAGTACGTTAGCATTTTTGTCATTTAAAGTTAAAGCAGCAAAGTTACTGTACCGTAAAAAGTTTCCTTTGAGTGCTTTAAAAATGTTAATTACGTATTTACTATTGTTTTAATAATTTAAGAAATCCAATACCCACAAGTGATGAAATGTTTGTAATTGGGTTTTTTCTGCACATATTGCTGAACAAAAAGTTAAAATGAAATATATGAATATGTGTAAGATATAAGCTATTCCACAAAGCCAAAACTGAATTGAAATTCCTCTCAGTGTCTGATTTGCTTCTATTGTCGTCCGCCCAGATATATCCGTGAGTTTGTTGTCACTGGTAGTGACTGCCTGTGGCCTTGCCCTGTTTGGGGTCTCCCTCTTTGTCTCCTGGAAGCTCTGTTGGATACCATGGAGGGAACGTGGGCTCTCTCCCACCACCAAGGAACCCCATGGGCACCTAAACCCTGCCATGAGCCTTTTACCCTCGCAGCCAGCCCCCAGGCAGCCAGTTTACACAGCCGTGGACCCCCCGCCACACAACCGCCGTGAGTCTTCCCAATGTTCCATCACCAGAGAACCCACTCTTGTGGCATCTGAAGTATCCGTGGAGGGCCCAGTGACTCCTTTATCACCACCACCTGTGGCCATGGCCCCACCAGAGGCAGCTATGAAGATCAGTCACACATCTCCAGACATCCCGTTGGAGGCCCAGAGTAAAAACCGGGAAAATGGGGTTCACACCAACCCTCGGATGCAGAGACAGACCACTGAACCTCCACCCTCTGGTCACTGCATGTCTGAAATTGGGTTAGTACAATCTTTTTCCGTCATTAGTTTTCTTAGTCTGGACTACTTCAATCAATTAACCATTATTTATTTAGCACCATTTCATAACAACTATTATCTTGAGACGCTTTACAAAAGAGCATGTGGAATAATATGTAGGCAGAAAGTCTCGAGTTCTCGCATTCCAGTTGTTCACACTTCCTTGCTGCTAATGTGATGTCGGAGCAGGCCCTGCATGACTGTGCTTGACCTTTCCCTGACATCATTGGCAATTGTGCCAATGTCTTGCATGATGCAATGGTTTTACAAAGGCAACTGTGGTACTTTTAAGATTAAGGAAAGGCGATGGTTATAGTCCGTTTAACAAAAACTCTGCCATCCTTACTTATCCTGGACAAATACAGTAATATCCAGACAGTACCAGGAGGGCCTGCATTTAAGAAGTTAAATGTCTAAAAAAAACAAAAAAAACGCCCTATCCACTAAACAAACTTTAACATGCCAGGCCCTTACTACAAAATCTGTTCAATGTCAAAATGAGCCAATGTGTGAACACAAAATACAACTGTCAGTGCCATTCAGTGAGCAAGTGTCTGGTTTGACAACTCTAATTACATAAGTCCTTACTTGTTGTAGTGATGTAATTTTAATAACAGTCACCATAATTGAAGAGTATGTCCACTACATCCAGCCTATCCTTTCATACAATCTTTCACACCAAATGATTGATTGATTATGTAGGGTCAGGGTACAGAATAGGTAGAGTAACTTAAACACTCAGTTAACATCTTTTAACTGCAAACTTAAATTGCATGTATGTGATAGAACAGGCACCCTGACCTAATGCACTGCTTGTCAGACAAATTCAACATTTAACTACAATATCCATTCCCGACTTTCTCTTATTCCATTGGCCCATAATGCTGACACAGGGCATAAATCATGGGAAAGACTCTTCCACAATGGATGTAAATACCTAATGACTTTTCAAATTCAGCATGCAGATTTTTATTGAGACGTGTTTTGTTGATTTCTCCTGCCCATAGACAAGGGACCATCCGCAGGCATATGAACCTGTCCAATCCAGACTTTAACGTGGCCCAGTTCCAAAGGCAGGACTCTCTCACTGGAATGGGGCTGGGCCTGGGTCGTCTGAAACCTGAGCTCTACAAACAGCGCTCACTTGAAGGAGACGAAGGAAGTCGCAGAGGCGGGGGCTGTGGGCGCCTACACTTCATCCTCAAATTTGACTGTGACCTTGAACAGTTAATAGTTAAGATTCACAAAGCGGAGGAACTCCCAGCCAAGGACTTTTCTGGAACCTCTGACCCTTATGTCAAGATCTACCTGTTACCCGATCGTATGACCAAGCACCAGACCAAGGTGCACCGCAAGACGCTGAACCCTGTGTTTGATGAGGTCTTCTTGTTTCCTGTGGCGTACTCTGAGCTTCCCACACGTAAGCTGCACTTCAGTGTCTATGACTTCGACCGATTTTCACGCCATGACATTATTGGTCAAGTCGTTGTGGACAACTTCCTGGACTTGGCAGATTTCCCCAGGGAAACAAAGCTTTGCCGGGAAATTCAGTACATGTCCACGGTGAGTCAGCACTTCTAATCAAATTATGTCATGTTCACAAGGATAAGAATATTTTGCATTATGTGTTAAATATGACCATGAAAGGCCATTTTATTATAAGGTAGTAAATATTAAGGTTACATCAAGTCTGAAATTGTTATTTTATAGCAAGGTTTTTATTAAGTTAGTAATGGCATCTTTGATTACTTCACAGAATATCTAACAGTATAAACAGTTTTTTATGAACACATTGAGCTGTCAACGCTGAATATATGAGTGAATTTGCCTGTTAGGGTAAATAGGTTTCATTTAGAGGGCAAATGTTTTTTTCTGGCCCTAACGATGACATGTACTGTATGTTAACTGGATTGGTTTATTTCTTTTACATTGTTTGTTGATCATCATTTTTAGTATTTTATATGTGCCCTCTATTTAGAAGCTTTTGTTGAAATTAACTAAATGAAAAAACTGCAGAAGCAGGCTAAGGGTAGTGGATTTATTTAGATGAAAACAATGTTTCATAAAATCCTCACCCTTGAGAATAACTTTTTTTCACTGTAACTGCAGGCTGACAGTGGATTTATGATTAAGAAACACATTTTCAACATCTAACACTACTTATCTAAATTTAGTGCCTCCTACTGGGACCACCCCTTTTTAATCATATGTAAATTAAATCCATGGTAAGACTGACTAAAGGTCAACAGTATTTTAATCTCATTGCCTTGCTACTTTATTGAATGTGTTTGTGCATGTGTAGATGCTCCTTTTTACCTATCTTTGTGAAAAAGATTGTTCCATCCAAGTAATGGGGACATCTTGCAGAGTAAGGACATATTTATGGTTAGATCCTTTATTATGCTATCATTGTGAGGGTACATTTTGTCTTTGTGTGTGTGCATGTGTTTGTTGTGCTCTTGTACATATATCCTTGTGAGGACCATTGTGCGCTTTTCTTCCAGGCTATGATGGTATCTTACAAAGAGAGAACATATATAATGTCAGACCATATATTATGATTGAAGGGGGTTCCTCACAGTGCTAGTTTGGAGGCATATATACACCAGCATGTATATGCCTCTGCAATAATGGAGTGTAATGGAGGTAATATTCTTTAAGTGATTGCTTTATTGATAGGAATCTCAGTGTGTCAGCCTAAAGGTATACTTCACCCATTTGCATTGAGCTTTGTGTAATTAGTACCTTGTTTACCTGGTAATATTTTTGAATGGTCGTGCATCCCGCCCTCATTTTCCTGTGAGATGGGAAAGTTCTGTATTTCTTGTTTGAAAAGGAACCTCTGATGAGGCAAAATTTGTCATTTTGCCTCCGGAAGCTGCTTTGGTTAGAGGGGTTGAAACTACTGTCCTAGTTCCTCATGTTTTCAAACTAACTGAAGCTACAGATCTTTACAGATCAGCAGGTGGGATCTTTGTGTCAGAATATAAAAGCAACATCTGTCATCTTGCTCAAAAGCTATGCTAACAGCCTCTGTGGAGAGCTGAGAAGAACCAAGAGTTTGCGAAAAAAAAGTATGTTTCAACGTCCAACTGATATGAATGAAGGGGATTTTGAATGTCTTGTGCTCAAATTGGATGTTCGTGGTTATCTCTGCGAGTAATATACATGTAGAGCGATGAGCAGTTGAGGCACATGGGGTACAGGGAGGCGGCTGTCACCAACAGGTAAAAGGAGGAGGAGATGACTGTATAGAGCACCCTAGCTTGAGTGGGAGTGGCCTGCTTTGCTGAGCATCCTCAGAGTTGTTGTTTTTCATCCACATAAGCCAAAAAGACACTTTCTGATACTTCATTTATGATCCATTTTTAATACAGAGTAATGACTCACAGGTGAAGTATCCCTTTAATTAATGATCTGTAATGATCTCATTCACCACTAATTGCTAAACTGGCATAAATTATACTTATTGCCATTGATTTCCCCTGACTTCTCCTTTTTATCCCTGAGAGGTCAGTAAAATAATGGCTATAAAAAAATATTTTTATATGATGGGTTAACTCCAAGCTTTTGGGTATATCTTGTACCTTATGTTATAACATTTCCCTCTCAGGTCTCGGTTTAAACGTAAAAATATGGCTTAAAGTCGGACAAGCTGGATATCAAACAGCTAACAAACTAATAGATTTAGACAAACATACTTTAGATTTTAAGTAATCTCGCTTTTTGATTGTTCATAGAACAGATGTCCTGAACCGAGTGAGAAAACTTAAGTTAAAATGTTCTTTTTCTTAAAAAACAAACAAAAAAAACACTTACAGAACGAGGCAACGTAAGGGCAACACTTACATTGCCTCAAACACTTACTGTATAAGCGAAGGATTTTCTAACTCAGCTGGTGTCTAGGTCTCCTGCAGCTCTGTTCCTGACTGCTTATGCAAACGACTTTTCTGCAAGCCGCCATTTCAGTGGAATGAGCGTTGTCCCATAATAACATGAAAATGTGTGCATTACTCATCCACCTGTCAATCTCAGATAAATATAGCCATGCACTATAGTAAATCTGTACTTCCATTTTAATCTGAGAAACAGACCTGTTTAACTTTAAACTGATGAACACATTTTATTACTTTGGCCTGTGTACGAGAGCTGCATAATGATTTTCATATTCACTTTCTTAGCAATTCATGCTTTTTTTCAGAATGACTGCCCTTGTGTTTGATGTTTGACAGATAATGGTATTCATTTACTATAGAGCAGAAATACATCTTTATGGCAGCTGCTGAAAATATTTTTGAACTGATAAAATTCTGTGACAGCCATGTGCACAAGAAGGACACGCTTTGGATAAATCTAAAAATCTGATATAAAATCCAGCCCTTGAAAATAAGGAATAATAACTAGCCCAAGGACATATTCTTTTATTTCTTTCTATCAGGTATCTATCTTCTGCAGGACTGCAAATCACTAGCACACCTTCTCCTGCCATAAGCCAGAAGCAAGTGGTTTGGGCACTACACTGGTTACGATGCCTTGTTGACAAAGTATTCCCTTTTACTGATACAAATGTGTCTTATGCATTTTATTCTATGATGGAAAAACACAGAGGATCACACTTGGCTACACACCTTGCAATGTTTCATTGTGCAAGACATGCAAAATGCTTCTGACAAGACCCACAGAAAATACAATATAGGATGTTGCTGACATTCTTTTGTTTTAAACGCCCCCAAGAATTGGATTTAAGGCATAATAAACTTTACAGAAAAGTAATAAAGGTGGATACTAGCTTCATTCCTTGTGTGTCAGACCAACTGTAAGAAGAACACTAATTCATACATGTATAAGGAAGCCCACAAAGGGACCTGTAAGGCAATAACAGATATTTGCTGAAGCTTGACAAGAAACAAAGCACTGTAAAAGCAGTTGGTTATGACCACCCAGACAACTAAGAAGAGAAAGCCTTTGGGCTTAGTTGAACCAAGCTTTAATGGCAGGGTAGGTAATTTTCAAAAACTAGCTTGATTTTGAAAGTAGCATCCTCTCCGTTATCCATATTTTAGCTTTTATGCATCTTTGCTTTGAAGATCACCCAATAACATTTGTGCCTTAAATCTGATTAATAAAAATGACCTTTAATCATCCATGATCATTCAAATCTACAGAGGAGGCCAAAGGTAATCAAAAATGTAACTTTATTTACTGCTAATCCATTACCTTCAATATCGGTTGACTATACAATTCACTTCTAAATTTATGACACTCTGACCCTTTGACTGACACCTCATTTGACCAATTGGGACCTTCCATTCACTGTACCTATACTATAGCCAATGAGTGCCTTTGTAGAAATGGGGAATAGAGAAGTTTTAACATCTCTCACAGATTTTCGTTCTCTCCCATCCATGTCCAGCCACACACATGATACAGACATACAAGTTGAAAAAAGGGATCATAACGGTTCGTCTGTTGAGGGTTGATTACCAAAAAGCAGACGTGATTTAATTTTTCTTTTCTTACTAATATGTGACTTACATGTTGAGCTCAAAGTCAGTGGGATGTTGTGTATCTGCTTATTTTGAAGGGCGCTGATGTAACAAATATCAGCTTGCCAACGTGTTAAATACAGATCACCTCAAACAATGTGCTGTAGACCAATAACAGCTTCCTACTCATGGGCTTGAAAATATTGAGGGCATGAATCTTTCTATTTATTTCTCTCTCTCTCTTTTTTGAAACTTGGATCGCTGGTTTTTTAACTCTGTCCTTAAGTCAAAGATTAGTTTACTTTGTAGGTTTGGGATTTAACAATCTACACTGAGTGTGCAACAAACTGCCATCTAGTTAAAAAGTCATGTGCTGAAACTTTTTTCTGATGCCAGGGTGAGGTAGTGAAAATATACAAACATATGGACTACAACTTAAGTTTCTTTTTTTTATTTAAACCAGGCTTTAAACACAGCATAAAAGATTAGAGCTTGAATAGTTGCAACACATAAGAAGGGTAATGATCCTACCTCTTTTGTGTTAATATTTGACTGCTAGTAAGTCATGACCTTCTGCTGTGTGCGGTCAGTACCATGGGGAATGGCCGGACAAGCACATGTATAATTCAGCACATCTCTGCCATTAGAGTGGTCAAACCAGAGTTGTAGGAAGACAAACACCCGTATGACGCACAACACTGGAATATATAGTACACAAACACTGACTCTAATGCTGGTGTGATTAAAAACCAACATTATGTTTAAAAGGGACGCTAGAAAAGACTTGAGGCATCAAGACAGTGTTTGCTTATGTGAACCTGATAAGAAATCAACAATCTAACTGTCTCTTATTAAAAGGCCTGTTTTTATTCACCACTAGTTTTTTTTGTACTTAATTTATAGAAAATACGCAAAATTTTGAGAGACACTGACAGTGTGTGGGGAAGATATGCTGAAAAATGACTTATAATAATGAAAATGAAATAATTTTTTGGCCATTATTTAAGAGAAAGACTGATGAGGAACATTGATATTGTTATGGATATTTTTCTCGTCATGTTATTTTTTAGGGGGGAGGCCAATCTGTCTACTTTGTGTTATTAATCGGCAAAAAATATCACCCTGTTAGGTAGAATGTAATGCGACAGGTTGACAGCTGGTGATAGGAACCAGAGATTTACAGTATCTGGAGTGCTCTATTCTCACACGTTTCAGTTTTTCCACACAGCTCTCTCTCGCTGTCTCTCACAAACATACACGCACACACACACACACACACACACACACACACACACAGACTCTTACACTTGCACAAAAATGCTTATTCTCATGTATTTGCACACATGCCCCAAATTATCCCCTCAGTCTTTTGACACCAGTTCAGGTGTAGGACATTTTCTGTCAAACAGTGTTTTTTCATAATCAGGGAATTTATCAACTTCTTGGAGTGAAAAGCTTATCATTAAGTAATGCTTGCCAGTGGGCCTGTCCATACGGTTTACCAGATTTGACTTGTTAAACTGAAAATATATATTTTTTTTATTTTTTTACTAAATCATAACAAACATTGTTCATACATTAGTCTGGTTCATCCTTTGCTTTTATTCAACATTTTCCTTAATTCATATCTGTGATCAGAGACCTGCAGTGTGCCTTTTTGACTTCCAGGCATTAAATACTGTTAGTTGCTTGTCAGAGATTCTGAAGCAAGGCAAAAATCTACTGGCTCCCTTTGGTAATTTTTTTTTTTTTTTTAAATCACTCAATAAAACTCAAACAACCAAGATGAATGACCCCATAGGACAGTATCTAAGTGTAAGTCGGCTGCAGATTTCTTGGTGTAGGCTTTCCGCAAAACAGTCAATAGTGTCATCGTGTATGAGACACTTAAGGCCTGCAGCAAAATGTAAATGTCATAGGCCATTGATCTCTCCTGCTGGCAGACAGCCAATATATCTGTTTGTCTTTCTGTTATAAGACAAAAGTTACTGTATCCTTCTTCATTTTACTTTAAATGTACTTCTGTTCGCATATGACAGACTTATTCAAAAGTAAGCTTGTTCAGAATTGAGGCCCATTTCAAGATGGAAGAAATTATACATGGTTATTATTATTAATGAACCACTTGTCTCTTTTCCCACACAGTCAGCCTTCCTTTGACAAATGTTTGCACTAAAAGTTATTAGCAGATGGCACCTGACTCCAAAGACCAACACAACCTTTTGAAATACCATCCGATCGGCAAACGACTCTACTGTTGGAGTTGTTGTCTTCAGCAGACACGTTTGTGTGCTTTCCTGGTTCTCACATGTTTGAGTTATTTTAGGAGCAAGTGATAAGAGAGCTTCTGCCTCTGCAGCTGAACAGAAGTCACCACATTGGCTGAATTGTGGGAGGCTTTTATCTGTGCAATGTGACAGAATAGATTTTTCCCTAGCAGAAACATGGTTAAACTGTGTAACCAAATGTCAGCTGGCCATGCCATTCTTTCTTATACCCTCAGCTGCAGAAGTGACAAGTTGTCCTAGAAATAATCTCCTTACTGTCCAAACTGTATAAAAAACAGAATCTTGCATGATAAAAATAACAAGCCTGGTAATAACAAGACTGGTGGTTGCTGCTGTTGATTGCTCATGCTATGTTTTGTGTCATCTTGCAGGATAATGTGGACCTCGGGGATCTTATGTTTTCGCTCTGTTACCTGCCCACTGCAGGAAGATTAACCATCACCATGATAAAGGCTCGCAATCTCAAAGCCATGGATATCACTGGAGCTTCTGGTAATGTAAAATGCACATTACCAAAGTATCTCTAGAAGAGGTTTCTGTATAATCACAAACACTTGCTTGCTTGTACTCATTGAAAATAAATGTGTGGTGGCCATTTTGTTTCTCACACTTTCCTAGATCCTTATGTGAAGGTTTCGCTAATGTGTGACGGGCGCAGACTGAAGAAGAGGAAGACATCAACTAAGCGGAACACTTTGAACCCCATCTATAATGAGGCCATTGTCTTTGATGTCCCTCCAGAAAATATAGAGCAAATCAGCCTGCTGATTGCAGTGATGGACTATGACCGGTTAGAAGCTTTAAAAGTCTTTAAAGGAGTCATTACGTATTGTTAATGATCTTTGGCAAATTTCATTTTCAAAAATTATTTTACTGCATGACAAAAAAAAAAAAAAAAAAACATTTTAAAAGCGCAATATAATAATTTAACTTGGCTTCGGTCACATAAATTGGCCGGTTCATATGTATTGTATCATTTTATTTTAATACAGTCAGTCCTGCTCACATGATTTCCCTCTCTCCCTCCGTGCGCCCACAGTGTAGGCCATAATGAGGTCATTGGTGTGTGTCGAGTTGGCAACGATGCAGACAACCTCGGCCGAGACCACTGGAGTGAAATGCTCACATATCCTCGAAAACCTGTCGCCCACTGGCATCCTCTTGTTGAGGTGAGATCTCTCTACTGTGACATGTGTTTTCATGCAGGCATGACAACTGACCTGATTCCAAACAAGGATGCACATTTTTGCTTGTACAAAACAGATTTTTTTTTCTAAGGCTGTCAAACAGTTATGTCGCTCCGACAAGGAAGGAAAGTAAGGAACCTCAAACAGTTACCAAGCGAACAGCATAAAGAATGAAGTATAGATAGTTAGAGTCAGATTTATAGAGTCAGACTTTGATTTGAAAGGTAGTGTGGTAAAAACATAAAGTAAAAATGTTTAAAAAGATACAGAGAAATAAATTGACAGCTGGAAAAACATGAAAACCCCACTCAGAAAAATATATATTAAGACAATCAAGATATTCTACAGCTAATAAAATAATAATGCCATGGCTTATTAGGAAAAAAAGTGTATTAATAAATTAGTGATCAAGCTTATCACTGCCTAGTCATAACTGTACAGTGGACTCATTAGTATTCACTGACAACAGTGTGTTGTTACAATGAGACTGTGAAATTATGTTTGCTCAGTGCTAACAGAGAAATGGTTGTGAGCCTTCTCTTGATGGAAGATATTTTAGACCTTTTAGATTCATTACAGCCAAACATTATGGATACTTCCGTATCAGGGCACTTTTATTTTCATTGTATAGTCATCTTCACCGGAGGAAAAGTGAGTCCCTAAAAGAAAAGAAAAAGGAAAAAAAACAACATTTTGCATTGGGTGATGCCGTTTTGTTTCCAGAAAGTACAATTTTGGATCTGATGATAGGAAATAAACCTGCCAATCTCAGAAGTGATTCAGCCAAAGTATGTGTGGGTACATGTGGTTCCAGACGGAAGCAGCTTTCTGTGGGCAGTTCACCTTTTTAAATTTGTTTGGCATACCATACTAAATAAAGCAATGTGATAGTACAATTCTAACCATGGAAAATCTTCAGATCCACTCACCAAGATCCTGACAGCAAAGAAGTGAAAGTCCCATTGAGAAGTTGAAGGGTGGTCGCTCTGACCTGTCCACTCAGCCTTGAAAAATAACTTTATTTCATGTCTTTGTGAACACATCAAACTGTGCCTGAAAAACACAAAGAGACACTGAGAGTCAAAGGAAACTGAAAATGAAGCTTGTTATTTTTCCTCCAGAAGATATTGTAGTTTAAAGCACCTAAAAATCTTCATCAGCAATATAAGAAACCACTTTTGTTGTTTACTTCCTCTCAATTAAATTCAAAGTTGTTCTGGTTTCACATTCATATGAATTTTTATTCATACCCTTTATCATTCCCAAAACTGCTGCCTTAACATGCTAATAGGTTTATTTCCATGTTTGTTTGCCAAGTTAGTCACTTTGTCTGTGAAGATTTTGTCTTAATACTTCCAGTGGGAAATATAAAGAGTCACGGTGGTGCGGTCTGTTTTATAAACTGAGAGAATACATTAATAAGCTGACGTTACAGAGACGAAAAGTTAAATGTAAGAAACAAACTGTTGTGTCAGTGCCTGATTCATATCTCTGTAGGTGGTACTTTAAGCACATTTGTTCAGAGGTTTCTAAATGAAAAGCTGGCCTTCTGAAAAATTTGGCTCTGGCTTTGTTTTTAAATGATTCTGCATCTGTTAATGCGTCTGTATTAGAGATTTCCTTATGCACAGACTTAACATTTATTTTCGCTTGACATTTCTCTACAGTACCAGGGGAACACAGGTAGTAGCCAGGGAGGATCCTGTAATTCTCTGAAGACGCCTCCTTCTCCGTAGCCTTGAGCAACAATTCACATAAGGACACCAGTCAACCTGAAGCCTCGGCTGTACCATTGGACAACTGTGCTGCTGAGCACTGCACAACATACAACATCAGTAATCTAAACTGAAAAACACAGACACAAACTGGAACAGCTGCATGTTGAATGACCGCAAAGTATGTGGATGGATGTTTTCTTTTTTTATGATGTTCCATAAGAAACACAGCAGGCATATACAGACATTTTAAGTCTGTGCTATCCCTCGGGTTTCTACAGTAGTAACTGTTTTTTACATCGTCTTGTTACTTGTTTTAATGAGATGACTGTATTTGCACAGTGTACTTAACAACCAGTTGAACTGCCATACTGTTTTGAATTTGGTGGTGAATTGGTGCATGATGTCATGGTTTGATGAGATTTCTTCTCCTCATTTGTTTGTTTCTGATTCTATTTTTGGGAAAACGACGTGTTGTTCTGTCAGTTGATGTGAAGTGACGGTTAACTTCTAGGAGAAATATCTGTAAGCAAGATATGTTGAATGTTATCTAATAAATATTATCCCATAAAAACAACCACTGTTTATTTGTGTCAGTTCAATTTTTAATCTATTTTTAGGAAAAAATAATGAAACCCCCCCCACAGCCTTACTTTCCTAGTTCTTCAATAAGGGCAACTAGAAAATCTGTTTGGAATATAAATAAATATGCTCTGTAAACAGTTTTAAAACAATTACATTGTGTGAAAGTTGTTGTTTATTTTTTAGCATGGCATTTCAACTACAAAAGATTAGTGCACAAGGCAGCCAAGTTAGTTTCAGAAAATGGCTAGAAAGGGTGCTTGTGTAAGAAGATTAAGAATGACTGCAGGCATGGCTCAGTGATACAACTTTGCCAATTTTGCAACTACAGTAATGCTTTTAACGAAAAAGAACACTTTGAAATTATAAAAGAAAATGTGTCATGGCTGTTTTGCAAACATCCCCTTCAGGTGAAAAATCAATTTAACTTCATGACATGCACTGGATCTGAAACACTTTTATAATGGAGCTAATAATTTGGAAAGCTGTTGGTGAGCAGTGAACTGTGGTATCTAAAATGGGCCTGTAATTCATAGATGAGTTCTCATTTAATCCAATTAAGAACAGTCAGTTGTGCTTCTGTTGTGTTACATTTAGACTTCTCCTGTTCCAGTTGTTTTATGCTGCTTGAAGACACAGCCATGGTAGAGAGTGACAGGGACATTACATTTCACAGCCGCAATACAATGTATCTCCTTTAATATTACAGGCACGTGCTTCAGGCTACATACAGTAACATGTTTGCTGTATTAATGGACATAATCCTAAGAACAATTGTATTTTCCAAACACCAGAAGCAAAATACCTTAAAATACATGAAGACATTGTCCATGGCCTCTCATCAAAATATTACCGCTAAACAGTATATAAACAAATACAGCCTAGCCCTTTTACATTGTAGGAGACATTTTATATTTAATGTGTTGAATATACAGTAGGTTAAACCAACTACTGTAACAATTGGGACAAGGTTTCCCCTGTTTATTATGGCATTTGTATTGTTATATTAGCATAGAAATGTGAAGACCCAGACAAAAAATAGACAAGGAAATCATAAAAGATGAACAGTGGCGAACCAAGAAGACACACATCACAGGGGGAATTCCAAGAATTAAAAGATGTCTAGGTCTTGTCAAGCCCGCTATCAGGTCAAATAATGTATATCCCTAAAGGTGGAACTAATAAGCACTCTATAAATGTTGAATTCATGTGATAGCCAATTCCACCACACGCTCTATCATTTCTGTATTTGCTGGAACAGAAGCAGTATAACACATCATATAACATAATTAAGAAATCCAGGAGGACTGCTGTAAGTCATTTAAGAGATATCTGTGACATGCCTGTTTCCTCAAAAATTCTGAAATATTCACCTGCATAAGGATCTTAAAATATTACATTACATTTTTTTTATTTAAGCTGTTTATTTGAGACTATTATTGATGTCATATTTTCAGTACGATCAAACCTTCGCACTAAAAGCTTTCATGGTGCCCATTTTAAAGCGAGTGTCAATACTGAGTCAGACCCCTCTTTAAAATCAAGACAGCAGGCAGTCTTTTGGGAACGACAATTAGTGTCCATTCAACCAAATGATCTTTTGGAAGGTCAGGCACTGATATTCAATGAGAGGACCTTGTGGTTTTTAATTCCTCCCAAAGGTATTGAGCAGGCCTGAGAGCAGAGATATCTGCGGGTCAATGAAGCTCCTCCACATCAAAAACACATGTAAAGGTAAACCAATGGTCGCCTCTCCATTGGTTTACCTTTAAGGGTACTTTTATGCATTTGTAAATTTGTATTGAAGAAAAAATAACAAGAAAAGCATGACATGGGAGTTTTCTCTTCCTGTGTTTATGTGCTTTATGGACTTGTAGAGGTGTGTCCCTTGAGGATCATTTGGGGCACTTCAGGGATATGGGGTATGAGGCTTGTTGCTGCAGCCCATCTGGTCCCTGTAAGATGAAATTCTTAGCTACATCTACATCCTTTTGCATCATCAGAATCGATCCAGTTGTTTCTCAGGGTCTCTTTCACGAGAAAAGGCATGTGCCTGTGCAGCATGCATGTGTACTGGAGTTCAGGCATCTGATTTGAATGCCCTCACAGCTCCTACCTTTGGAGTTTTGAAGGGCATTTCCAACGTGGAAGATACCAAGGGGTAGACCCAGAGCTTGCTGAAGGGATATCCCATCCGGCTTTAAAATCCCCCATAAGGAGCTGGAAATTTGCTGGGGAAAGGGATTTCTAGGTCAACTTGCTTAACATGCTGCCTCCATGACCTGACTCAAGTAAAAGGGATGGATAAAAATTAAAAAACATGTCTACTGATGTAACATGGGAAATATGTTTGAAAGACATTCATCAGCCTGTTTCTATCCAGGATATTATGGTTGTATTCAATAGTTACGGTATGTCATTTAAGTTAGGCAAACACAATGCTACTTCTTTGCCACTTTATATATATCTCTGGACACTGCAATGTTAGATCCGTCAATTCATACAAAGTTTTGCCATCAACACTGTTATGGTATGGCTGTTTTGACGTTGTTTGGTACCAGATCAATAATGCAGTTCAAGGTTCTCCCATAGTGCCTTCATGACAGGAAGAAATCTGGTTAATCACTATGACCTTGTCCACTTGTTCTTTCTCTGATTGCACCTCACCCCGTGTCAGCATCATCACGCAGCATAATATAATCTAAGAGAGATAGAGAGAGCTTAAAGGAGAGGGTGGGTGTGGGATGTCATTGCAGAGACAGAGGTGTGTGGGTAGCTTGTTAGTGGGTGCTGTATATGACACATTTCTGGTAGGCTGTACAACTGTGATCATGCCAGGCTGATGGAAACACAAAAGAGTAGACGTGATCTTTTCACACATTCTTATACACACACATTCATCTTTGTGATATAATTATCTGTCTGACTTTCACTCTATTCTGAAGAGCGTGTTGGTTGATAATTCAGAAAGGATTTTTTTGTGCAACAACTTTTTGCCATTGCCTATTTTGCTGATTCTAGATTGCGTTTAGAAACTATGCAGAAAGTGTTCTGGTGCCTGTTTGTAGTCTGAGTATTATTGAGTACCGGTACCAGATGGCAGTTCCGTCAAGAGCCCGTCTGCTGAAGGGAAGTTTTTGTCTTGCCACGCTGTGACGGATTAAGCTGGGCTCTTGTAATATAGCAATATAGTGAGGTCTTTTACCTGCTTTTTGTAAACATAACGATGATCATGGTCTGTTTACCTGTACTCTTGTAATGTTAACAGACAAACAGTAAGGTCCTCTACCTACTTCTGTAAAGTATCTTGAGATAACACCTGTTATGAATTGACGCTATACAAATAAAGATTGATTGTTAGGCTACTGTATGTTGTCGCAGACCAAGCCTTTGTGTTACAATGTTGTTTCAAAACGAGACTCGATTGTTGTTGTTTCCACTTGGAGTCTCATTTGTAAACCCTCAGGAGCATTTCATGCTTTACTGGAGTCCATTTGGCCTATAACTCAAGTTTCATGAATTTGTCCAAAGGGCTCAACTGACTAAATGATTAAAACAGTATGTGAACTTAATACCTTCAAGATATTTTCACGGGAAATGTTTTAAAATCAAGTAACTCAGTAGATGTCAATGCCTCTTCTTATCCAATAAATGTAACCCCAGAGAGTTACTTGTCTCATACTATAATGGCTGTGGTATATTTAGTACAGCCTCCCTGAACTGTGTTCTGAAGGTTTGTAGAGGAAAGCAACATGACCAGTGACATTTTCACTGCTTTGTTAACAGGTGTTTATATCATGCTGCTGCATTCACATTTATTCTGTAATGTATATTTGTCTTGTTATTGGTCTTATCCTTGTCATGTGTCTTTAGATGTGACATATATATTTGAACCCTCTGTATGAAAAACTCTTTTGTGTGTTGACCACTGGATAACAGGATTGACAATCATTTATAAAAGAAACTTGTCTTGTCACTGTGTGGGTGTTGAAACATTATTATTTATGCTCTTATGGCATGAAAAAAAAAAGATGCAAATCCTCTGTGTCGCTAGTAATGCTATACTGGTTCTGTAATTGCTCTGTAATGTATACTTTAACAATATGGGTAGAACACTAATAAAAAGAAAATATTGTGAAGGGAAGCAAAGGTAATTTACAGATCTAATTGGATGGCTGATTAAATAATGCAAACCATCACGGAAAGCCTATATTCAAATATCAGCCTTTCAAGTCCAATGAAATAGATAGCTATCTTCTCCAATTGAGATAAGGAGAAGAAAGGTTTAAGGTCAACTTTTTATAATTATGTTTCCCACTTGCACACACAATGCTTTTGTGGACCTGTATGCTAATTCTCTTTTATTCTCCTAAGGTTTTGTGTGTCTTGCTATCTGTACGTAAAGGTTTTAGGAATGCAATTCTGTGTTGACTTGATGCAATTATTTTGCTTTATAAGTGCTTTGGTGAATTGGACATTGATTTCTGATTTCAGCTTTTTTCTTCAGATTTATGAAGCAGTCTGCAGGGACTATTTTCCAGAATAGGAAAAAAAAAACAGTAATTGATCTTTTTTTCTGTGTCAATTTGAAGAAGAGGGGTGGTCAGTGTGTGGCCCTTTGGGCTGCATAATATTTAAGTGTTTATGCATGCATATAAACCACAAGAAAAAAACATCATTTATTACTGTACTTTAATACAATGTATCTTTCATTTGATTGTAGCACTGACAGAAAAACATATGTTGCTATCTGGCTTGATAACTGTTAGTGTCAGCTTTGCTTTCCCTCTAAATATGTAGTCTCTCAGGCCATTGGTCGTTCAAACATGAATGCTAAAGCTGAACGACACATCTTCTATTCAGATCTCACACCCCTCTTACCATATTTGTATACTTGAAACAATCCAGTTATCCTGGATATTTCAAAATATATAGAGGAAGGTATGTATTCTTTAAAAACACACACAAAAGAGCATTCAGTTATATGATCCACTTCAATCAGATATACATAATTTTAATCAGACTGAACCTTCAATTAAAAATCCTTCCATTGTTCTGTACTCAGGTCATGCATACAGGAAAACTGCAATTAACAATATCACTGTTTAATCAGAGTTTTGGTCCCTAATGCTTGTCCTTAATTACAACTGTATAGCTGAACAGTAATTTAATTAGAGTAAAAAGAAGTGCAAGGACTAAAGATAGCAAGAAGATTAGGAAAACTGATAGTAAGTGTCTTTAACTCATCCACAGGAAGAGCTGTCTTTCCATTTGTCAGCATCTTAAAGTGATGTTGGTACTGTGTGATGGTGACGGATACAAACCAGCACTAGTGTAATGTATGTTAATGTCTCGCATGTTAATCCCCCCCCAACACACTGAGTGCAATAATTGCTCCCATCAGCAGGAACAGGATGGGCTCCTAGCAATCTCTCCACTGATCGTGGCTTGGTAGCTCATCCTCAGAACGATCGATTCTCCACTCTGCTGAGACTGGTGAGGCCGAGGTCAGTTTTGCTCATGGTGGGTGTCAAGTCAACAACACAACAACCATGCACACCGAGTGTGTTATTGCTTGCGCTTTAAAAATCTAATAAAACCTTGTTTTGGTGTACATTTACTTAAATCTGAATACTTGTTTCATAACAGTGAGAAATCTTGATATAAGTTTCTTTTGGGAAAATGAAATTAGTATCTATTACATACACTATGGTTGTTCAAGCACAGAGCTTTAAAACAAATCACTGTTTTGTTGAGAATTGAATTCAGAAATCATCACAAACTATCAGCATTTATAAAATCTAGAACCTACACGCCTGACCACCTTGGTAGCTACAGTATCTTTCCCACCGCCTCTCTCTCTCTCGCTCTCTCTCGCTCTCTCTCTCTCTCTCTCGCTCTCTCTCTCTCTCTCTGGCATTCACTGGCAGATTATGTCACTCTGCTTTATAGGCCAGACCTGAATACATTTGAATTCTATATCTAAGGCAAGGAAAGGACAATAACTCAGTCTTTAAGGGAAGCCTTTATCATATTCATATTATTAAGTCTTTAAGCGCCTCATTTATTTACTGTAGGCTTAGCAGAAGATGTGAAAGAACCAAATGTAAAGGCTTTTGCACTACCATAACACACTTTTTTAGGAACATGCCTTCATTGGCTTATCTTGACAGGACAAGATAGATGCTGGGAGGAGAGAGAGGAAAGCAACATGCAGCGAGTTCTGTTAAGACTATAGCCTTGTATATGGGGCGGTCAACTAACAACTAGGCTATCCTTCCCCCAATAATACAACTTTAAGGACACTCTGATTAGTCTTTTTTAAGTTTTGACTTCTCTTCCTACTTAAATCCAACTCCCTTGAACCAAGTAGTACAGAAGGCAGGGCAAAATTTTTAACGATGTTTACCTCAGCCTCTACACTTGTTCATCTAGTTTTTGATTAATGATGTTAAGCCTGTGTTATTACAAGGAGAGTTCATCTAATTCAAAGACAATCCGATTTATGAAGCAATTCAGGAGACAAATATTGTCTTTGTTTTCTAATTGTTTATGACACAAAGACTACATACTGTACTACTGTGCGAATAAATAGTATGATGTTATTAAAGTTAATGATGTTCAACAGCTCAACAGTTGGTAGGAGAAATTCAAAAATTGAAATCAAATAACACCAATATCCCTTAAACCTTTAATTTAGCACCCATAGAATAATAGAAAACAACAACCAACTATAACAATAAGATTGACGCTTGATCCAAAGGCAACTGGACATGGTTGAACAACGACTCAGGTAACAACTCCCATGTGACCACCCTTGATCATTAGAGCTAAGGCTGGGAATCTTTAGGTGTCTCATGTTTTGATTAGAATTTGATTTTTAGGGTCACAAATCAATTGAAAATCAATTTTTTCGATTCAAGACGATTCTGGATTGATGATTCAATGTTTATTTTTGAATACATTCTTCAGGATCTACTCCGGTCATGTGAGACTGGCTGAATTTCTTGCTGCTCTATTTGGCATTCTACTGAGTTGAAGAGCAAGCCTTAGCAGTTAGCAAGGAGTGACCGATTAGCCAAAAAAATGTTTTTGGAAGTTATGAATCTGTATAAAATCTCAGAAGGTAATAATCTTCAGTTTTACATTTATAGATTTTTTTTAAACCTGTAATTAGGGCCTTATATTTTTCTAACTCTGTCCAATAGCTGATTTAGAACTTAAGAAGCCTTTCAGAGGAGAGGTGAACCATATTCAAGATCTTAAACAATGTCTTTGGATCAAGCTTGGATTTACTATAACCTGGATGACTAAGAACCTACAGAAAACACGAAGACACTTCACTGGAATATAAGGGATATGTAGAAGAAACATACACAAATAAAAAAATATAATAAATAAAATAAAATACTAATAATAACAACTACAATCTTTTGACCTGACAGCGAAGTCTCAGAAAGAAAAGAAGACAAACTCTGACTGCTTTTAAAGTATTTTTTCTTCTATTGTGGCAGGAATGGATTCACTTCAAAGGTGTCCCAAAGGATCTTTTATCCAGATTCAATAAAAAAAAAAAAAAAATCTCTTTATTATTTGGCAAGGTCATGGGACTTTTTCAAAAGGAATTATATTGAAGTCTTTTATTGAAAAGAGGTTAATGAGGTATGTATTTTCACACATATCCAACAGCTGAGTACTAATTTGTTTCACAGTCTACGTTAATTTAAATAACTATATCTACTCCATGTTATTGTTTTCCTTTTGTTTCCTTTACTATTTATAAAAAGCGATATTTGCATTTGTTAAGCTTTGCAAGACGGTAGTATCCTCGAATCTACTGTAATCTCTATGTTCTCTGAGTTTTCACTGACAAAGTATTACAACAGTGTGATAAGAAAGCAACAGATGTGTGTCCTCTGTGTAATCACATGTTGTCTTTTGCCAAAATGTTGGTGGACAGATTGACTATCTTTGCAGTGAGATGAATATGTAACACATGTTCGGAAAAATGTGTACCACATATGCATACAGTAGCATGTTGAAAGGTTCACCCTCCACAATATGCTGATGATAGCAGCCAGATACTCATTAACATGAGAAGGACGATAATGAACTGCATTGGGTTTTCCTGCATTAGTAATTACCTAGAACTATAGCACCACAGATATGAAACCATCTGTGCTGGAAACCTATAGTGTATTTATCAAACTGTGTTTTCCTTTTCTACATTTATTTGTTATGAAGAATGAAAGAGTGCTCTGCATGAAGACATGTTCTTTTTCTTGAGCACTGATGCACCCTGTTGGCCATCCCATAAATGACAAAGCACAGTCTGTAAACTAAAGCATGGAGGAGTGTTCCTTAAAGTTTCTCAGTTCAGAAATGATTGGATTCATAGGTCGAATTGGAGATTCTTTAATGTTTTTTTGTCAATGTTTTAATCTTCTGTTAATAAAGCTCAGAGCATGAACTTCTAACATCAGCTTCTCTTTCTTTCTTTTTCCCTATTTCCCTCAGGACCTAATTGTCTTTTTCTTTTTTTTTTTTCCTTTCAAAAACAAGTTTTTGTCTTTTCCTTTCTAATTTAATTTCCATGTTTTTGTATCATGTTTTGTCTTTGGAAAACAATAAGATACAATAAATTGGATAGAAGAGCATGAACAGGTTATGCATTTTGAATGATCTTCTATAGTTTATGAGAAAATCGAAAAATCATTTGTGGGCGGATGTGCCTCAGTTGGTAGAGTTGTTGTCTCTCAAACGAAAGGTTGGGGGTTCAATCCCTAGCTGAACAACTTGACCGACGTGTCCTTGGGCAAAACACTTAACCCCGTATTGCTCCTTCTGCTTAAGTGGTGGTGTATGAATTGATTAGTTACTTATTATGGATGATAGTACATAGAATAAAGGAAGGAGACCGCATTCTATTCTTTGAATGCTGACCTTTGAGACAGGCACCTTACTGGATGAGCGTGACTGCTACGTTGACTCGGATGATAGTACATAGCAACTACTTCCATCAGTGTGTGAATGGGTCGGTGTGACATGCAGTGTATAAACACTTAGAGTAGTCATAGGATTAGAAAAGTGCTATATACAGTAAGCAGAAGTCAATTTACCATTTAAATCTGAAATAAATGTTTTCATAGGGGAAAGAAATTTAATGTAAAAACAGAGGCTGGAGGGGGAGGGGGGGGGGGGGGGTTTGGGGGGCTGATGGCACAGTGGTTAGTGCCCCATGTATGGAGGCTATCATCCTCAACGCGGGCAGCCCAGGTTTGAATCCGGCCTATGACTCCTTTCCCACATGTCAGTCCTCACTCTCTTTCCCTTACTTCCATCTCTGTCCACTGTCCTATCTCTACAATAAAAGCAAAAAAAGCCAAAAAATAAATATTAAACAACAAAGGCTTGTATCTAAATAGATAATATTATTTCTGAAGCCAAAATGATAAGGTACTTCATTTATTATCAGATCACATGCAAGCGTAAGCAATCAATTCTGGTTTTCTTTCTTTTTCTGCTATTTTTGATGACAGTTGACATCTAAGAGTTTTTAGCACTCATCAGTGCTTCAGAGACTTATCCTGCCGCTTTTATTCTGCAGCAATCGATGTGCCCGTATTCTTAGTGTTTATATTTCCTATTTGACTTCTGTGTCATGATTTGATTTGCTGAAACCAAACCCCAAGCTCCCCTGGGTGTGACTTGTAGCTTTTTACAGCCTTATTTTGCAGTGCTTATCATAACACAGTGTGTTCTCTGTCATCAGCATCAATCATATTCTGGTTACCATGGCCCAATGTACTGGTGTGACCCCTTTGCCTTCACCAAAACTGTTCGTTTGAGCTAAATATAGAATTTCACTCCCTCAAATGAATCTTTTACTGGTAAAAAAAAAAAATCAATTTAAACTGTAGTTTTCAGTAAATACATATATCAACAAAGAATATAAACTTCAAGAAACAAACTATTCTAAATGTGAGCTTAGACCTCATCAGGAAAGCAGCGCTGACAATGGGTAAGTCCTCGGCCACAAAATGAAAGGATAGTCTAAAGCCAGAATCCACATTCAGGAGGTTCTTGACTTCCCTCAGATGTGAGGACAGCTGCAGGGACTTTGCTGTGAAAAGACACAAGTGTGACACAGAAGGGGAGTAGTCTGGAAAGCGTTTCCTCACTCTAATGCCACCAGCTAACACTTTTTCGTCTTCAGATCGGTGAACGAGAAGCTCCTGGTGCCGCTCTGTAACAGTTTGTGAGTATGGCATGCAACGCCAGCCACATGCTGGAGGCTGCTCTGGAGCAAATGGATGACATTATTGCTGGTAAGAGTTTCTCTTTTTACAATCAATTGACAGGCCAGTTTGTAATTACAGGCCTGCTTAAACCATTACTAACCACATGATGTTTATATACGTTTCATAAACATAAGAAATGTTTCTTTAGACTGTGATGGTTATGTAACAAACAAAGGGTAGGAAAGAGAAGAGTTGGCAACCTATTTACTTTTTATTTTTGGAACCAACAATGAAGGTTCCAAAAATGAAACTTTATGAATATGAACTTCAGTTGGTATTTTGTGCCATATGTTTCCATTCGATACGCCCTTTGAACCTTCTAAAATGTCTCTTCCTTATATTATCCACTCTGTTATAAACCTTCATTATTAGATTCCTTTGTACTTCTATACTTTTTTCATTAGCTTTTACGTTATCAACAATTCAAAGTAACTTCCCAGTGTTATCTCTTCTGTATTTTCTCGCACAAGTGTTACATTTTATTCATTGTTGTTTGTCACAGCCTCAGCAGTCTGCTTGCGTTCCTGTTTTTTTTTTCTTACAGGGTCAGAAAACAAAGAACTATAAAATAGGTGAAAGAGAAACCATTAGCACAGGGGTGAGACATTTTACCATGGCCAGAAACTCATGACCACACACTGTTTGGCATGATGAAGCTTTGTGTTTGTGCAGAACGTGTCCTATAGCTCCTTTACTGTGCCTTTTGATTTAACTTCACAGAGCTCACACTTAAACTTTGTACTACTCTCTGCAGCTTCGACAAAATGATTACAATGACCTACAGAGCTCAACCTCTAATTTGTGGATTTCAGAACCCACACTGTGCACTGTATTCAGCCATGTGATGCTATTTACAGCCAGAAAGCCACATTAGTGCACAATAGTGCCCCTAAGAGGTCGTGTAAGGTACTATTTGTATTACGCTGCAGGCTGTAAGCTACCTCTTAGTGAGCTGTACATTCAGTGCAGATGCCAATGGAAGAAAAAAGTGGTGTAATAAAGATTTCTCATCTATTTCTCTGTTTACTCTTCAGTTGATTTCCTGTTCTTCTGAATTCCCCTAGGCAAGATGGGAGAAGGACTGTTCAGTGCTCTCATGCGTCTCGAAGGCCAGGAATACCAGTCACCAGAGTGCAACTCACAGATGAGCCTCCCCCCTCCTGTAGACACTGCCCTCAGGGCTCTCCAGCTGACCGAAGCCCTCAGAGCAATGCTGGAGGATCAGGGGAGTGATGAGCAAAAGGACTCACTCAGGAAACAAGTCTCCACCGATACAGCTCACGTCATACTGAAATGGCTGGATAAAAATGAGGTGAGTCCGGATGTCTTCAAGACAACTGTGTATGATAAACTACAAAAACATAAACATGAAGTTAAAGTGATAACAAAAAGGGTGCAAATCCAGTTGAGAAGAATCCAAAATCTGCTGTGAGAATGTGTCTAAGAGGGAGATGTAGCCTCCTGTTTAAAAGGTGAAGCAAAAGCAGGAGAGCCTGAAACAACGTGGAGGAACTTCATTGGTTGATAATTTAATACAAGGCGAGACAATGAAGCAGTATGGTGTTATTGATGTATATGATGTTCCCAGTCAGAGTTACAAAGAGACTCTGTTTCGGGGTCTGGTTATCAGTGTTTGATAAGTCACTTCCATAGACCTATCAACCATCATAGTGAAATGGCAATGTGAATCCAACTTTCTTTTTTTTTTTCCCAAAAAGTAAAAAGATCTGGATCCACTAAAAAAAATATGTGGTAAAGGACACTCTCCAAAATTGAAACAAAATGGGGGTTATGACCAATGACCAATGCTTCAGTCATTTTACAAAGGCTAACACAGTTTTCTGCTTTCTGTTCTACTCTATTCTACTCAGTGGGCTTTATTAGCTGGTAAAGGGGTTTTTGATCCAGGTCATCAACATCTGGATGGCTTTTTCCTGTCTGCTAAGAAGAAGTGCGCTAGAAGCAGGATACATGGCATGCTCTACTTTTAATGAGATCCAGACCTCATGTTAAAAGTAAAAACCATTGCAGCCCCCATTTTCACCGTCCAATCCTCCATTGTCTCCTTTCTTTAACCCCTGACTACTTCTGTCCTCCCCTTTCTGAGACAAATGTTTCTTAGTCAGGTAATCCACCTCATCATTGCCTGCTAGCTCTAATTCGAATTGATATTTTCAGCCTTAAACTCCCATTCATTCCCCGCTGCCTCCTCCTTCCCTTCTGCGTCCTTCCTCCTGACTTGTGCACCACATCTGACGAGCATGTGCTGCAGAAAGTTTCCTCTCCCCTGTGCCTATTTAGGAAGCCCCGCAAAATTAGCTCGACCGACTCAAGAGGCACTTCAGAGAGAACAAGAGAACGAGGTGCAGACATTCAGAGAGAAGTATGGGAGATTAAAAAGGAGGACGGGAAATATGAGATATCAAGAGGTGCAGAGAAACGTGGGAGATACCAAAGTAGTTTAAGACAGTTTGAGGCAGAAAGCAGGAGAAATGAAAAGGGGGGAGTTAGAAAGAGGTAGAAAAAATGAAAGGGGAGAGAAGAAAGAAAGGGAGTTCAGCCAGCTGGCAGAGTTTAAGTTATTCGGCTGAGCTCTGAAAGTTTCAGGCTGCCCAGACTCCAAACCACACGGACCAAAGTCCTCTCTGCTTCCCCTTCAGCTGCAATATGGAGAGTCAGTAAAAGGAGAACATTTAGGTTCTAGGAGCTCCACTGTGCAGTGCAGTCTATTGAGCAAAGGTTTTTTGTTTGTTTGTTTTTTGATTTGGTATCTGTTCATCCTGCTTGATGCTTCCAAGTGCTGGCTAAGTTTGGGTAGAAACATTAAAAGCCAGACCTACATTACAATGGGCCTGCACCATGGAGTATGATTTTGATTTCTACAAACATTTTGCCTGGCTTAGAAAGGTAAGACTTTCTCCACTTGCATGCTTTTGTCTTTACACTTTTTAGGGGTTTGTTTTGCTATTGCAGTGATGTTGCTTTTCCAACACAACTATGGTTGCTGAGTTAGACAATTTGAGAGAAAGAAGTAAGTGGTTTGGTTATTTTTGAGCTGAGTAGGTGCGCTGCAGAATATGCAAAATGTAGAATTTCATATGTGGACCAAGGAAGAAATTGAAAAAAAAATAAAAAGTTTGACTTAACAGTGAATTACATGGTGTTCAGTAATTTCTATTTTGTTCCTTATTTAAGCATAACAAATGAAATACAGCTCAAGCTAAAAGAGCTTTCTAAAATTGTCCACTGAGGTGGACACCATGCGGGACCAGCCTTTGAAACTGTTCTTAAAGTGTGTGAGGAGATGGATGTGCATGTGAGCTGAGAACCTTTCCTCCTACTTGAACCCGCATGTAGTCTTTGGACACCACACCATCTTTCGACCAGTAAGAAGTCACGAGTCCTGACTGCCCTCCATTAAGGTAGAATTCCTTCTGAAGGGAGAGGAAGCCTCTCTATGCACACATTTGTTGGTCATGATTTTTCATTTTGAGTTTAGGGTTTATAATATATGGATTGAACAGTAGCTATCACATGATAATACATGGGTGACTATGTGTTAACAAACAGGTGCATGAAAAGTGATAACACAAGTGCACAAATCTTTGGCTGCGGATTTTCATATTTTTGTGTTAAAACTTTTCAAGTCAAAAGCAAGTAAAAGAATTTAAGCAATGCAAATGTTTTATACAGTCATATCTCTGTCAGCTCAAGAACACAAACAAGTGCAGCCTCAAACAAATGAAGGAAACAAAATGTTGAGTCAATGCATAACCTCTCAGCATCAACAACAAACAGTGTGCTTTAATTTTTGATGAAATAAATATATGTATGCTTCAAAAAAACATGAAGTAAAACTGTCAAAAGTTACTCAGTGCTGCTCATAAGACACGATCCTCGCCTCCTCACCTGAGAATATTGAAGCTACTTTTGTCAGTCATGAAGCATGTTAGCAGTCTTCAGAAGAAGGAGCTGGAAACTGTTTTGTCTGGTTTATGTGTTTTATGGTTAACCTAAAGACCGCCTATATTTACACTAAAACTCCTCAAAAGAATGTGTGTTGTACATATAATATTATTCAGAAATCAAATTAACCACATATGATGTGCTGATGATAGAATAAAGGCTTAATGGTGTTTTTTTTTATATTAACTCAAACCATTTTCGTTAAGTGGCTCAGGCTTATTGACACGCTGAGCTACATAATGGTTCTGCTTGACAGCCTGGATTTCTGGGAAATCTGAGCCAATTTGGTTGTACTTTACTTCCTTTGCACACTGATGGCTCTGAAATATCCCTTGCCCACATGTTCTGTCAGATCAGAGCTCAGCCTTCAACCAACATTTTTTTCCTCACTAATTAGCCTGTACAAAATTTGTACACTTATAGGCTTTACCTCAAACTAATGTCTGACACAATAACTAGGTGTTTGTGTGTGTGTCTGAGCCTGCAAAACCAATGACGAAAAGCACATTTGACCCACTGGTCAACTGTTTTTCATCAACAGTGTACTTAACAGTTGACCTTTACCCTGAAGGTAAACCTCCATTCATCCAGCAGCAGAGAGTCCTACCAGGAGCGGTTATCACGTCTGGAGGGAGACAAAGAGTCATTAGTTCTGCAGGTGAGTTGAATCAATCCTCCCAATCAAAAACCGAAAAACAAATTGTCTCTGTGTCTTTTTTGAAGGATTAATATTAAATATGATTGTTTCAGCAGCACATTTACCTTAAGAACATGTGGGCATCCACTCAAAAAAATTGAAGTAATTTAATTGTATTTGAGCCTGCTCAAATAAAAGAAGACATTTGACACCACACTGTCTGTGGGAACAGACTCTAAACAGTTTCCATATCACATGACGGTGTTAAATGAGAAAGAGCAAAGAGCAGAGTACTGTGTTGTAAATGTTGCGTAATAGCTATCTTGCTTTTCGGCTGTTTGGGTGAAGCAACGGTAACAAAGGTGGGTTTGGTGCTGTTACAACACTAGAATGTCTGGTTTTGTGTGATGAGTCTGTAAAGTATAAACATGTAGGTGTGTATCAGCCCTGAGGAATAAGTGCTTATCTCAGGCAGGTTGAGGCTAGCACCACCCTGCTGTACTGAGCTGTAGCATGTAGGTGTGTGTGTGTGTGTGTGTGTGTGTGTGTGTGTGAGAGAGAGAGAGAGAGCAGGTGCTTGCTTTGCTTCTTCAGGCCTCACATAAAACATTCCTCTGAAAAGGCTGCTCCAGTTGGCAGGATGGAACTGCCTCTTAGCATGTGATTAGTTATTATGTGGCCCTAATAGTTTCTCTGCTGAATAACATTTAACCTGTGTTTTGCTGACTTTGCTGGAGACGATCTGTTGCAGGCTACCGGTAAGCTAGTGAACCACAAAGGACCATTCATTCTCCTTCAAGGACATATTTGATCTTGCCCTTATGAAGACATTTCATCATGATTAAGATCAGCAATTATGTGGAAATAGCTGATATTTGAAAGAACCTGGCATTTAAAAATAAATAGAATCTGGGGTTGTAGAATTGTAGCCAGACCTGGGCTGCATTTATGTGTTTTGTTGTATGTTTGTATGTTTTGTTGTAGAAGACTACTTATGTCATTAACTCTCTCCGCACAACCCCCCCACCCCCACCCGCCCCACCCCCCACACAGGTGAGTGTGCTAACAGACCAGGTGGAAGCTCAAGGGGCAAAGATTATCGATCTGGAGAACTCTCTGGTGGAGCATCAGCTGAAACTCGACTCCACTGAGGAGATGCTGCAGCAGGTACAGAGACTCAAAGAACTCAAATCAACACATCATACATTAGATTATCCAAATACAAAATGTTTTGTATAATACTGGATACAAATAAGGAAACTCTGACTTCACCCTGGAGACATTCAGGGCAAAAACTGATCTTCTTTTTATTGCGACGTGTCAGTGACCCAGACTGTCAATCCATCCTCTAAATAAAATCCGTCTGCAGATTCATTCTGTTCTCATGAGTTGCAATATGTGAAGGGGTATGAGTTCTGCTTCCTGGGTAGAAATTGCAGTGTATCTGGCTGACATATTTCCTTGACAAAAAAAAAATAGTTTGGAAGTTCAGACTCATTCCAGGACTTGCAGTGTACATTTTTCTGGTTTATGCAGGGCCAAACTAGTCCAACTGGGCATGTGATTACAATGCCATTGGCCACTCCCCAAACCTGTAGCAAACGTGAATGAGCTTATGCATATGCACAAAACACAGAGAGAGAGAGAGAGAGAGAGAGAGAGAGAGAGAGAGAGAGAGAGAGAGAGAGAGAGAGAGAGAGAGAGAGAGAGGGAGAGAGAGAGCAAGAGAGAGAGAGAGAGAGAGAGAGAGAGAGGGGGGGGGGACAAAGAGGAAAAGAGGTAGAAAATAATGAGTAAGAGAGTAAATCTGAAAAAGGTGGAGAGATGGGCGGGAGAAAGAATATGGGTGGTTCTACTTTAAGAGTTAGAAGTGCATGTCTGTCTTATACTTTCAGTTGTTTGCGTTTCTATATGAAAGACTGCTAAACACTAAAAGGAACGCTAGTGGAATAGCTGTGTGAAACTTGAATCTACAGGAGACTTAAAGACATTGCAGACATGAAGGACATACGCTTACTCTCCCTTTGCTGCTGGCAGACACTGGAGTAAAATGGAGCAGGTATAATAAACAAAATATATGTTTGATGTTCCTTTATAATACTGCTTTTGTACTTTATCATTTTTAAACCTGACTGAATAACAGTGTCTTACTATATGCGGTGCTGTATGTGTGCAGTGTATCAAAGGGCAGTCAGGGCTGGTGTCTCAGAGACGTGGTCATTATGAGGCTTTGGACCTGAGCCGTAAATCTCTTCCTGGTGACAAAGCTCTAATATTTTCCATGTGCACTTCAGAAGAAGCACAGATACTTTTCCTAAGCCAGAGTTTTAAATGGATATATCCATATGTATTGTTTTTGCCTGCCACTGATGCTCATTTCTGAACTCTAAGTGATTTAGCACCTGCATGACATCAGGCAAATTAGTTATACATGTGCCTGCTTAGCCGGGTTCAAATCTCAAGGCTGACAGCCATTCAGGACACATAGTCCCAGACAGTACAGTAGATGCTTCGTCATTGGTTTGATTGAAAGCCGTTCACATTGTCAGGAAAATACACCTGTCAAAGTTATTTTAATGTTCTTTTTGTGAATGTTTTGCATACTTTGGTCAAATCTGTCTCCCTCACACACTCTTGCTCTGCCCCCTCTGCTGTGTACTTTGAGGGAGCTGTGAAATAGGCATTATAAATAGTTGTCATGGGTCGTGTATATTTAGCCACTCAAACAGCGTCTGAAACCAGAGGGTTTGTCTAAGGGGACTGTCATTACAGAGCCGGAGGCTCACTGTGCCTCACACTTTATGTCGCCTTTGTTCAGTAAGTATGGACTATCATTAAAGGGGATAATGTGTTAACCTGTTGGTCTGTTTGTGTTCCTCCATGCTTGTGCTGTGTGTTGTTGATGACAGGAGCTCCTGCATAGGACGTCACTGGAGAACCAGAAGCTGACTCTTATGGGGGAGGTGTCCTACCTGAAATTAAAGCTGGCAGACATGGAGGGAAAACAGAACCACGGGGCTGAACGGCAGCAGAAAGCAGAGGTAGGGCTTCTCATGGATAAAAATATGCCTGTTCCTAAACTTTAAAAAGTTTTATTTAAAGATAGCACAGTGTTTATGGTTGTCTGAACTTTCTAAGCTTATACTTTATGTGTCTATCAAAAAAGGTTTCCAGTTGGAATGGATTTTGTTTCTTTACAAAAATTAGCAGCACAGTTACTGAAGATTACGCCATCAATTACTTCACTCAGACTTACATTTTAAAGTTGCACTTTTAATCGTTGAATGGTTCGGTCAGTTAATGTGAGTGCCTCATAAGAGAGTGCACAATGTTTTGCACCAAGGACTTTGGTCAATGAGGATTTAGTCTTGCAAAAACCTCCCTTTTTTCTTCATTCTTTGGAAATTTGCACCCACTCTGCCAGGAATGACAAGGGAGCACACACACATTTGCCTTGTGCTGATGGATTTAACATTGAAGTCAGCTGCTGAGTTTATGGACGACCGTAAACACTTTCTGGACTGATGGAGGGAAACATTCACTCGAACCCCAGCTCTGTTTTCCCTGGGCAAAGTCTACAGGAATACATTTCTCAGAGGGGTTTTCTTTTTTTGTCAGTTTAAACTGAATCACATATTTACTTAAGACGTGGATGTGTCTGGTTACCAGCTGACATCCTCGGAATTAAGTGACCGTATGAATAGCAGAAGAGGGAAGCAGGGAAAGCAGACAGGATACTGTAATGTATGTTGTTACTGTCAAAACAGTGCTGGTCAAAGAGCCTTTGTGTCCTCAGGTTAAAGGAGTTCAGGCGTAGTAGAGCTGGCATGATGGATGGAGGGCCAAATATGAATGTGTAGGCTTCAGCCAAGAGGATTTGGTTCTTGGCAGTGGGGTGAAAGTTAAATAAAAGGGACCTTTTTCTAACATACAATGGATACATGTTCCCAAAGACAATTAATACCTATGCAGTTAACTGAAATAATGAAATTGTTTATTAATAGGACGTTGCGAGTGTTAAGAGGGATTTCGTTTGTAGTTTCAAGAAACAAAATGGCACAAGACGTTGTGTTTTAGTGAACTGTAGTGTTTCAGCTATTCATAATCCTGCTTTCATCATGTGTGCTGAACATGTTTACTTCAAACAGCTGCTTGGACTTAAGGAGAATCGAAAAAAATCTGCTTTGAAAACTTTACAGGCCTCCCACGTGCAGCCTCTGCTACACAAGCATGCCCCCCCCCCCCTCCTCACACACACACACACACACACACACACACACACACACACACACACACAAACACATGTACACACAGCATGTTAAAGCCTCCTTGCTGTGGTGCCAGTAAACTCATAGTTAAATTTAGCTGTGGAGGCATCATCTGTCATATCCGCTGCACTGAACCCCAAGTGAGACTTCCTCTGTCCACAGTCCGAGCATAACTCTTCTGCTGTTTACACAATTTCTGAGGGAACATTGGGCTCTGATCACCTTTAAAAAGATTCTAAACCTGCTCACCCCTCAAGCAATTTATCAGTGCAAACTGCCTATTTGATAAACTGGCAATGTATGAATTTTGGAATATGGCACAGCTTGTACAGCAGCATATTAACTTAAGGTTTTTGAACATTATATCTAGACCAGTAGATAATTGCAGTACTAGAGTGTCTGCAGAAAGCCAGAAATCTCTTTTTAGTAAAGGTTTGGTATGATATTTATGTTTTATTGGGCTCAAATTGGCAATGTATTCTTTCTAAGGGTTAATAACAATATCAAAATCGACTTTAGGTAGAGGAAAGTAGCAGGGTTTGGAATATCCAACGTATAATCATATCGTCATAAACAAAAAATGACACATCTACTCTCTTTTTCTGAACATTTTTTTCTCAATTCTTTCTCCCTCTTTTCCTCTGTCAGACTGTGGTGAATTTCATTAGTGAGCTGCAGGAGGAGATGTGTAGGTTTCAGGAGGAGATCAATAGCAAGATCCAAGAGAAAAAGGCCTTGGAGATCCCGGCTGAAAACAGCTCTCCAGTCCAATGCCCTAATGAGCTTGCTGATGATCAGGGCTCTGACCCCGGGCCGTCTGATGACACAACATCAGGTGTAGAGGAGGCCACAGAAAGGCATGATGGGAGTCCGAACAGCCTAGAAGAGGCTGGTGGTTCAGATGCAGACCAGCAGCACCAATGTGGAGGAGAAAGTGTATGCACTGCTTGCCTGCATGACTTGTAGTGTTATGTGTGGTATTGGTTGACCCACTTTAGTGTGTGTGATTCTTAAGTTCAGATGCTAATGCATGAAGCGACTACAATCAGTGTACATAGCTATTGTTATTCTGTAGCCCTATTTACAAATCTCAAAAAAATTCCCATAACTTTAATGCATGTGTAAACGCAACCTCCAGATTTTTCAGCACAACTTTACTTGACCTTTGTCCTGCGAGGGCCCTTGGAAAAATGTTGTCCTTTTCCAGTGCTCATCTGGTGCAATCAAAGACTGCAAAATCCTAGCACCAGAATCTGTTGCCTGTCCTCTATCTTTGCACATTATTTTAACGTCATACCTTACCTCCTGAGATCCCCTCCCCCTCCTGTCCACAGAAAGCACAGATGCAGCCTGTCAGAAGTTTTTAGAAATGTTCAGGAGTGCATTGTGTGAAATGGCTTATTTTCTGCATCAGTGTTGGACAAATTCTGGCGTTTCATCCAGTTTTAAAGAACTTGGTCATGACAAACGACTGCTCAGCAATGATATTGGTTCTGCGCAGTATTTCGGTCAAAAAAAATAGACGCTTTTACCAATTGCCTGCACCTTGATGGGTTAATGTTGGGTTTCTTGAAAAAATAGAACAAGGAGTGGTTTAGAAGTGCTCTTTCAACTTATGTCATGTTATGATTTGGTTCTCCATGTATTCATTCAGGATGATTTGTTTAAAGGAAGAATGTGCAACCTTTTGATTCAGTAGATGTCACCGTTGAACACTAGCATGAAACCAAACAAACTACTCTTTGGCAACACATCAGATGGTCTGAAGCCTCTGCTCTCCTCCAGCGAAACACCTCCAACCCCAACAAAATTGTCCTCAACTTGAGCTGCAATTGCCTGTGGCTGCATTGTTGTGTTAGCAGGCTAATGTTGGCACACTGTAGTTAGCTTGTAGCTTGAAATTGCACATGAATTGACACTGAATGACAGATCTAAAACACGTGACATCCATAATTGTCCTTGGCTGAAACAGCTTTATACGTAAGGCTGTCATGTCCATGTAAACATGATGTTAACACAGTTCTCACAACAATATAGCTGGCAGGACTCGCACTCTTCAGTCATTTTAGACAATTATGACTAAGAGACATTCATATAAGATATTCTAGGTTTTGCTGTATTTATTTGTTAAATGTCACAGATTCTTCCTACAATTTAAAATTCATGTGTAAGTCTGGCATCATCTGAATGTCTGAAGCAGCATGATTTTTTTTATGCCTCTGTTATAAAGTAAATATGTTCAACGATTTGTTAAAAAAGAACAAGTTACTAGCATTAGCTTTTGTTACTAGCATCATTATGTTATGAATGTGTGCTATATTCATTTAAGTGTGCTATGTTCTGCATTACCATTAGATACAAGCATTGTCTGAATATTAAAACTAGCTTGGTTCTATCATTTGCTTGGTACATCATTAATTAGTGTTAAAAAAATGGTGTGGAGTGTGAGTTCTGTGCATGAACATAAGTGTTAGATTGTAGCATCATCTGAGTGTTTAAATTAACTTAATGATTCATCCTTAATCTTATGTTTCAGGGCTTATTTAGGGAGCTCAGGATTCTCAAGGACAAAGTGGAACACCTGGAGGATCAGAAGTTACAGTACGAGAAGAAACTTCAGGCAACAAAGGTAAAAATAAAGTTCTGAATTTCAGCATGTCTAGACTCTAAAATCGGTGCCTAAATTCCACAGTTAAAGGTCCACTCAACTTTCCAAAATGCCATCCAATCCAATGTTCCAGCCAATGCAGTGAGTCAGTTTTTCTGCACACACACTCTCTCTGTTTTTCAGACACCTCAGTTTTCTAAACAAGTATGAGAATATTTTTACCTCCAACAAGTACTGTAGAATTAGATTTGATTAAGGCCTAGTCTTTCTTTTATGTCCTACATGTTTCCTTTCTTTAATCCACTGGGATTAACATTTTCGAGATTAGATTATCTCTTCAATTATTCTGATATCTGTCTCTGTCTCACTTTAAGTGTGTCTCCTTCTGTGTCTGTGAGTAAGATTAGTTCCATTATGCTGATATTCCTCTACCTGTCCGCTCTACAACTGTTTCAAATGAAATCTTTGAAAGTTGAAGTCTAAAATTGTTCATTGCAGGTTTAATTTGCTGTGTATATTTGAAACCTTATGATTGCAATTCACATAACTCTTTTGAAAGCCTTATTTGTAGTTTCAAAAGTGGGGGTATACAGTGGTTGAGTGGAAAAAGGTATATTTTCCACATTCCTATTTCCCCATTTAATATAATAGCCTGAACTTTTCTTTTTGCCATCTGTCTTGTCCTTAAAACTAATTCAAAACAAACTAAAAAACCTGACAAGGACTTCTATTAAACTCAGTGTGGATGTTTTATCTTAAAATATATGAAGGAGGGGGGGTAAAAAGATTAATATCTCACACAATTCTGGCTTCAAGTGAGGACATGTGCTGGAACTTTAATGAGGAGACATGTAAATGTGTTGTTTTTGTGAATGTCAAGAAGCTTTTAGCTGTGCATGTTTAAGCAGGCATAATTTGAGCTGCATGTCGTCTCTGCTAACATTTCTTTCCGTGTGGCACCCACAGGCAGAGATCAACAGTCTGCAGAACCTTTTGCTCACTAAGAACGCTGAGATCGAGAGTTTGCACACTCAGCTCCTGGCCAGACCCTCTCTTTCTGCAGAGTGCTCCGAGAGAGGTAAGCAAACCACCCAATGGCACCAAACCCTCGATCAAACTGCTGGTATAACAGCCCCTCTTGTAGACAGAGTTAACCAGCCTAATAGGTGACACAGTAAATGACTGCTTTATGTATTCATCAATGCAAACAGGTTTTGTTCGAAGTCTTGGTCCTTTATTCGCTGCCTCTTTCTCTCAGAGGAGATTTACAGGCAGTGGCTCAAAACCAAATGTAAGCCTGAGTAGTATTTATTAAAAATCATTTGAAACTCACGAGCCATCTCAATCTTTGTATAACTCTCCTTCTCCAGACATGACTCTTTATTTCATTACCCTTTGTATCCTTTTGCTCTGAGGGGCAGTTTTGCCAATCACTAACTTCTTTCCCAAATTACAAGACATCCTCTAACTCCCTTCCCTTTGGCTTCTTAATTTCTGAAAGCATAACATCTTGCTTGTTCTCATTTTGTCCCCCCACAAGAGTAATTGCTTAGTATACTCACTCTCGCTTACCAGCAATGCCAGCTGTATGCCTGCAGTTGTTACAAAGAAAGTGTCTGAGGACCCAGATATATATAAAGCTGACTTGTTAAAGCTATGACTGGTGGATTAAAAAAAGAGGCTTAAGTCGATATAAAAATACAGAGATTCAATTACAAGTGCCAGCATGTATTTTTGCCTTTCCTTTCCTTCTACATGTCCTCAAGAATTACATACATACATTACTTTATATGACATTAGCAGCTGCGTATAAAGGTTATTAATAAATTTGGTGTTTCTCGTCATAGATGAGGAGCTGCAGAGGCTCAGGATTGGAATGAAATCACTAATAGCGACCAATGATGAAAAGGTAGGTTAGCCGTGACCTTTAAAACTATCCTTTCTCTCTCTGGTCAGCACATCTATGTGTATGCTCTCATCTGTTAACTACAAAGCAAAGTGTCTTACTGGCTGCCTGTACATATAACTGCTATCATCACTGCTGTGCAAAAGGTAAGAAGCTAACTCGTTTTTGATGTTGTTATTGCTCAGAGGCCCCACCTACTGACCATTTATAGTACAGAGGGGCTTTTGTCTTCTCCCTATCCACAGTACTTTGGACTTTAAAGACTTGCAGATGCAACTCTACATGTGGCACACCAAGAAGGGAAACACACACACACACACACACAAATACAGCCAAAGGCGAGCCATTTCAGGCACAGCCACACTTAAGTAGGCCTCGACCTGCCAGCCCTAATTTTGGAGCGAGCTGTATTAAGAGAACCATGGCAAAACCAGGCACGGGCACCACTTCAAAACATACACACACTCCACACAGCTGGTGACCACAACTAAGATTTCCAGCCAGGCCTGTGTCAATCCCCTCCCAATCCACTACTTTGATGTAAAGGCCATATGGTGAAAGAGAGACGTGCGTGTGTGGTATGTCGGTCAGTAACTGAACCGAAGCAGAGAGTCCATATGTGTGTTTCTTAACCTTAGATAAACATCTTAATTGGGTTTTGTTGGCCTTCTCCGTTTTCTTTAGGACCGTCGTATTGAGGAGCTCACTCTGCTCCTGAATCAGTGCAGGCAATTCAGAGAGGTCACTCATGGCACAAGGCAAGGTAATCAGCTTATTCACTCCCTTATCATTCCCTTGGGCCGTTTGTTTCATGTTAGAAACCATGTTTAAGCAGTATGCATGCTCCCCCACACGTACACAAACTTATGCCAGGATGCTTGAGCTGAGAAAAATAACGTTTTTTGTTACTTTAGCTCCACCTGCTGTTCGCTCATTGTCGAATGAAAGGACTCCATCAAGCAGTAGTGAGGAAGAAGAGCATGGAATCATGAAGAGCGCTGACTCTGCCAGCGCAAAATCTGAGGATGTGAAGTCTGAAGTGGGTGCAAACCATTGATTGTATGAAATAAAAATGACAATTTCTGTTATTTATCTTCATTAACATGAGCTTCAGAGCTGTTTGTTTGTGTGAATATGATTGATGTAGTTCTTGTCAACATTAAAGCAAGCATTCATGTCATTATCAGCTAAATACTTTAGTTTGTTTATCTGCATTAACATGATTATCTTGGTGGCTCCTATTTGTAAACATGAACATCCTTTTCGACTACATTCAAAATGTTGATTTTAATCTGCAAAAAATACAACAAATTTAGTTTCATTCATGACTGTTTTAATATGTTGTCTGCATAAACACCTTTATTTTATAGTTTCTTTCTCATGACAGGTTTCCACAATCAGTTCTTCTTCACGTCAAACATCTGCGTCGTCAGGCCAGAAGGACAGTGATTCAAGGTAGTGGCCCAACTCTTTGTTTTGGGATTTCTTTGAAATCTTTTTATTGAACGTTCTGAGATATTTTTCCTTTTCTTTTTTTTTTTCTTTTTTAACTTTTCAGAACAGAATCACAGACTTTATCAAGCAGCATGAATAACCTGACAAATGGACTTCCAGAAAAGGTACACTACTAAAGTATATACTCAACCTATTTCATCACAAAATATACAAGAATTCTTATTTATGAAGGTTTAAGCATTCTGTACTTTTATTTCAAATTGTTTTTAATGTGTTACTGTCATTTGCGTGATATACCCAGAGTGTTTCAGGTGACACCAGGAGTCAGACACTGCCTGTGAACTCCTCACTGTCGGAGCAGAACGGAACTTCAGAAAGCAGCAGTGAAATCCAGAGTCAGAGGTCTCCAGATGGAAGTGAAGATGGTGACTCCGGACAAAGTAAATCCATTCACATTCATTCAAGCTGCACAGGATGCTATTAATGCTATAGGTTAGATCTTGCGTAGTATTAATCCATGCATAGAGCCGAACATTGTTGTTCTTTCAGACAGCCTTTAGGCCAGCAATTCCCATGAGCCCCAAAGCAGCGTTCATATTCAAAGCTAACCACTCCCCTTTGACCAGACGACCACGGGGCCTTTGATCACAGCTAATTTCAGACGCTTCAGAGCAGATGGATCATGGGATTTCTTACCAAACACACCCTCTTCTCCTGCTCTGATTTACCACACTCATCCCAGCTCCACCCTCCTCAGTTTTTAACGTCCACTTATAGCTCAGGCCGCACCCAGATTTCTCTCTGCTTTCTGTTTAATAATGGTGACTGAGTTCAGCTCATATCATGAAGATGGCACCTTGTAAAATGTAGCTTGAACCCTGCCATTTTCATGGGGCATTAACAGATGAATTATTTACTGGACTCAATGGTCTGTGATCTGTGCTCATTCTCTCCTGTAGAAAACTCAGACCATCACATGTGTGCTTCTTAGCTGTTAATGCTCTATGTGATACGCCAATAGAAAACCAGGCTTTTTACTGCTTTCTTCTCAGTTTGTATTATGATCAAAAAGTGGCTTGTTACAGTCCCGCTACTATGTCAAACAACAAGTGTTAAAAGTTCTCACCTTCAATAATGCACACCCTGAAATGGACCTACAGTATAAATGTTAGTAGCCCTCTGAAGGATAGTTTTACTGGCTATAATCTTGAACCTCACCATATATCGATAATCAGAGATTATCAAACTAAAATTTCTGAATATAATAAAGAAAACATTTCTCTGAATATAATGACATTAACTTTGCTACAATGTGAAAGCACGTTAAAGTAACAATGTGTCGCTGCCCTGTTCTTGGCCATGTTGGCAGGTTGACTTTCATCCAAGTCTCCCTCTTTTGTCTGTTTTGTCTCATCATAGCTTGTACTCTTTTTTGTCATGTTATGTTTGTTTTGTGTGATAATGTATTTTTGTATGTGTCCAGGATTATTCTTTTTATCATTGTCCCATCCATGTCGATTGAAATTGGTCTGTTTCTCTCCTCGGGAAGGTGGCAAACAAAAAACAAAAGAAAACAGATTTAAAGAAAATGACTATTCCCTCAAACCTTTTAAAGATAAGAGTCTTTCTGTGAGAAGTTGGAGCGCTGGTGATCAAGTGGTTAGTGGGTGTGCCCCATGCACAGAGGCTGTAGTCTTGAAGTGGACAGCCGGTAGCTGGTAACCGGTCCTTTCTTGCATGTCGTTACCCACTCTCTCTCTATGATGTCTAACTCTATCCACTGTCTTGGATATTGTGAAAAGTGTGAATATAGTTTTGCAAATTTGTCCAAAAAAATCTACAGCAAAGATGCACCAAAGAATGCTGCATCTTTGCTGCCCTCTGCAGTGCAATTTTAGTACCGGAACCATGTTTTTTTTATTGTTTTTTTTTAATTACAGCATATAGTATTACACTGACTGTGAATGTGACCTCTTAAAGGAAAGCTGGAGAAAGCTGATGACAGCACTTCAAGCGATAACTCCCCTGTTCATTGTGGAGTAAATACACAGCAGGGCCAGAGAGCGGTGGGCTCACCAGAATACCTAAAGAACAACAGGAGCTTCAAGAAACTCTGGGGAAAGTAAGTGTGGGGGACAAAAATAAAGAACAAACAATAACATATCTTTGAAATATACACTGCTCAAAAAAATAAAGGGAACACTAAAAAAACATATCCAAGATCTGAACGAGTGAAGTATTATTATTAAACACTTGAGCACAAAGTTGAATGTGCTGACAACAAAATCACACAAAAATGATGAATGGAAATCAAATGTATTAACCAATGGAGGTCTAGATTTGGAGTTTCCAAATTAAAGTGGAAAAACACTATACAGGCAGATCCAACTTTGATGTAATGTCCTTAAAACAAGTCAAAATGAGGCTCAGTCGTGTTTGTGGCGTCCACGTTCCTGTATGACCTCCGACAACGCCTGGGCATGCTGCTGATGAGGTGGCGGATGGTCTCCTGATGGATCTCCTCCCTGACCTGAACTACAGCATCCGCCAACTACTGGACAGTCTGTGGTGCATTGTGGTGTTGGTGGATGGAGCGAGACATGATGTCCCAGATGTGCTCAGTTGAAATCAGGTCTGGGGAAGAGGGAGGCCAGTCCATAGCATCAATGCCTTCATCTTGCAGGAACTGCTGACACAATCCAGCCACATGAGGTCTAGCATTGTTTTGCCTTAGGAGGAACCCAGGGCCAACCGCACCAGCATATGGTCTCACAAGGGGTATCAGGATCTCATCTCGGTACCTAATGGCAGTTAGGCTACCTCTAGCGAGCACATGGTGAGCTGTGCAGCCCCCCAAAGAAATGGCACCCCACACCATTACTGACTCACCGCCAAAACGCTCATTCTGGAGGATGTTGCAGGCAGCAGAACGTTCTCCACGTCTGTCACATGTGCTCAGTATGAACCTGCTTTCATCTGTGAAGAGCACAGGGCACACGGCCTCTCAATGTCTCCTGATGTACTGGCCTGTCTCCTGGTAGCGCCTCCATGCTCTGGACACTACGCTGACAGACACAGCAAAACCTTCCTGTCACAGCTTGCATTGATGTGCCACCCTGGATGAGCTGCACTACCTGAACCACTTGTGTCGGTTGTAGACTACGTCTCATGCTACCACAACAGTGAACGCACCGCTAGCATTCAAAAGTGACCAAAGCCAGAAAGTATTGGAACTGAGAAGTGGTCTGGGGTGACCACCTGCAGAACCCCTCCTTTATTGGGGATGTCTTGCTAATTGCCTATAATTTCCACCTGTTGTCTTTTCCATTTGCACAACAGCATTTGGAATTGATTGTCAATCAGTGTTGCTTCCTAAGTGGACAATTTCACAGAAGTGTGATTGACTTGTAATTACATCGTGTTGTTTAAGTGTTCCCTTTATTCTTTTGAGCAGTGTATTTTGTGTTTACATACTCTCTCGTACTATGTGTGATATTAAATGTATATATATATATATATTTTAGAATAAAATTGTCCAGCAGCTTCATGTTCTTTACTTTTATGTATACAGACTACGAAGAACACAGTCTGGAGGCCTCCAGGCAGCAGATCCAGATGGGGGTCCATTTCGTCGGGGAGGACTACGTGCTACAGCAGGGCCCAGACTGACCAGGACCCCTGAATCATATAACTCTGCACGGTAAAGCGCATAGTCAAAAATGTGTATCCGGGGCGCTGGTGGCGCAGTGGTTTCGTGCCATGTACAGTGTGGAGGCTATAGTGCTCAATGCGGGCGGCCTTGGTTCAATTCCAGCCTGTGGCCAACTCTGTCCACTATGTCTCTCGAATAAATGCACAAAAAGCCAAACAAATTTGTATCCATATTTTAAGTATTAACAATTTATTTTATACTTTGCTGCCCCAGGTCCTGGGGCTTTTCTACGAGTAATGTATCATCATGAACATTTTAAATAGTCCCTTTTCTTTTTGCAGTGATATGAATATTCCGTTCAGCCAATGGACTAAGGAGCAGGTATGTGGCTGGTTAGAGGACTATGGACTGGGCCAGTATGTCAGTCTCAGCAGACAGTGGGTTGAAAACGGACAAACAATTCTGTCTGCTACACCACAGGACTTTGAGAAGGTCAGAAATAAAGAAAAGAAATGTATTCATTTTAAAATGCTGGATATATAGTATTTAAGTTTTATATCAGAGATTTGATGGCTTATTACTCTCCTACCTTTAATGTCATTGTGACAAAAATTATTTTCTGACCTCAGGAGATGGGTATGAAGAATCCTCTGCACAGGAAGAAGCTGCAGCTCGCTCTGAGTGCATTCACTACAAAAGTTATAGAGAAATCCTCAGAACTGGACCACATCTGGGTCACACGTAAGTCTCGTCCTGCATGGAATATTAGAACTTGTGTTGCTGCCCGCTTGGTGTTCTGTCTTCATGCATAGTAATATTTAAAATGATATACTTTTAGGCTGGTTGGATGATATCGGTTTGCCTCAGTATAAAGATAATTTCCATGAAGCTCGAGTTGATGGTCGGATGATTCAATACCTCACTGTGGTAAGACCTAACCATTAATACCCGGTAACATTTTCTGTGAACTGAATTCCAACAAATGCGACATTTAGACTTCAGACATGATTTCAAAAACATAAATTAAAATGATGCAATATATTCCTATACACAGAATGACCTCTTGACTCTAAAGGTCACCAGCCAGCTTCATCATCTCAGTATTAAATGTGCCATCCATGTCCTTCATGCCAATAAGTTCAACGCCAACTGTCTACGACGTAGACCAGGGGAAGAGGTAAGCCAGAATGGGAAGAAGAGAAGATGAAAGTGTTTACTGCTTGTCTTATGTGATGCAACATTTTTGTACATATTGAAAATGTTAACTCTCAAAGCTGAAACACTTTTACTGAGCTGTCATCATATCAGTTGTCCACTAGATGGCAAT
Source organism: Symphodus melops (assembly GCF_947650265.1). Taxonomy (NCBI): domain Eukaryota; kingdom Metazoa; phylum Chordata; class Actinopteri; order Labriformes; family Labridae; genus Symphodus; species Symphodus melops. The sequence goes on along the minus strand of NC_136693.1, from coordinate 18,789,371 downwards.
AGACAGACCTTAAATGCTCTGAGTGCATTTTACCTTTCACATATCGTCAAAGCTTCAGTCTGCCCTGTTCTATTCCCTTTGAAAGAATAAGAAGTTGTTGTTAGGGGAGCTATAAGCGGGAAAAATTCAAGGCAATATTAAGATTTTCTTACTTTTTCAGCGACAGCCCTCCCCCTCAGAGGTGGTGCAGTGGTCTAACCATCGTGTGATGGAGTGGCTGAGAGCCGTGGATCTGGCTGAGTTCGCTCCTAATCTTCGGGGCAGCGGTGTTCATGGTGGCCTGATTGTAAGTAATGCACAGCTCTGTCTGATTTGGAGCAGGTCTGCAAGATTTCAAGCTGTACCAGCTTACATGACATGCCTGCAGACTGTAATTTGTTGCCGCCATCTGCTGTCAATACGATCTCCCATACAGATCCTGGAGCCTCGCTTCAGCTCAGAGACTTTGGCCCTGTTGTTAAATATTCCTCCGCAGAAGACTTTGCTCCGTCGCCACCTTGCCACTGCCTTCTCTGCACTGGTTGGAGCTCAGGCAACGCAGGAGAAGAGAGAGTACGGCAATGCCACTGGCCATGTGCCTCTCACTACCACTGCTAAAGTAAAGGTGAGAACATCTTGTAAGAATCCAAATCCAAAACATCAAAATAATGTATCAATTTCTTTGACTTTTGTTGTGTATTTTCAGCCAAAGAAACTGGGCTTTACCCAGTTCAGTCACCTGAGGAAGAGGAAACCTGATGACTCCGCCGACTATATCTGCCCAATAGACAGTGGAGCATTGACATTGAACGGGGTTTCCCGCCTGCCCTCTGCAGCTCTCAGGGGCCTCAGCCCAAGTTTGGAGCGACAGTCAGACAGGAGGGAGCCACTCGGAATTAAACCTCAGGCTAACAGCCAAAAACTATATTTACAAAATAAGTGTGAAACGTCACCCTCTCCGTAATACTCCCATCTCAGTGCCTTAGAGTGACGTTTCGAATCAGTGAAAAAAAACGTCAATGGGATGATCTCATAAATCCAGGAGGTGATTTGCTGGAGGTGCTGCAAACATGGTGTGTTAAGAAGCTATGGTTAATTGTTGTGAGTGTATCCTTTCTTTCAAAATATAGTTGTAGAACAGTGATGAATATTGATATTGCGTGTATTATTAAATGAAAGCTGCTCTATGCATTCCTTACACAGTTATATTCCAAAGCTCATACTTAAAAAACTGATTATTTTGTATCTAAATTTCAGTAGATTTAAAATAAAAAAATAGCTTTTCTTCCATTGTATTTCTGTACAGTTTCTTTACGAACACCAGAATGTTTAAGAAGGCTTCATTTAATTTCTTTATGAATGAAAAAAAATAAAATTAAAATTAAACATTGTTAGATTTTCATGATACATATTTTTTTCTTCTGCACCTTAATGTCAGCTTGTTGGTAAACCTTAGGATCTCTCAAACCACACATAGTCTTGTTTCATATCAAAATATATGTGCATTGTATAATAAATAATGAATCAAAGGTTTGTGTTGTGAAAATTATTTGTAAAAAAAACAAATTATAAACAATCTGAACAAAGTATTTAAATCCATCATATGTTTTCAGCGTTGTGATACATAAAGCTGGAATGAGGCAGACAAAGAACTATTCATATTAGACTAAAAAAGTTTAGGTTTGTACTTGCAAATAAAGATGAGTCAGACGACACAACTTGTTCTATTGTGGGGGTGATGACTGATGATAGGGGATGGGATCTTTTTTTCCTTTTCCTTTTTTTTAGCCTATATTGGATAGGACAGTGGACAGGGTTGGAAGGAGGGGGGAGAGAGAGAGAGAGAGAGAGAGAGAGAGAGAGAGACATGCTTTAAAGGTGCCATGGGTCGGACGTGAACCCGAGTCGTCCGCACGAAGACTGCCTCGATATATGTGAGCTCGCACAGTGCCACTGCAACACCATGGTTGATGATTAACCACACCATACCCACAGGTGAAGGGATCTAGAATGTGCATTTGGTCCAATTATTCCATCTACTGGTAAAAGAATAAGAAATTAACCTCTAAGCACCTCCCTAATTGGCAGTAGGTCGCCTACAGGATTAAGGTTAAAGTGGAAGAGCCTGAACAGTAATGTGGCTGATGAGACTGGTAATTCCTGGTATGATATGGAATCATTTAATCAAATAATGAAAATGATTGAAGGAACATTGTCATTACAGACTAAGATGTCAAGTAAATGTTGTGGTTTGTTTTTATAATTGACAAGAGTTAACAAGAATAACTTTTAACCCTCTTGAACTCTTTGAGATTTGATTGAGAAACAAAAAATAAAACCATATCTTAACAACTCAGCAGCATGTTTACTAGTCTTTGAAAAGTTCAGATATTTTAGTTTCACAATAAAATAAACAATGACGGTAAAGATACGACTATGGTTCAGACTGACTGTGCCTATCCAAAGATCATGAATGCTTGTTGTGCACTATAAAACCTTTTGAACTCGTACAGTCTCACTTTCTCAGACATGATTGTTAAAAGCGTTCGCAAATCATCATCATCAAGACGTTCAGACATGATGGAACAGCTCCTTCTATATGACTCTTGCAAGTAAGTTTAAAATGTTTAATTTGGAAACCCAACAGTTGTCACTGCTTTCTGTTTGTTGGCCAGCACAAAGTTCAAACACATCTCTTTAGTATAATTTATTTGCTCTTTCAATGAAAAATGCAATGCCAGGTTTAGCCCAGCTTTGTGTAGCCTTACACATAATACCAACAACACATTTTTAAAATGAATTATGGTTAAAATAATATCAAAATCAGTATCGGTATATGTACGTATGTATCAGAATCACATAAGAACCAAAAAAAAGGGGATTAGAGAAGCCGCTTGTAATGTTATGCGTCATCTGTATTTTTCAAATGAGACTAAACTATAATTGTAGGAATACCGTCACTGATATTAGTGAATCTACTAGAATTCTGCTGGTATGTTTAGCAGAGTAGCTGCCCACAGCTTCCCTCTGAACCCTCATGCAGGAGCAAACAGCCTTAATTAGACCGAACACAATATTTAGGAAATCTCTTACCTCTGTATATCATTAGTCCTCTAATGGACAACATCCTGAACAATGATTAAAAATGACAGATTTATAAATTAAAAAAAATCCTGCTGGTATGGTGTGTAACAATCTTCAATTGATCCCAGTTAAATGGAAATTAAAGGGCTGCAGGAGAGAGCTTTAAATAAAATATAGATCCTTCTATTGAGCCAGCAGATGTCAGTGTTGCCTGTGGATGTGCCATGAAGCCAACCAGCGCTGAACCTTCACAATTGTTTCTTTATGTTACACTACTGCTACTGAAACTATATATAAAAATATTTTTTCTTCATAATATTTGGTGATATTTGTCAAAATGTCCCTTTTTTGGACTGCAGGTATTTGTATGTGATTGGTAAGATGTTTTTTTATCTGTTGTATGTCTTTTCTTGACCCTGAGTTAACCTTAAGAGTCTGTGGCTTGTCTTTCACAAAGATGATCGCAAGTGTTACACTCACAAAAAGTGGATGTCACATCATTGATTTAAAATGGGCCTCAGGTTTGTTTGTTGGATTTCTGAACATCGTGTGTTTGCTCAGTGGGTGAATTCCAGGATTACGGACAGAATCCAAGGATATCGCATGTCAGAACCCTGAAAAATATTCAGTCTAAATATGATCAACCTAAATGATACAGACAGGCATGTCTGAATTGCTTATGCTGCACTGCATATATGCTTTAATAAAAACTAAAGAACAGATTGTAAATGTATTAAAATTCCCTTCACACTGTTTCTTGATTCTTGTGTGTGTTTGTGTACACATGTTTGCATGTGCAAGGCGAGGCTGGCATCGTTTATAATAGTGCATCTTAGCTAATTTCAGTAATGCGATCCAGCCTCCACGTGCTGACAGTTTAATAGCCATTATTTGTGTCACCCTTTCTCATAATGCTTTAGCAGTAAATTGCTGCATGCAGGAGCCTGCAGCATGACTGACATCTTACCTTGTAATATGATATCTATTGTTTTAATTAAGTGAAAGCGATTGTGACATTTATTGCATTCCAACTTACTTCCTAATGGTGGTGAGAGAAGAAAAAAAAGACGTGGAGGTAAATTATCATGGTTTACATTACATAAATAATTACACATTATTCTAGCAGTATGACTGTCAATTCATTTCAATACATCACAAATAAAAACACTTCCAGGGTGATGCAATGTAACCCTGCTCATGGCAATGCCTGAGCTTTCTGCTTCTTCTCTTTGTCTCATCATCTTCCTGTGTGGGAGAGAGTCACGTTTGTTCATTCTGAACCACATTTGTGAGATTTTTCTTTTGAATTATAGCTGCAGTGACTGTGTTACCACCAGTTCTGTGTTACCACCAATCCTCCAGTTTAAAGTAATGCCAGTAGCCAGTGTGCTGGCGCGTTAAGTCATCACCCTGTTCTGTCTGTTTGATCTATGGACTCACTCACACGTCTTTAGTAGAGCGTAATCATGTTTTTATATGATGTCACTGGTCATTCCTGTCATTAACTTGCCACCAGCTTGCCAGTTTGGGGAACATATTCCATGTTAGGGTGGTGCATGTGTTGCGTACTCTCCATCCAGCTACTAACGCTGTATCTGTCTCCGGCACACCAGTTTGTTCTGACAGGCCTGCCACAATGATGACTGCATCACCCAGATGCGGCTGAGCAGCTTGCGAGCCAACCCTGACACGCCGTCAAAAGGAGCAGCCAGCCGTCTGCATGAGCCTCATTCTGCTCCATCAAACCTCAGAAACAATCTCATCCTGTTCATCCAGCCACCGTCACCCGGCTGCTTCTCTCTGTTTGCTCTCCAAGCAGACAACATCCTGTATAACAGCCTTTTCTAGCTCAGGTCTTGTTTTGCAATGTTTACTTCTGAATTCAGTGGCTACAAATCCACTCAAATCATCTGCAGATGATCTAAAGTCGCCACAAAGAAATCAGTGGCAGTCCAAAACAAGCAAGAAGGGACTTGATTTGGGGAAGTGGAGTAAAGAGCTTGGTTATGATCAGCCTCCTCGGCGCCAAGGGGCCTTTTTATGAAACCCGCTCCCTGTCATGCTTGGTTTCTGGACTGGCTTTTTTACAGTCTGAAATGTGGTGAGTTCATTGAAAGACAGAAGCTAGATTCTATGAGATAAAACAATTATAGAGACATGTAGCGGGTCCTCCAACTCACTAAAGATAAATATGTCAAAAATCAGGCTATTTTAAATACATAAGGCAAATTGTGAAAACTGTTTTAAAGTTGGCAGTTTAAAATGTAATATCATTTTTATTTCCATGAAAATATCAAACAAAGGAGGGGATTTTTTCTATGTTCTCGGAATTGTTTGTACATTGAAATTATAATAGTTTGTTAGGGCTGTGTTTACAAATTAAATAGCAAATGAAGGACTGAGGCTGAATAATTCAAAATCATTTTAAATGATGAAAAAAAGTCAAAAGTCACACTGATGATGAGGACTTTTAGGTTGCGTTTGTTGTGAATAAGAACCCTCAAGAACAACTGTCAATGTAGATGTTGATGAAGATTTATTTACGCCTGTGTTTCAAATTGCACTGAAATCTGTTCATTTGCACTTTCTTTTCCTCGTCTCTAGATCCTTTTTTGTGTTGTACTTACTCTTGCATGTTCGGCTATTTGGTAGAAAAGCATCTTTTAAAAAAATTGTTGAACTATAGGCAAATTGTCAATTAAACATTCTGCCTGCAAATATGGTGACGTGATATGATAATATCACAATATGGTATAATCTTGATTGTGATTTTTTTCTTTATCAGAAAATTAAAGAAACTTAGAAAAAGATGCAGTTTCAAAAACAATGATTGAACATCGACCCTTACAAGGCAGATGATCACTGACACAGCCTCTGATTGGTCGACACCCCAGTGAGCAAACAATGTAAATGACACCATTTCACTAAATTGTACACATAAATCAGCATGGATTACTTTTGTTTTGGAAGGGATTGAATCTTGACAGTCTCTGAAAATAAATTGATCAACCTTATGGGATTAAAAAAAAAAAAAAGCCCCTTACGCATCAGAAGTGATCAATAAAACCCACTAAAGAAACAAGGATTTTAAAATTCTCGTTTATTTTCCTCTTAAGGACAGATATGTTCTCTGGGGATGTACTAGAAATTGCACTGTTACATTTGCAATGTAAACGCCACAGAGGAAAGTGAGTCATGGCTGGAAGTTGTTTAACACTAACCACTGACGACACCACAATTACCAATTGCCATTGGTTCCCAGAGGCAAATGTAATGCACAGAAAATGATAGATGATGATAGGCTATACGAGAAGGATTTTAGCAAATTAACCTGGGGAAATATACATTGAACATTTGACTTTTTAAAGTAGCCTTGCAGGGATGATAAAATCCTTCAAACATGTTCCTAATAAATAGTATTCAGAGGTCTGAGGAACAGCAGAACTGATTGGCATAGAACTCTGGAAAAATAGATACCATTACCAAATCTGCCCATTTGAAGAACAAAAAAAAAAAAAGGAAAAAAAAGTAACTTGAGGGTCAAGACAGCACATATACCAACACAGATAATGACATATTAAGCAAGTGTTTTGTGACACATAGAGGAAGCAGAGAGCCATATGACAAATGTAATCATAATAAAGAATATATTTGGAAAATTGAAGCAAATACAGTCAATGAAAAGCAAGCTGAAACTGTCCACCTCAATTGCTGAACTGTTGTCCTGGTTGAAACTATCAAAATGTGCTGAAACTCCAAAGAGTTTGTATGTCAAAGGAATGTATGATGCAGTTTCCTTACCTCAGGCCATCATCATGGGTGATCAAGACTGACACGCATCACCAGAGGCTTTCGTGTCCAATAAGAACACCTGTCTGACTCTCTGGGTAAAACCGGACAGAGGAATGCCATTGCAAATAACATTCCACATGTGCCACACCAGCGAGAAGGACATGGTGGCATAATGCACCAAAGCAGGGGCAGCGATACAGAAAGTTATGTTGGAGAAGAGAGGTTTTGTTGAGTACAGGGGAAACAATTGTCGGCATAATAGAATTACTCATAATCCAAAGTAAAACAAGCAAATCCTCATGGACTCTTTCTTTCACACAGCTTGAAGATGCACACTGGCTGCAGTTCTTCATGCAGGTTGGTTTATTCTTATTCTTCAGGGCCCATTACAGGGACACAAAGAGAAAGTCAATCAGTAGAGGTTAATGTAGACAATCTTTAAAGAGGACAGACAATGAATGCAAAACACTCTTGAAGTGCTGCTGAGTAAAAGTGTCAGGCCAGTGACATGGTGTGCCTGTGTGTCTGTGTACGTGTGTGAGAATTTATACCGTAAACCATAATGTATATTGTGCATTTTCAACCATCAGCTGCAGTACCTTTCTCTCCATTGCAGATTAATCACACTTATTAGAGATAATTGCCACCCATTGTTTTCAGGGATTGATCACAAACAGCTTACAAAACTGAACATTTGGCCTGGATTTTTCAAAAAAAAAAAAAAAATACCTCTCATAGCATTATCATACCACAATTAAGAAAACATCCTAAAATATATTGTGTGTTTTTAAAGCTGGCCAAAATCCAGAGATGGAAGAACCACTTAAGAGCAATTGCCCCTCTGTCTCATTCAATCTGAGCAGTAATAAAACAGGGTTTCCTATCGAGTTGAAGGAAAAATCTGCTTAAAATCTACCATGATACACATTTTAAGATTTCACTCCCTGGCTATGCAGTGAGTCTCTTGCATGTTGGATGCCTTGGCCTTCATGCCTGGCTTACAGTAGGATGCATCATTTCGAGCAAGGATCCCCAATCACAGGGCCTGGGACTAGGACCATGCATTTCATTGAAGTAAAAGTTTATGAAGAAGAAGATTTGTTTTTCTATCTATCTATCTATCTATCTATCTATCTATCTATCTATCTATCTATCTATCTATCTATCTATCTATCTATCTATCTATCTATCTGTCTATCTGTCTATCTGTCTGTCTATCTGTCTGTCTGTCTGTCTGTCTGTCTGTCTGTCTGTCTGTCTGTCTGTCTGTCTGTAAATGAAATGGCCTTTTTTCATTCATGCTCATGAATACGTGTGATGTGTTTGATTTATTTGTATTGATCCATGTAAAAGTCTGCAGTGCGTTTTCATGAACCTTTTGTACAAACGCAATGAATCTGTTACAGATAGGGAGCATTACATCCCATCTCAAACACACATCCTGTTTACAAATTTCAAAACCATTCAGCACAGGCCTGATAGATGCGATAAGAGTCTCGTTTGTGCAATATTGTATAAAGAAATATGCATGAAAAAACAAACCCCAACAGCCATGCTTGATGAAATTACAGACAAAAAAATGGTCTCTGATGAATTGGCACTTAATTACTGCTTGATTAGCATAATTATGCATGTTAATAGCATCTCAAATGAATTGCAGTTGTCAGGAGGGAGGAAGCATCTGTAGTGGTGGCAGCCTGATACATATTTCCTTCTATCCAGCAGCGTTGTCTAACTCTTCCCCTTAAGTGTTCACCATTAATCACTACACACTCCTTTTCCTTTGGAGTGAAATTTGGCATTTTGGGATAATTGGGCTATTATGGTGTGCTTGTCACATCCGTAATGGAAGGCTAACGAGCCCCCTTGTGTGCTAGCTTTCAGGGATGATGGCAGAGCATGAGCCCTGAGTGGCAGGGCAGGTAGAGAATTGACCCAGTCATTCTGAGACACGTATGATCATATTATTGTAGCTATTACTGTATCATCCTAATGTCCCCCCAAAAAAGGATGCATTTTACTCGTTTGACATAGACATGGTATAGACTGAAGTGTAGGCAAATATGTCACAATTGTATACAAATAAAAACAACTGTCTGGTTGTTTTTATTTAATAATGCAATATTTTATTGAACAATTCCTGTACAATTTCCCTGGCCTTTTCCAAAATTGTCATAAACAATCTTAGAAAACTGTAACTGTATAAGACTTCCAAATTAATTATTACTGACAGCAAGGGCCTTTTGTCCTTTGTCACCAACAATGCCAGAAGCCACCATATGCCACATATACACCTCATCCATCTGTAGATGTGAAACAGCCTGTTGCTGTTTTTAAAAGCAAATAAAGAATGACTAAGGCTCATATGAGAGCAGTCCGTACACTAAAAATTAAATAAATACCCATCAAATGTCCATCTTCCTGGCAGCGAACAGTAGCTAGTAAAACACAGATTTCTTTCAAGTAACTTTAATAGGTGTGTTCTGTAGCTGGTTTGAAAGTTCGTCCAGTCCATTCTACTGTTAAAAGGTAATGGTTAGATATTGCATGCAGGCCAATAACAGGAACTTCATTGTCCTTAACCGCAGTCAACTTAAGCCATAACGCTGTCTAAGAGCAGCTCACCTTGAAGTTATATCACTAACAATTGTTCCTCACTTCACATGCCTTATATGACTATCAGTGTCTTTTCTGCTAATATGCAGACCCTACACACATTCAGACAAACGGAGAGCAGTTAGTCTTTGAGAGAAAAAGTTAGGCCAGTCACACTTTTTCTTGGACATGTTTAAAAGCTAAATCTCAGTGTTTAAATGATACATTGAACATAGAGCAATTTTTACAATATTCACCTCACATCAAGGTACACACTGCATGTCATATTCACACAAACGAACAGTTCAATGACTTGCCCAAGGACACTTCTACACCCTGCAGGAGTTGGTGATTGAACCAATGTTCCAATGAGAATGGCTTCTACTCAGCCACAGCTTTGGACCAAGGTGGGGTTACTTATTCGAACTGTAAAAAGTAACAGACTTTACTTGTCTAAATAACCTTAAGGCTGTGTGTTTGAATCCCATATCCTGCAGGAATCAATGCTGTGATGGAATACATTGATAGCCCTCTCGGTGGCTTGCATCAGAGATTCTAAAGATGACACAACCAATTTCATGGTAAACATTTCCTCTCACTGCCACTTCATCTGGCTCCTTATTATTGGCAGGCATGGAGAGGAGTGGAGGGAGACTCAAGGTTGCAGGTGGCAGGCAGGAGCACTTATGGATTGAGGCAAAGGGCACGGTCTGAGATGAGCTCTGACTGCTTCATTGGGAATTCTCCTCAGGAGGATATTGCATTTGTAATAATCTCCATTTGTTTTGAACAGCGTCACTAACAACATCTGCCTTGGAACTTTAAAGAATTTGGAATTTCAATTGTTGAAAATGCTTGAAATAGTTCAACAACTTCTGTGAATGAAGGCTTAATTTGAGATTTTATTTAGCTCCTTCAAATCAATATGCTTCTTTAAAATAAAAACCTATTCTTAACACTGACTGTTAAAAAGAGTCAGGCTCTATGTAGGTGTAATTTGTGTATATAATCAACCCAACCATTGGCCTCTGTGACAGGGAGTGCTGTATTGGATATTAACTCACTGACGCCTGGCGGTCTGTCATTCCCACAGACAGCCTCTTAATGCCCTAATGGCTCATTTACATTATTGATGAGCCAGCCCTGTGTCACCTCAAACACAGACTATTTAAAGGGAATAATTTTATGCAAACTACATATTGATGCACTAATGATCAATTGGCCCTTGTTTTGTGTGTTAATACTATGCAACTGTTGCAGTGTGATGTACATCTTCAATTAGAGAGTTGCCCTGTCTGCCAGCTGACTCAAACAAGTGGTGTGACTGGAGCATCTGTTCTGCAGAATCCTGGCAACGCTGAGGACCAGTCTTGGATAAGATGTGTAACTGTAGCTCTACAACTTAAGTCAAATAGAGGGTGTATTATTTGCCTTTACGTATTTCTACTCCTCTTCTTTGTAAGCCTTTTAAGAAATGTATTAAGGATATACAGTAAAGGTCTGCTCTGCTGCACAGACAGCCATCACTCTATCAAGAGCTATCATTTAGCCTATTGCCAATGTGTGTATCAATCTGTCTATTAAAACATGCAATAAACTTTACAATTCTCAAACTGTCTGTCCTTGTGATATCTGATTCTGCTTTTGATATTTTCTGCACCAGTGTGCATAGGTTTGTCCTCTCTCATGTTCATTCATCATTCTGGTACTGCTGAATTTAGGAAGGTTGATTTATTATTTATAACAGATATTCAGGTGTATGCCTGTATTATAGTATTCTTGCACCAGTGTTGACTGTACTTTGACATTTAAAATATATGTAATTTGTACCAAAAAGGTATTTTCAATGTTTCAATAGTTGGGCAGTTTCTAAAACAATCATATAATACCAGACTACCTGGTTTTATATATATACTCAACAAAAATATAAACGCAACACTTTTGTTTTTGCTCCCATTTGTCATGAGATGGACTCAAAGATCTAAAATTCATTCCAGATACACAATATTACCATTTCTCTCAAACATTGTTCACAAATCTGTCTAAATGTGTGATAGTGAGCACTTTTGCTTTGCTGAGATAATCCATCCCACCTCACAGGTGTGCCACATCAAGATGCTCATCAGACACCATGATTAGTGCATAGGTGTACCTTAGACTGTCCACAATAAAAGGCCACCCTGAAATGTGCAGTTTTTGCTTTATTGAGGGTCTGGGGACTCAGAACCAGTCAGTATCTGGTGTGACCACCATTTGCCTCATGCAGTGCAACACATCTTCTTCGCATAGAGTTTATCAGATTGTCAATTGTGGCCTGTGGAATGTTGGTCCACTCCTCTTCAATGGCTGTGCGAAGTTGCTGGATATTAGTGGGAACTGGTACGCGCTGTCGTATACGCCGGTCAAGCACATCCCAAACATGCTCAATGGGTGACATGTCCGGTGAGTATGCTGGCCATGCAAGAACTGGGACATTTTCAGCTTCCAAGAATTGTGTACAGATCCTTGCAACATGGGGCCGTGCATTATCTTGCTGAAACATGAGGTGATGTTCATGGATGTATGGCACAACAATGGGCCTCAGGATCTCATCACGGTATCTCTGTGCATTCAAAATGCCATCAATAAAATGCACCTGTGTTCTTCGTCCATAACAGATGCCTGCCCATACCATAACCCCACCACCACCATGGGCCACTCGATCCACAACATTGACATCAGCAAAGCGCTCACCCACACGACGCCACACACGCTGTCTGCCATCTGCCCTGAACAATGTAAACCGAGATTCATCCGTGAAGAGAACACCTCTCCAACGTGCCAGACGCCATCGAATGTGAGCATTTGCCCACTCAAGTCTGTTACGGCGACGATCTGGAGTCAGGTTAAGACCCCGATGAGGACGACGAGCATGCAGTTGAGCTTCCCTGAGACGGTTTCTGACAGTTTGTGCAGAAATTCTTTGGTTATGCAAACCAATTGTTTCAGCAGCTGTCTGAGTAGCTGGTCTCAGACGATCTTGGAGGTGAACCTGCTGGATGTGGAGGTCCTGGGCTGGTGTGGTTACACGTGGTCTGCGGTTGTGAGGCCGGTTGGATGTACTGCCATATTCTCTGAAACGCCTTTGGAGACGGCTTATGGTGGAGAAATGAACATTCAATGCCCGAGCAACAGATCTGGTTGACATTCCTGCTGTCAGCATGCCAATTGCACGCTCCCTCAATGCTTGCGCCATCTGTGGCATTTTGCTGTGAGACAAAACTGCACATTTCAGAGTGGCCTTTTATTGTGGGCAGTATAAGGTACACCTGTGCACTAATCATGGTGTCTGATGAGCATCTTGATGTGGCACACCTGTGAGGTGGGATGGATTATCTCAGCAAAGCAAAAGTGCTCACTATCACACATTTAGACAGATTTGTGAACAATGTTTGAGAGAAATGGTAATATTGTGTATCTGGAATGAATTTTAGATCTTTGAGTCCATCTCATGACAAATGGGAGCAAAAACAAAAGTGTTGCGTTTATATTTTTGTTGAGTATATATATATATATATATATATATATGTGTGTGTGTGTGTGTGTGTGTGTGTGTGTGTGTGTGTGTGTGTATGCATGTATATGCACACACACACACACACACGCACACACATACACACACACACACACACACACACACACACACACACACACACACACACACACACACACACACACACACACAGGCTTGGTGCCAACTTTTGTTAGTTTTGGTTATTTCACTCCTTAGTTCACCAAAGCCCTTCTCAGAGTCTAAAGTAAATCAAAAAGTCATTAGATTGTCGTTCACTTGTGAGAATGCACTTTAAGTATGTAGTTGCCAGAAAAGCACAGAAATGTGGACTTTCTCTTATTTCTGTCTCTGCATAACTACAGCATCTTGGTGATGAAGGTGTGGTCTTGTTTTTGATTGCAGCACTATTGTAGTTAAAGTCAACTATGTTACATAATATAGAGTGTTTGTAATTTCCTCATTTCTTTATCAGGACGTTTATGACAAGATTGAGTTTGTAACATCAAGGAAAACCAGAGAGATAGTCTGGATGTTTCTCCTGCAACTTTACATAAGCATTGCCTTGATCCTATCAGAATCAGAATGTGGTGTTATTGCCAAATACATTTACACATACAAGGAATTGGACTTAGTGTATTGGTGCAACACAGTTAACAAAGGAAATAAAACAGAACTAGCTTAAATAATACAACATTTCAGGAGCAAATTAGAAATACATAAAACAGAATTTAGAAATGTCAGATATTAAAAAAACAAACAAAAAAAACACAGAAGGTGCAAGAGTGCATGTAAAATGTAAAGTCCAGTGAGCATTAATGTAACACATAAAAACAGCTTTTACATTACTGTGATGTTTTCTGACTGTGGGCTGATGAGAGTCTGTCTGATGTGGGAGGAGAGGGGAGGGTAGGGACTAACACACCGGGGCAACAGTCCGAGGCGCCATCTCTGTGGCTATAGCTTTATTTTGGCTTTACCGATGTCTTTTGTAAGGAGTCAAAAGTAGTTGACATTTCAAAATGAGTTTCACCTCAAGAAAGTTAGATATCTTGAGAAAGGTCAAAGAAGATAAATCTAACCATCTGATTGTTCAACTGTCTCAAATCCTCTCTTGGGGGACATCTCTTTTCTCCAAAATACAATAATCAATGTTGTGATCAATGACATTTGTTGTTCACACAGTGATGCAAATGGGGTCTGCCATCGCTGTTATTGTGTCCCTGACAAATTGGGGACATTGTTTGCATGCAAGGGGAATGCCTGTCACCCATAGAATAGCACACAGCGCATACTGACGTGCAGGATTTGTCTTTCTGATTGATTGGTGTCATGCTTAAACGCTTATCAATCTCTTTATTCTTTAGAGCCACCCCTGGAAGAATCAACCCCTCATAGAGCCACAGTTTGGAGCATCAAGGTAGTGCTGTTAACTCCAGCAACAGCTACTTTTCCAGAGAGTCTGTGACAGAAAGATTGATTATTATTCTCCGTATGGACTGAAGGGAGACGCTTGTCTGTGTATCATCATTTATATCTATGACCTACAAGGTAGATGGATGTCACCACTTCCTATTCAATCAAAGATAGATGACCAATATAAATCATTTAAGACTCTGAATACACCTACACCACTCACAGTGCCTCCACCTGGAAATACAGTCTTTCCTTTTGTATTTTATTCCTTATATATCTTAAGACATTCGCACGTGCATGTATAGAGTAATGCATTTATCCTATATGTGCTTCATAACCCCCCCCCCCCCCCATTATAGGTCAACCCCAATGCGCCCTTTGCCCCTTTCATTCCCTGACAGGACATGTGAGGTAATTCATGTCTCTCTAAATTAAGAATCTCATAAAACAGCTCCCCTTACACAATCTCAATCATAGGGTGAAGACCATCTCCACCCCTGAGGGTCCCTCATAGCCCACTAAACCCCTTTTAAAATGAATTACCATGGTTTCCACCAGTGCCCGCTCATCCTGGTCAGATTGATGGCTGGGAATAAAATGTCCTTCTTCTCTTTTGGCCCTTCTACATCTACTGTACAAGCCAGGAGGCCCATCATTTATCAATCTCAATACTAGTATTGAGAATGAATGTTACCATTTAGATAAGATATAATAATGTAAAAGGGAGGTGGCACTCTCTGGATCTTAGAGACAGTTATCAGGGACATACATTGAGACCTACAGTCTTTGAGGGACCTCTTTTAGGGACGATATCAACTACCTCCATTTGTGTTGGTGTAATGACAGTACTTATTGAATCATAAGAGTTACACGTCACACGTCAGCAAGTTTTTGCTAATTCATGGCAATTTAATTCAAATTTAGAATTAACTATATTGTAGCTTCCTGGGACTGGCTAAACCACTTCCTGGTTTCCAGGAAGGTCTTCTGCCTAAAGAACCGTGACAAACTTTCTTTGCTTTTAGTCTATTCAACTGCAATACTCGTGAACAATAGTTATTACAAACATAAACCAGGACATTTCTGACTCCAAAATCTTGAGAAGATGATAAATCTCAGCAAAATACTGCAATTATGCATAATCTGTTAAAAGTTACTGGAAGAAAGCAAAATATTAATTTGCAGTATTTTTTTTGTTTGTCATGCACAGACAAAGGTGCAACACTGATTGGTAAACGTTTCTTGGAGTGCCATCTTATTTGTGTTGGGCTACAGCTGAAAACTAGCCACAAAGGCTAAAGCTGATCCTTTTATTGTAAAAGGGGATTGTCCACAACATAATAAACCAATAAACTAAACTAAAGCATCTGATCGAAACAAGAGACAACCGTCTTTCTGGTTTTATCATGATTAGAAGTAATTTGCAGTTCAGGACTATTTTGTACAGGAAAAAGGAAAAGCTTCAGATTAAACAGCTCTAACCATTATGCATACATGTAATTCATACATCTTACCTTAACCTTTTTCATATGACAAACAATCAGTTAGCTTTTGCATCTATTTGCAAGTTTTGAGCGTAGCAATATGTTGTTGAGGAGTTCAAGTGTCTGAAATAATAACCGGTAAATTTGGGATAAGTATATGGAAATGTTGTGGATTATATTAAATGGAAAAAAAATGGAACAGGCCTTTCAAGATGTGACGTGAACATGAGACAAGCTGGAGCAAAGGAGAGTCAAAAAGGGTTGTGACTTTGTCAAAGATGACAATGTGTCACACACAGACAGAAAGTCGTCCTCCCTTCAGAGGAGCAACCTCTCCAATGTCTGTCTGCCAGTCAAAGAGTTGTCTTAGGTGTGAGACAGCTGGTGTCACAACTGAAGACCAGTTTTGGTCTTGAAGGAATCCATAGCTAAAAATAATCTATAACCCTAAACTTTTGCTTTTTGAGAAGCAAGCCTTTCATAATTGTATTTTATTTATGTCTAATCTTCTTCTTTCAGACAAATCCCTAGAACTGTGGTGGAAAGATGTGCAAACATCCAGACTTTGCCAGAACATGTCAAATTTTCTGATTTTTATTTTTACTCTGTGTAATTTATTTTTCCATGTGAGCCAGATCTGGTTCCACATTCACCATAATAAACATCCAATGAACAGTAAACGTAATGATTTCTGTCCTTAAATAAATTAGAAAAATGTAATCTGCTAATGTAAATTGCTTTGAAACCTCCAAGACACAACCAAAAAATTAGCTGTCACATTAAAATGAATTTATTTCATGTGTTTGTTCTTCTTTTCTACTCTAAAGGTGAAAACAATATTAAGAAAAGGTGAGAATAGCATCCATAATGTTTTGGCATGCAAAAACATGGTATAGCTATTGTGATGTCTCTGAGACAAACAAACAAAAAAAAAAGCCTGCTGGCCAATGGCAGAGAAGAAAGGGGACCACATATAAATGAGAAATTAGCAGGGAGCGTCGTCAAAAGTAATTAACTCCCCTCCTTACTACTGTCCATTAGCCCTGACATGATGACACAAAAGGAAAAAAACATCCATGTCAACTCTGGCAGCCGCCTGCACTGATCAGATAAACATTTTTTGTTTTGTTTTGACGCCTGATTACAAAATGATTAGCCAGCGTGCCTGTCTTCTCCTTACCCTTCACCTCCCCTGTGGTTTGATTGACAGACGAGGTGATGTGCTGTTTGGTTGGTGTAAGCTGTCTACCACCCTTTTCTGCCACAAACACACGCACACATACGCAAAAGCACACACATATACACACACACAAACAAACACACACACACTTGTTTAGTTAATGTGACTTTCAAGCTCTCACAGTGATATAAGTGCTAGCAAATATCAAATGCAATTACAAAGCTGTACATGCTGGTTTTATGCAGTTTAATCATTCTTTTGTTTATGTTGAAAATAAAATAATAGACAGATTAAGCCCCTAAAAAGATCATGGAACAAATTACTCACAATAATTTTTATTAGTCCAGGCCGTGTCTCTTTTTATTGCAAGAAGCATTAATTAGTAGTAATGATGCACAATCGTTTTAAAGTGGATTATGAGTTTATTCAACAATTGAGCGGTTATTTACAGATTTGGCATATATTACTCAGTCTGTAGGAATTTGGGATAGGAACCGGAAGTTAACCTGTCTGAGTCTTGGAACGTACCAAAGAATGGAAGTTGGTCTGCTTGCTGGAGAGGTGCCAGGTCACTTTCCAAGAACAAAACCCTAACAGCTCTGACGTGCTACCTCTCTATGTCTAACGGTGTATGTAATAGCTGACACAACGACAGACGGTATGGAGGTAAATGCAGACGCAGAGGGAATCAGTCCTTTATTGCAAACGGGTTCGGTAAATGGGTAATCAGATGAGCAAATAAATCCCGAGAAGCAGGCTATGGTCGGTAACAATAAACAGGCAGGAGTCATACATGAGGTCAGAACAAACAAATCAGAGGAGCAGGCTAAGGTCGGTAGCAAGAGACAGGCAAAAGTAATGCACGAGATCAGAGACAGAAAAATGCTAGGACTAGGTACACAAGGAAACACTATGAACTGGCAACATGAGGAAACACAGGGCTTAAATAACACAGACAATTGGGAGCAAGGAGACACAGGTTCGGGTAATCAGGGGCGGGGCTATACACACAAGGTGGAGACGAAAGGAGGATCTGAAACACAGACACAAGGGTAAGTAACACTTAAGGAAAACATAAATCTGAATAAACAAAACATGACCGAATCAGACTGACTCATGTCTCTCTATAACAGAGTGTAAAACCAGAATTTTTTTTTCTCTGGGATTAATTATGTATTTTTTTAATCCATTTTTTGAAATATGTCTGTTCAGGTATCGATGACACTTAATCAGACTCAAGTGTAGAGCTGAGAAAAATGAAATTCTAAAAAAAAAAAAAAAAAAAAAAATCCTACCTTCTACAGTACCACTTCAGTTTACTCAGTCGACAGACAAGTCATTTATCTCATTTACTGCTTTGTGACCTCTTCATTTAAAAGTTGTTGTCATGGTTTGGTTTGGTTTATGTTTTATTTTTAGAGTTTTGAGTTCTATTTTATCATTCCCAAGTGCTTGCCAGTTTTCTCTTGTGTGTTTCTTAGTTCAGTATTTAGTGTTTCCTGATTTATTTTGTAGTTCTGGTCCTCAGTATTGTCTTTTTTCCTGCCCTTCTGTCTTTTCCTGAGTCTAGGTTAGCCTGATTGTTCTGATTGTTTCATTAATCTCAGTGTTTCTTACCCTCTGTGTTCGTTCATTGTCTTTGTTAACCTGTTTTATGTCGGAGGTTCCTGGTCAGTGTTTTCATTTTTTCCAGTGTCTTCCCTGTATTCCCTTTTGAATTATTATTTACTAAATGTTTGTTTGCCTTTTCTTTAAGAAAATAAATTTGAGTTTTTTTTATTTCTGCAATTGGATCCACCTTCTTTGCTTTTCATCACTCACTCGTGACAGTTGTCCAATAATTGTTGGAATGTTTGGTGGCCCATTCCCTGACAAGTTCACCAACACTGTATGAAAAGGGCAATTAACCACAAGTTTTAGTTAAAGTTAAAAATACCCTGCAAATATTTTGAGCTTGGGCACCCATATACTAGGATGAACATATTTTAGAGCTCCAAATAGGGACACTTTCAATATACCCAAATTCAAATTTACGAGCTCATGGTACAATTGGATTTCACATCAGCGCACCTTTCAACACCATGGAAAGTGGCTCCTGAGATCAATGAAAACTTTATTTGAAAAAAATGTAATCATCTCAATGAATTGGTGTAATAGAACACATTTATTTATATTTTACCAAATCAGTAGCCTGCACTCTTCACACAATGTGGTAGGCAAAGATGCCCTCCTGAGCAGCCCGTTTATGTTGGTTCCCTCACTGAAATAGATTGCAACAGTTCTACGCTCAGCCTGTACCCAGCGTTTGTGTTTGTTTGATTTCATAAGGCTTCGGCAATTTCACAACGGGTGACTGAAAATGGACACTTTCAAAGTGTGCAAAACACAGAATATTCAGTGCCTTATCCTTTCTGTTAAAAGCTGTAACTCTCATAAAAAAGCACAACTTCCTTTTCAATACAACAGCTAGCCTACTTGTCCTTAACCAGCAGTCATTGTTAGAATGATAAGCTAGACCAGCTAAGCAAATGCCACAACCCGGAGATTCATTGACACATGTACAGACAAGACATGAGTGATGTTTCTTGTGATGTTATTTTTTTTGGTTAAAACAACAACGCCTTGCAACGAAATTTAGTGACGTATAGCACAGAAAATCAATCAGTGTTGCAAGTATGGTTTATTGTTTTTGTATTTCAATTGGTTAAAACCAAAGGTTCATTCTTGTTCACCAATTAGTCTGGTTTCTGCCTGTTAAAAGGTAGTTTTGTCTAGCAACTTCTACCAAGAGCTCACTCCGATGGATTATTTTCAGGTTTTTGTCTGTGCGGAATATTTTGTAAAAAAAAAGAAAAAAAAAAAGATTCATTTCTTAATATTAAAAACCTGCTAGTGGAAAGGAATTTACATAGCACATGGGGGAGCATGGAGCTCAACAAAACATCAGTCTTAAATATAACACAAAAAGTTGTATAACGGAGTACACTTTCAAACTATATCATCGTTGGTTGTTTACCATCACTGATATAGCTAAGCTTCTCCAAGAAAGTCTTGTTTTCCAATAGATCCAGTGCATTGAAGACATCGAACCCTTTTGATTTGGCCACACAGTCATTACCTGTGGTCAATCATTTACCAGCACTTCATGTTTGACACCGTCTTTACACAGCTTGAGATAAGACTCTTCATAGAACACAGTTATAGTGCACAGTTATGTTTATACTATAACAACATGCTCTCATGTGTTTCTACCTGCTCTTATCAGCACAAGCGTTGTGTTTAATCAAAAAAATATTTCCTTGACTAAACATGACATTTAGTATATACGAAAAAAGCATTTCTATCCACCGGCTGAGTTAAATACAATTTAAAGAAACAACTTGTTTTGTGCCACTGATTAAATAATGGATTAAAGCATGCAATCACTTGTTTAGATAAGGATACACAGGATGCCCTTGTGTTTCTTTCAGTAGCAGTAGGAATGTTCATTGATCAGCCATGAGGCTGTATGACCTCATATTTTCACAAGGATGTGATAAGAGCATGATAAGGATAGTATCTTAAATCTTTGGCTTTATTGATTTACTGCCAGTTTTTGTACAAATGGAATCCCACAACCACCCCAACCCTATATAAAATATTTCTTGGATATATTTAACGGTAGTAGAGTTCCATTATATAAAGTACAATGCTATGATTTTTTTCAACTTGTGCAATGTATTAATTCACTGAATACTGTATGTCCAGTATGCTATCTTAATGGAATATGCTCTTGAAGAATAGGTCAAGGAAAAAATGCATTAAAATGATTTGAAACATCCCTCATCTAAAATGAATAAGACATATCACAGAAAAGTGACATCCTATTGGACTTTTTTAGGTTTTATTTGAAATGTTTTTTTGCAAAAGTTTTCAGGAAATTCTGTAGAAAGGCGTTTAGATAAATCTAAAACCAACATTTTCATAGTGTTGCTCAATACATATTCTTTAAGCCAGGGTAACTACTCTATTATGTATACACAGAATAATTTCTCACATAGTAACTTACAACAGGTCTTTCTGTGTAAACATGATAAGTGTCACTGACTATAAAAGAAGCTGTTAAACCATTAACCCAACAACTGGCTGTACATGCTTCCCTGTAAATGTCTTCATTTTCCTCCAATTAAAGTGATAGAGGAAAATTCTTCAACTTTGGACCTAATTTAGAGAAACTGTAACCTCTTGGAGTACTGCCAGGGTTATTGACATGATAATGTCATAGTCCCATCATAGTAACAGACTGTGGTAAAGTCATTACAGGTCAAACTGGTCAAATTAAGTTTATTGTCTAGGGTTTCAATAAAAAAATTAAGGAAATCTGAAGTTAAAATTGTACACTTTTCCCACAAACTTCTGGGTAATAATGATCAGAAAAAGGGAGTGTATGATCTATTTTAATTAAATTTAAAGTTTTTTTTAGTCAGTACCTAAAAATGTTATCTCAAGTTGTATATGTTATTAGCACCAAACAAGAGTCTCTCCGTTTCTTTTCCATGAATGCCACCCCACCATCATCTTCAATAAAAGTTGTGCAATCAAAAAGATGTTAACGCCCTAACCTGTGAAAGAATCATGCACACCGGCACATGGTGCTGTGCCTTGATCTTTGATCTTTGGGTCACATTTTCAAGCATGCTTGTCCTGCTGTAAAATAATTAACCTAATCACAGTATGAAAAAAGGCTTAATGACAGGCAGTGCAAAACAGAAAATGAACAAAACAAGTTTGTATGAAAACATAATGTCATCATATATTGTCTTGGTTCTAACTAATATGCTTTTGTAAAATAAATTTAAACGACATAAACTCTCCTTATTTGTTCAGAGGTTTGATTGCAGTTAAATCACAAAGAACATCAAAGTGTACTTCATTAAACATTCTCTTTATCTACTGTATCCTCAGTGGCCCTGCTGAGTCCAGTTAATATACAGAACAAGACAGATTTTTTTTGTGCAAGTGGTTTTAAAAACAGAATGAGGAAAGAAGTTGGAAGTTTGATACATTTTCTTCCTCACATTTCATGGGTGCTTCTAGTCTGTGATATCTTCAACATTCATGTTGAAATGTGATGAAGTCAGAGCTCGGTTCAGGACCTTCCATTATGTTGCAACAGAGCCTGGATGCTTGGCTGATTATAAATCACCTTGGAAACACACGGTGATGCAAAATCCATAATGTGAACATCATGCTTAAAACCATTTTTAAGCATTCAGGAGCACTGCTACAATTGCCTGTTAGCATGCATTTTGCATTTATTTACCAATTAAAAATGCATTTGGTATGGATTTGAAAGTACTATGCAAAGCTGCAGTGCTCCTGTAAACAGATTATGGTCCCAGGGGACAGTGTGGTATTGAATGACTAAATAGGCCTACTATGATTTATGATAATACATAAAAAAAACCAGGCTCCTACCCTCAGAACCTCACTGCAGATTGGAATATTAGCATATTTCCAGTAGAATTACAGTTCTTCCACTGAAATGTTTCAATTTAGTTATTGTTTATTATTTAAATTGTCCTGTGTGCTTTAAATAATGTTTGTGGAAGGACACAAGTATCTTGTGTTTATTTTTTTATTTTTTTAACAGTAGCTTTTTCATGTGTCCATGAGACTGACATTTTAAGAAAGGAGAACTATACCAAAAATGAGACTTCTCTACCTCTCTCCACACACGCGCACACACAAACACACACACACACACACACACACACACACACAGCTAAAATAGTGCATGTTATTCCTATCTTTGAAGGAATAACAGAATCATGCTCATCCTGCACCTCAATAAACTCTGATCTCCCAGCTTTAGCGTACATAACATCAGCAGGCGCTCCACAGCAGAGCGGAGTTCTTCATGAGTGGGAGAGTGGTGTTCGTTAAGGCTGCTTTCATTCCAACTGACGGCTCGAATGCTCCTCAGAGCGAGGGGAGATTTGGGGCATCACTATATGTGACAGAAGAGATTACAGAGGTAATCCTGCCTGCTCCCCAGGGAACCATCTACTCTTGGACTTGCTCTTATCAACTGATTCACACTTGCAGTTGGTGTAATTAACCAATCTCTTAATTTACACCTTTTTGATTTAGTTTCTGTATTCAGCAGAGCAATTGTACTAAATATCTCTTTTTCGTGGCTCAGCTATGTTTTATTCTAAGGCCTGAGCTCTTATCCTTTTAGCTGTGGGTTTGTGAGACTTTAGAATAAGTAGTCATGTAGTTTTGTATTACACTAGGCCTTTCCAGCTCTACACCTAATTACAAGTGTTCCTGGCTGACTCAAAGGTTTTTTATACCCCAATAGACCCGTCAGGCACTAATATAGCAAGACAAAAGCCAAACTATTGCAGCGAGGCTTCATATATCAAATTTGAGGCCCTTTTCACACTATGCAGATGACGTTGTTTTGTATATTTTGGCCCCCGATAAGCTTTCCTAAGAGTATGGATTACACATTTTCCCGTGTCCGAGTCCATGTAGGAAATATTTATGATATCATTCAAAATAAATAAACTGCTATTATCAATATTGGATTACAGCACCAAAGACATATCACATAAGAAACCAATCCTTTGGTGGCCTTATAGTCAGAAGTTTCAACTGCTCCATGCCGTGTAGACGAACACAGCAACACACTGTCATATCATGGTTGTAACCGGGGTGTTTCCTCGTGCTGCTGCTGGTTATAGGGAACCTTTGAGATGTAATTAGATTTTATCAGTCAGTAAAAGACAAGCGCTAGCCCTGGTCAACTGTGTGTGTCATGTGATTACAACATTGTACTCTGATAAAGGAGTCATTTCAGTATGAATGAACATGTTCCCTTTGGCCTTTTGTGATTCTTTCATTATGAGTGTCTCATTAATAGTTGCTCGAGTCGAAGAGACAAGTGGTTTTGACATACCTGATGGGGAACGATATTAATAATCTTATCATAACACTACTAAGACCTGCTTGTAATGTTCTGAGGCTGTTAAACTACATGTGAGTTTAACAATGTAATATTACCAATGTAATAATGGAACCATTTTTTTAATTAAAATAACTGGACACTACAGTTTTTTATATAAAACTTTCTTAAACAAGGTAAAAATTGAGTGTGCAAATGTTTTCATTCAGCAAGTAAGCTTACAGTACATAGTATTTCCACTACCAAGCTGTGTATAGCACTTTGACTAAAAGTGCTCTATAAATAAAATTATTATTATATTATTATTACCAGATCTGCACAGTTATTTGTGTAGGAAATTATATCCTTCAGGCTTGTCTATAGACAGACAACAGATTTGCAGCCCCCCCTTTTTTTTTGTGTAATATTAGTTTTAAGCTCTGTACTGTATAGTAATAAATGAATTCTTTGATTTGATTTTGAAAGCTATGGCCATAGATTCATTTCTAAAGCTGAAAAGAAAAAAGGGATGGGACAAGAGTTTTTTTTCACTTTCTCCTGCATCGGCTTTTTACAAGTTCCAGAAAAGAAAGATTGAGACATTGCTCTCATAGTTGTCTGCATGTATGATTTATTTAATTAAAAAAAAAAAAGTTCTAAATACATAAATGAATGAAATTCAGTTCAAAATGTTTATTTCAAATTTAGGTTAAGAAATAACTTTGATGTTCTAATAAGGTACTTCAGCTTAGAAGATTTGAAATAAATTGTATACAGATAAAATAGCTATGTTTCTGTGGTTTGGTGTTGACAGGAGTAATATCCATCAGGCAGAGCTGAGGCCGCCCTGCTGTCTCTCTGTGATTGCATTAGAGCTGCTCTGGCATTGCTGCCAGCTCCAAGAGAGCCCCAGGTGTTTCCTGTTGCCTGATCTGGGAGGCCTTTTACTGTTTACCTTTGTTGAAAAATGCCTCGAGACCCTCTTAAGGAGACAAAGGGTTAAAAGAAATCAGTTTAATGGGAAAATTGAATAAAAATATATATTTAGAAATGTTTTACAATGTGAGTGTTTTTAATGTGGATAACTGTAGTGGCATAACATGAAACCCATTTAATATATACACTGTATATCTTCCTGTTTGCAAGTCTACACCCACAGTAGAGTCATATAGATCCTCCCAGGAATATAGCTAGATTAATAACATTCCAATTATTCCATAAGTGATATTGATTGTCTACACATAAATGAATGTTTTTCAGCTCAAGTGAATGTAAATTGGAGATGAGATTGGTTTCTACTCCTTTTTTCAGCCTGCTTCCTTGGGCAAAATGAATAGATGGAGACTGAGAGGTTTTTATGCTGTAATAACCATATTCACCTGAATCAATAGCACAGGAGAGGAGGCAATAATGCAGACCAACAAAAAAAGATATCCAACGCAAGAGAGGTAAATAAGGTGATTTGTATTGAAGAGTAGGCTTTTCATTAAGAACAGACCTGCTCAGTGTTGACCTGCAATTGTCGTTTTCAACTGTTTTTTTGTTGTTGTTTTTTTTTTTTAACTCAAGGGGGTAAAAGTATATTCCATATCAGCACTATTTCTTGATTAGTTTTGTCCCATATAATATAAGTAAGTCATTAAGTATTCAGCTGTGCTTTTTAAATCTGTATTTACACAGTTTCTATGCGATGTTCTGAAAAACTGAACATGTTCCAGCCTGCCATTCCTCTCCCTTTTAACTATAACTTAAATTCCTTTCCTCTGTTCATCAACATTATTGCCCCCTTTAGATCTTAATTAAAGCATACTACCCCAACCCACTTTCCGCCTTAGCTCTAAGACCCCTGTGCAGTAGGATTATGGGATTACACCAGTAGGGTCCATGCCTGTGAAAGCCCTCTGTTGCAACCAGCATATAGCAAAGAGTCCCGTGGCATAAAGGAATTCTGGGTGGAATTCGTCAGTAGGACTTATGGAGCCATGGCCTTTCGAAACAGCACAGTAGGTCTCTACCGGCACAAGACTGCGTGTTTCCATACAGCGAGATCTACAGCAAGAGAGTACAAAAATGATTATTGGTGTTTTCAGAGAATTGAATTTCTTTAAACTAGAAGCCGGAATTGCACCAAAAAGAGGTGTGTGAGCGAGGTTTGGAGTTGTTGTTTGCCCCCTTAAGTATGGCAGAATTAATAAGACTATTACCTCAACAATTACCGCTCTGTGCAGCGTCTAGGATTCATTTCGGTGGAAATTCGATGCCACTAATTAAGACTGTTGCCATTGCTCTGGCGTGAGAGTGATTGTCTCAGAAGATACATTCCCTACCGAATTACAAAGGCAATTTTATGAGTTGGAAAACTGAGAGCAATTATTTTAACAAGCATAAAGCATTTTCTATCGAGCTGCAGTCCCGGCTGATCTAATATTAGTGCTCGTGCTTTAGGCAGAAAAATAAAGAGTGAAGCCAACGCTGACGAAAATGAGGCTCCCTCCTTAGGAGGCTGTAAAGCAGGGAGGTGTCGACCTCCTGCTGCTACACTCTGTGTGGTCACAGACTGTCTGGCCATGGCCAATGTAGCAACCATTTTTACAGGATGCGCACACACACACACAGACACACACACACATACACACACACACAGTAGAAAGGTACACTATATAATGCACAGCCCACATGCCAGGGAAAAACACACAGAGTGCATGTACAGTGTGTATGTGTGTGTGTGTGTATGTGTGTGTGTGTGTGTGTGTGTGTGTGTGTGTGTGTGTGTGTGTGAGAGAGAGAGAGAGAGAGAGTGAGGAGAATGTTTTCTCTAAGCTTACACTGGTTCCTCTCAGTTTATCACTTATGACAGGATCTTCATGACTTAATCACAAAACTAGACAAAACCATGAAGATTCTGTTTGTGGACTGCTCATGAAATGTAAGGTTAAGGAAAAGAATATGCTTCAAGCTTCAAAGCCATTTGTTTTAACCAAATCAGCAATAGATCAATTGCTATTCAAATGTAATGTTTTATGCCAAGACACAAGTTTAAAACTGCCTTGCTTGACTACATTTGACTTCAAGCTTAACCTTTTTCAAACATTACAGATTTATTCAGAGTTTCTGCTCATTTAAGAAGTGAAATAACCATTTATTGTACATTTGTAAGTTAAAGGCTTGATTAAAGGAGTTTCTTTGTAATCATGTGCGCATCATGTTTTAGGGTGAGTTTTTCATGTGTCTCTGCACATTTGGATTTACCATGGCATTAACAACCAGTGCTATAAATCCTTGCTTGCTTAAATATGTTTTGACACAAGGGATATCCTCAAACTTATCATAACTGATGTCCAGATTACACTTATAACTCTAACATACACCCCCAATTAGTCACTTTGTGCATTAATTAAGCTGCATTAATCTTGTGAGCACGTACAGATCGTGAGCCGAAAGTGGCAGCACCACAGGATGGAAAAAAATGGTAGAGTGGGGGTACTCGAATGTGCATGTGGGGCCTTGTGTAGGTCATGCTTCAATACACACAGAAAAAGATGTGATTAAGAATGCACCCCACAGACATGGCTAATAATCTACATTTCCTTGCTCAGATCCTCTATTAGCTGTTGCCCACAGTCCTTCCACGATCACTCTGACTTACAAAGTGTGACTTTTCACATGCGGCTGGAGCAGTAGGCTGCCCCTCCTTGCCAAAACACATGAGAGATTCCGCCACATATCCAGTCCCCACGCATTCATCAGGCCTCCCACCTCGTCCAGCAGTGTCGCCTTCATCCTCCATTATATTTCCAATTAGCATGGATTTTCAGGATTTAACATCATTTTCCCTGATACAGCTCACTGTTTACACTGCCAATGTCTCTATGGGCGCCCCTCTGAATTTCTCAAGACGAAGAAACTTGGACCATTAGTAGCACAGGAAGGCACTGTCTACTGCACTGAATGAAGCCTCTGGATTAATGGATTTAAAAGGTATTTTTTAAAAGTTAGTTGGCTTTGCTGTTTTTGAAATGAAGGGTGTGCATTTTTACAATACATTTAAATGTATTTCGTGGGAAAAGTGTATGCTGTATATATTTTAACTGCATTGTCACCTTAACAATAAAGGCATACATAACAAAGAAGTAACACACTTTTTTAAATTAAAGGTCCAATATTTAGCTTTTTCTGGTTTTGCATGTGCTTTAGGGTTTTTACAGGCATCTTGTGCATATTTAGGCACACCTATGTGTAAAAATGTATGTCTTTGTGACCCAAAAATGAGTGAACCACGGCTTGTCTTACCTCCTCCTGTTAGCTGTAGCAATAGCCGCATGTAATGCTCGGTCCCTAGCCCCCCCCTGTTGAAAATGTCACAAATCCATGATGTCACTGATCCAAGCCCATTGGATTGTTGTAGCAATACTCTCCTGGCATTACCAATATGGTAAAAGGGGCGGGAAATATCAGAAAACAAAGCCTAACGACTGACCTATTACGAGAGAGCAGATTGGCCAACCAATCAGATCAGACTTGGCACTCATGGGGAACCTTTTGTTCATTTATTGTTTTCTCTTCATGGGGTATTCTGAGTGTTAAAAATACAGACAGACATGAGAGAGCCTGCATGGAGTGGCAGTACGTGAAAACAGAAACTTTTTGTGGAAAGATTAGCGATTGTGAACGTACTTTAGTAAGCACATAAAATAGATGTATGAACCCCAAAAAGAGCATAATATGGGACCTTTAGGGATAGTTTTTTTCTGTATGATACTGTTTGGATAGTGTGAATATGTTTATATAACAGAAGACAAGCAGGTGTCAATTATTTTAGACAATCTGTATTCACAATATGGCGATATATCATCAATTAAACTAACTTAAATCTATATATTGTATCACTTATACAATAAGAAAATAGTTAAAAACCATCATTTATTATTAAATAAGACAACAACAAAAAATACAGGACAGAATACATTTAAAAAAATACAAAAAATACTCAGTTTATTTAATTAAAAATCTGTCATCTTTCTCCCCTATACGTTACAGCAGTTTTAAAAGCATGCAATGAATTCATGCCAAGTTAATAACTTCATTTTAAGTTTAATTTTTAAGTTTTAAATTAAATACTGTAGCTAGTCATCAGCATTTGCTGAAGTCGTGTTATGCATTCAATTGGGCATTTTTTGTGGCTGCCTCTACACTGAAGTTATGCATTTGCAAATTATTTCTCAAAAGAAGTATTAATAAATGTTGAATTTCCCTCGGGATCAATAAAGTATCTATCTATCTATCTATCTATCTATCTATCTATCTATCTATCTATCTATCTATCTATCTATCTATCTATCTATCTATCTATCTATCTATCTATCTATCTATCTAAAGCACTTCAGACTTTAAGTAGCTTGTGACTCTTTACACTTAAAACAATGTTTTAAATTGTGATTTACAACAACTGGTTCCCCCCCACCCCCCCCCGTTGGGCCAGTGGTGATCGGGCCCTACTGAGTGGCGTCCTGCTGCGGGGGTGCCTTTATTTTTTTTGCTTGGAAGGTAGCAACCTTGCATCATACACATACATAGACTGATTAGCAAATTCAGCTAGGTTACTTGGCCCTGAGTGTCGGCTAGCAAATGCAACAATGGCATTTGGGCGACAAAAATGTTGAATCCAAATGACCACATTTTGATCAAACATACTACTTTATTACCACACATAGGGTTTCAGCTGGAAATGTGGTCTGGGGGTGAGTTACATTTTAATCTCATGTTTGTCTGCAAAGAATTAGCTGTGGACAAAGAGTGTTTAACGGATATTCATGTACCTTAGTTTGCGCGGGAAAATAATATGTAACAAGCTGTTTATTTGACTCCATCCTCAGTCTCCTGCACATCTGGCCCTTAAATTACAGCTGCCGAAAACGAGGAGAAATTTACAGTGATCTTGACAGAATTTCAGAC
The DNA here is from genome assembly GCF_947650265.1 of Symphodus melops. Classification (NCBI taxonomy): domain Eukaryota; kingdom Metazoa; phylum Chordata; class Actinopteri; order Labriformes; family Labridae; genus Symphodus; species Symphodus melops. Next base: position 18,759,408 of record NC_136693.1, on the reverse strand, counting down.
TGGGCACAGAGCCCAGTCCCCCTGCCTCACACAGCTTTGGAGCCCTGAACACACATGGGGGCCATTATTTGTAAAGTAGCTGCGGTGGCACCAGGGAATGGTTTGAAAAGATTGTGTGTGTGAATGCTTGAACATGCAGCCTGAGTATGTTTACTCTCTGTTATCACGTCCACACATCTCCAGTAAGTGGCGGAGAGAGAGTGTGTCGTGTCGTGGAGGAGGAGATATGGGGGAGATTATTGTGCTGTTTAAACCTAAAACTGTCCCGCCCACTCCTCTCTCTCCTTGAAAATGGATTATCTTTTCAAGTATTGTAAAGCACTTGAGTGAAATGTTTGCACACACATTTATCGCTCTTGTCAACTGGCAGTGAAATCCTGTCACATGTGTTTATTGCTGCCGTAGATAACAGAGAACTTTGCAAGTCTGTGTGAAAAGTGAGGAGTTCTGAGGGCTGACAATTGGTACAAGATTGATTTTTAAAATGAACATGAAAGAACATATTACCTGACACAAAAAAAAGCAGAAAACACATGAGCCAAAAGAAGAGAGGGGGTCATACAGTTTTAGAGAAAGAGGATAATATCTCTGGCGTGTAGCCCCCAGAGTAAAGCCACTGGTTGGTCATGGCTCTGGGCTGCAGACGGACCGTCTCCTTGCAGTGCTGGGTGAATTAGGCTGTGGTTCCACTGCAAACCTCAGCCAGCCTCAGCAATGTGCTAAACCCAGACGTGACTTATGGCTACCCACCAGAGATTTGGCTTCTGGACCAAGGACTTTCACCGCAAGGCGGAAAGCAAAGACATTTCATCACAAGCGCCACAGAAAAGAAAGTGGGACAACACAGGACATATGTTTTGCCCCGTTAAGATGCCTCTAAGTGTGCTAGCTAAGCTTGGTCCGGTCTCACCAATAGGCAACAGTTTTGTACAGTGCCAGGCTTTGCTCACAAACATGGTCAGAGAAAAGCCACAGGGCAGCAAAGTTCTCCTGAGGTCGGGTGACCACAGGCCTGAGGGATACTCCCAACTAGGACAGCTTTGAGCATCAGTGGTTAGAGCTGGTTGGAGAATGTTACCTACTTTTTAAATAAACCTCCCCACTCCAAATTTCCATAAACTGAGGATTCACTTTCAACAGATCCTTGAAAGTAAAATAATAGGCCTATGTATTTCTAGGAAGAGTATAGCGTGGATTTCCGTAGGCCAGCTAATCATACATGTAAATGTCTACCAATGAGACTATGTCTGTAGGTAATACATATTACTAACAGCATAGGGTCTCCAACAAAAACACGTTTTGTCTCTTTTTCAGTCATAAGGGCGCAATTAAGTTTTTTCATAACAAGTCAAACCACAATGTCAGTGCTGTCTTAAGCCTCCTCTGCATGCACTGCAGAGTGAGCTCAATGTTCTCTCCTTGTTCAAACATGTTCTGATAGTTTTATACACAACTTTGCATGTAAGTTGATAAAGGACTCTTAGTCGTTCTTTTTAAAGAGGATAACCTTCACTTAATCAGACACTGTTTGAGCATCCTGCTTGTCATTGGATCTCATTTTCATGCTCAAGATACAAGATGCCACACATAACCATGCATTTTATGGTTTTCATTCAATTAAAAATCACTCCAAACGAACTGCTTTGTATTGTTAGTTGGCCCATTTGAAAAAAATGCAATACATTTGTCAGACCTGACATGTGAATTGGTGACCGTCCATGATGAGATTTACAGTTTAATTTGCAGCATACAGTCATTTATTGATCTGAAAAAAAGCTTATTAGCTTCCTCATATTCGCTGAACAACATGTATCTGTCATTCCTCACATGAGCAGCAGGTTCCTTCAAGAAATCTATGGCTCTGTCAGTTACACTGCAGGGAGTTAAAGAATGACCTCCCACAATACACAGCTGTCTGGACTATACAATACACAAATTAATTCTTAAAGCTTGAGGGAATGCTTGCACTAATCTACATTTCGGAGAAAACTCATTCTTTACCTCATTTTGTTGGGTTAATTTGAAAAATTGAGATATGATGGCCATAACAACCTTCAACTGTGATCAACTTTAAGGGGATAAAAACACTCAGCTTGGTTTTCAATTGTCATATCTAGAACTCTTTGATTGGCACAACTTAGAAAGGCACAATATTGCAAACTGCTACTTCATTCTTCATCTCTATAAATAAAGTGTTATTTAGATAACATAACCTCGAAAAACTAAAAACTGACATTACTCAGTAGTGCCTAAATATTTATAGATTTAAGAGGACAGTGCACATTAATGAAAATAGTGCAAGATTGTAGCCACGGGCTAATATCCACCTGTATCCCTTTGGCAGGTTGGTGGTTCACGCATATATACATTTACTTAAAACCACAATGGCGAGTAAAAAACAAACAACATAAAGACCAAACCAGAACATAAATTGTACATTAGGTGAAATAGACACATACACAAAGAATAAAAGTAGCTGTGTGATGTTGTTCAAAACAAACCAGGATAAAGTGACCTTCAGAGTTTAAGTGCTTTAAGTATGTGTTTTGGTTGATAAAGATTTTCAGGGTAGTTAAAAAAAAAAAATTCTATTTACCACATACTGTATGTCCTGCTTAGAAATTATACATCTTTCAAAATGGATTATTTTAATGCAAATTGTTTGCATAAAAATAATCCTTTTGATTAATATTAATATAAAAAGGGAAACTCCTTTTGATAAATATAAAAGCATTTGATTTGATGAAATAAAGCAGAATGTGTGTGTCAGAATGTGTGCTTTGCTATTACAAGCCAACATACATATTCAGAAAGCCCATTCATAGCAAATTAAAACTAGCACTTCAAAGTACTTTACAGTTGATGAACATCTGATTTTGATAATGCATTTATTGGGGATCCCACCTCTGTCTGGGTTGATTCAGCCTTCAGAGAGTCACCTTATATCACGAGAAGACATGTAAAGACATAGGCTGTCACAGACTCTATCTTACTTTCGGTTTGGATGTGAAAACAGCAGCAGAGCATTTATACAGCTTCACTCTAACACTTTTATTGGCCATCATCAGTCTTGTTTAAAGCAAGCTTGCATTAGAGACGGGTTTGCTGGGGGGAAATTGCCCTTCTTTGATAATGTGGAAGGCTGATGGTGGTGGGGGGGCTAAGGGAAAGAGACTCAGTAATTAAACTGTACAGGTGATTCATCCAGAGAGAAGGTGGTGTGTTACAATCTGACAAAATAGCAGTGAAGATGGAGCTTAATTGCAAACGCTGGCTGCAGCTGAAATGGATTGTTCTTACTGGGGTGTCTGTCTTTGCAGAAGCCATGCTGTGAGGACGAGTTTATCTATGTGAGCATTTACCGCCTTTACTTTATGTGTGCTCGCATGTATAAATACAAAATATGTCAATATCATTTGCCTTGTGTTCTTAGCACCAATGGTTCTGGGAGGAAATCAAAGACAGTGCACATCACAAATCGTTCTTATCTTGACCTCAAACAACTTGTACATAAAATGATTCATCTAATTTGTTAACTGGCCAATTTAATAACATAAGCCCATATAATATAATAACAGGATGAAGTCCTTCTTCTCTACAGTCATATTTCTGAAACTGACCAGCTAAACTGTAACAATGAACACAGCTGTTTAGAAACAGTTGAATCAATTAGGCTCTTTAGTCTGTCCTCTTTTTTTCTGCTCCAGCAGAGTGTTAAATGAGAAAGTCTAACAACCACTCTCAATTTCTCTTTGTTTTGTTTGTTTCTTCAATGATCAATGGAAGGAATGCCTTCCTGATTGCTACAACAGCGTGGTACATGCCTGAATAATTTAAGATGTATTACACCTTGATCTTAAATGACTTCATATCATTAGCTTGACTGCTCATTCTGTTTCCAACCTGAAAACCATCATCTTGTGATGCATGGTTGGGAGGTGCCATTGTAGAGAATGACTCAACAGTTGTCAACCATGTTTTCTTGTTTGTATGTTTATTGCTGTTACATCACCATTCTTGAATATGTTTGAATGAACCGGGGCAACGTGGGATCCAATCCTTAGCTCCTGCAGCCATGCAAGACACTAAACCCCAAGTTGCTCCCTATGCTTCATCTGTGGCATATTCATTTTTTTTATGAATGGGATTTGTTCATAATGATGAACAATTTACATACAACATCATGTGTAGGTTTGAAAAACAATGTAAAAGCGCTTTGAGTCGTCAGAAGACTCGAATAATGCTATACAAGAGAGTCACAAGTGCTACATGTCAATTTAACTAAATGCATTCAATAAGGCTATTCTATTTGCTTGTAATGGTAGTGACAAACAAAAAAATGCTTTCCTCTTTCGGTCCTGATATTTGGTACAATGTCTTGCTACCAATGGAAATATATATATATATATATATATATAAATGTAGAAATACTAGACCTTGGTGAAAACTGTAATATAGGAGAAACGAGGTAATAGGGGAGAATAACCGCTCTAAACTGCAGAGGATAACTCAAACACAGAGTCCCATATAAAGTAACGGATTTACTGAGTTTAATCCCTTTTCAAACAGCCTATACAATGAAGCTGGGACCTAATCTATGGGAATTCACAGTCTATTTCCAATGTTTGGACAGAGAGGATCCACAGGGGTGTCCTGGCCGATCACTGCCATAACCTTGAGTAGGAATCAGGCTATTTTCTGCACAATAATTGCTCTTATTACCAAGAAATAAATGGGGTCTATACTTATTTCATGCTCAGGTGAAGACTTCTCCAACATGTTGAATTATCTTGTTCTTCGTTTGGACAGTGACTGAGCCCAAAATATTCAGTGTTCAGTTATTTGAAAAGCCGAATGGAGAGGAGTATTGGATTTCAAGCTTCCGAGTCATATGACCTTTTCCCAGATTTTCACAGCCATACAGCCAGGAACAAATCCCCAATGAAAGTTATACAATCCATCGCCTTGGTTGACTCGTTTTAACATGTACCCTGTTTTGTTTTGTTTTAAAATTCTCATGAAATGATGGAAGTCATGAGTATCCATGAGTATATGTGTATAACCAAATAATTAGGTATTTTTAAGTGGTCCAAATATATTCTGAACAAAGAGATAAGTACTGCCAACATGTTTCAGGGAGAACCCTGGTTCGCTTTTTATCTTTGAATAATTAATCCCAGACTCTGAAAATTTAGCAATTCATGACCTTGATAGTGGGCACATTAAAGAGGGGAGCATTTACTAAACGTGAAATTATATGCGACTAGAAAGGCGAAGCTACATCACCAGAGTCACCCCAGAGTAAACAAACGAGTTCAGCAAGCAGAGGGGGGATTACCATATCTCCACTTAACTTATTTTATCCTGTGAGAATCATCAATATTAAAGGGTAAGGAGAGGGAGAGAAACTGCTGAGGTGGGCTTTTAGCAGCAGGGTGAACCACTGTGTTTAAGGAGAGAGATAAATGAGAGATCTCCCTGGAATCTACAAAGAGAGTAAACATAGTCTTTTTATCTTTTCTTTGCACCGTACAAGGTCTCTTCATTTTTAACACATTTTGATGTCACAACCACCCTTCTTTCCCATCCTTTTTTTCTTGTTGAATTGCTTTGTATAGTCAACTTGAGCGTCTGTTTTCTATTTTTTTGTTTTACTCTACAAAAACCAGCATGCAAACATTGACCAGACAGTTTTATCATATTTGCATCCACACTTGTGCTTGTATTAATTCAGTCATGGATGCATTTTGCAGCTCATTGCAGTTTTGACTCTTAATGAGGGTAACTCTAACTGAGGACTGACCTGTGCTTGCCTATGTGCCTTTGGGCTAAATGCCAATAAAGATGCTGTGTATGGCTGTCATGACAGTGTTGTGCATACTGTATGGAGGTATATTCTGCCTCAGGGCTGCCAGAATCAGCACACAGACTTTGTCAGGTAGTGACCCTGCAGAACAAGGAGCAGACTGCTGATCTATGGATTTTAGTTCTGTTTACCTTACCTTTCAGTCAACACCAATAAACACTCTGAAATAAAGATGAGCTTGAAAGCTCCCCAACCCACAAAATGGCTTTAAATAGTAAAAATGTAAGCATGACGTCTGAAATTGTTCTCATTCAGTATCCACAAAATGTGTGGAAGTAAATATTCAGAATTAACAGAAAATACATACACATATAAAGTTATATTACTCACATCACTCAAATTTATTCTGATCCAGGTGAAGAGGCAAAAAGACCAGACATCGGACCGTAAGTGACTTCAGATCCCCCTTTTTATTCTCGAAGCCCTGAATGCATGCATGCTCAAATCCGTTTAGTATTGGCTATTGCTATATAATTACAGGGCTGTGTTCCCTTGCAAAAGCTCCACAAAAGCCAACAAATAGATTATTAGATGCCTGAACTTAACTTTTGCAGCTGAAATACAGCTGCCGTCTACAATACAGCACTCAATATTTGACTTTTGGGCAATGCTAACAGTGGGTTTAAACATTCTACAGTGTGAAAGTCTTGTCCTTCACCATTTTGTTGATTAAGTCTTGTAAAGTATATCTATATGTATACCCATTTCAAACCCACTATCAGTTTGAAAGTTTGCTTTTTATATCCTGCTTTGGATTGAAATTAATTTCTTATACGTTGAAATACTAAACACAATGCACCTCAGACTCCATATTCCATTCTGGGATTTGGGTTTTCAGCGGTTTCACCACACACAATATCGTTAACACGTGTTATACAAGGTCATCACACAATGTTTCATCTCTTCAAGATTATTTGGTTCCTGCACACATCTGTACACCTTCAAATACAGGACACATGCCAGCAAGGGCAGACACAGCTCAGAGGGAGGCTACTGCTACCTCCCAGGAGCCCAGCCCAGCCTCCAGCTGATATTAGTTATCGATATTTTACTGGCTGCCATTAAAAAATTTAAGAGGGTGTAAGTAGACACAAAAAACAAAGGATATCCTTCATGAAGTGAGGTCATGTGGGGCAGTAAAATTTGGCTTAAAAGGGTTTTATTTAATGATGTAAAATTTGCCCTGATGTGTGAAGCTGTGGGGTCGCACAGCATTAAGGAAGGAGCTTCTGTGCTGTGGTATTCTGCCAGCTCTCACTGCCTCAAGCCACAAAGATTACGATGTTGGTGAGGACTGCTTTCTGCATGACTGCAACCCAGAGAACTTCATAGGGAGCTTAATGTTTTAATGTGTGGGTGTGTATGGGTAGTTTGATAGATCAGACAAGCTGACTTTATATCTTACCTGAAGCTTACTCTCTCTAGTTTGGTCCAGACCTTGATGTTAATCTCTATATTGGTTGGTAAATGGCAAATAGACCTGAGTTTATGTCATGCTTTATTAGTCTTCTGTTTTAGTGCAGAGGTTATGGATTAAGTTACATATTCCATTCCATAGCCATACATGTGTTTTCATGTATATCTTTTCCAAAATTAGAGCGTGCTCAATGAACTATATGATCTATATATTTGTTTACATTATCAAGTTGAATAAAAGCATTGATCATAGTTATTTTGTTACTAAAAATGAAAAAAAAGTTATTGAAATGCTTTTGTTATGTCAGAAACTAGCAAAGTTGACTTACCATTCAGTTAAAAAAAAAATACGCCAATTGATTTTTTTTTCTAAATATGATTCCAGTCAACTTTGAAGTGGTAGGAAGTTGCTATTGTGGCTAACTTTAGCGAGTTACCAAATACTTCACAAAAAGATGCTTTATATGGCTAGATATCTGGAGCTCCTGTAAAAAAAATTGTTTTTCTTTTTTAAGACCATATAGCCCCGTTTCCACTGAGCGGTTCGGCTCAGTTCGTCTTGGTACATCGCACATTTTGCGGCGTTTCCATAGACTAATCCCGGGAAAGATTCCCAAATAACCGATCCGTACTGTCCCACTTTTTGGGACCCTTATTCAAGAATATCGAGCCGACCCGAAAAGGTGGAACTAAACACTGCAGTCCATTGACTGGTTGAAAGAATTGTCACCTCCTGTGTTACATCGGCAAACAAAACTCAGCCGTGTTTAAACCATTGACTGTAATACACAGCTGATTGTTTACATCTGTATTTCTCCTCGGGGCACACAGCCTTCTCTGAAACAAAGCTTGATTGAGTTCTTGTAATAAAGAGTTACATGCCAATGACAAAGTGGATGAACTGCTGGATGTTTCCAACGTTGGTTTTGTTTGTGTAGCGTTTTTCTTGTTTGAATTTATTAGTTAGCGGTTAGCTGCTATTATATGACACTATTTACATAGCTTCTATCGTCATCCAGGTTACACGCCGCCAACCAAATAGGGCACGGGTGGCTGTGGAAAGGCAAACGGGATTGGGCTTAATCGAACCAAACCGTACCAAACTGTACTGATCCGTACCGGACTGCTGTGTGGAAACGGGGCTTATGTGATATGATATAACAAAACAGCCAAGGGTATAAAATTGATCAACAGACAACTTTTGAAATTGAGTCTGAGTGGACCATACTCTCCGCCTCCATTGACGAAGTTGCCGCTCTGAGCTGTGATCCCAGGGTCTCTGGTGCCTTTTGTGGCGGCAAACTCCGAACCCGGTGGTGGACACCAAAAGTAAGGGAGGCTGTCGAGCAGAAGAAGGAGTCCTATCAGGCCTTGCTAGCTTCAAGGACTCCTGAGGCAGCTGACAGGGACTGGCAGGGCAGGTTCGCCGCAGCCTGGACTGTCATGGAGGCAAAAACTCAGGCCTTAGAGGAATTCAGGGAGGCCATGGAGGAGGACTTTCAGATGGCCTCAAGAAAATTCTGGCAAACCATCCGCCACCTCAGGTGGGAGAAGTAGTACTTCACCAGTGGTGGTTGGGGGCTGCTGACCTCAACTGAGGATGTAGTCTGGTGGTGGAAGGAATACTTTGAGGACCTCCTCAATCCCACTGTCACGTCTTACATGTGGAAGCAGAGGCTGAGTCCTCAGAGGTAAACTCGTCCATTACTCAAGATGAAGTCACAAGGTTGTCACAAGGTTCCAGAGTACTGGAGGGGAGGATCAGGCCATTAGTCGAACCTCAAATCCAAGAGGAACAATGCGGTTTTTGTCTGGGCAGGGGAACACTGGACCAGCTCTACACTATCCATCAGGTGCTCAAGGGTTCATGGGATTTTGCCTTATCAGTCCACATGTGCTCTGTGGGGGGGGGGGGGGGGGGGGACTGGTTGCTCCAGGTAGAGGAGTTTCAGTATCTTGGGGTCTTGTTCACAAGTGGGGTGAGGATGGAGCGTGGGATTGACAGACGGATTGGTGCAATTTACCAGTCAATCTTCGTTCTTGCCCTCACCTACGGTCAAGAGCTTTGGGTCATGACTGAAAGAACAAAATCCCGGATACAAGCGGCTGAAATGAGCTTCCTGTGCGGTGGGGAGCTCAGTCACCAGGGAGGAGCTCAAAATTGAGTCGCTACTCCTCCATATCAAGAGGAGTCAGCTGAAGTGGGTCGGGAATCTGTTCTGTATGCCCTCAGCCTAGGAGGCCTCGGGGTAGACCCAGGACATGCTGGAGAGACTATGTCTCTCGGCTGGCTGAGAACACCTCAGGTCCCACCGGAAGAGCTAAAGGAAGTGTCTGGGGTGAGTTAAATCTTATACTTAAATCAATATGCAGATATGAAACTTGAATTTTATCAGAAAGCTTCAGGGAAATAGTTCCTTACTGCTAGTTTAATTACAGTATGTATTTCCAAAATGTCCAACACAGAATACATGTATTATATGATACATATTGGGTGTTTCACTCAACATATATGTTCACAGATAACTTTAGCATGTAAAGTTGTGATACTGTGTTGCCTATGGTTGGCATGGCCACCATGGAGTGGGAGGTCTCTTCCATGTGCTCTGACTTCTCTCATGACAGGAAAGCCACAATGATGAGGAATTTGAGCATTGTGGTTAAAGTAATGAGAGCAAGCTAACAAACAATGCCCCTCGGTCTCCATGCCTCCCTATCAAACCATCCTTATTGTTTTTCCCATTATATGTCCTCTTACTCACTTAATATTCGACACTTCCTCTGTGTCCCTTGTGTCTTTCAATGTTTACTTCTTCTGAAACACCCACCAAAGCCCTTGAGGCTTCTGGGTAGTAAAATATCATCAGAGGCCGTCTGAGGTGGAGTTGAAAGATGAGCTTTACACAAAACAACTATAACAAGACTGACTGTTATTATAGCTTAGAAACAATGGCCTCATACATGTGACTGCTTTCACACTGACAATATTCTAAATCACTGTAGAAAGAACAGTATGTTTCTTGATTTTTTCTTTTAAAAGCAGGTCAGCTCCCCCTAGATAACCTCAGTGTACGTACTTATTCCATTAGAGTGATGAAAATATTTCCAACTAGGTTAAAATCCAATTAGCTTGTTTTGTGTGTAACCTTCTGTGCATTTACTTGTGTTTCATGTGGTCAACATACCAATAACGACGCACCAGAAACTATATAGATAATGAACATATCCACAGTGAAGTCATTAATTCATAGCTTTCACCTTACGTCACACTCGTATGGAACTGCCTATCTGGCAGACAAGAAAGGCTACTAAGCAGTAACTGGTCTCAGTTTCCTGATATGTATTTTTATCCGTTTAATTTTCCAATTTGATACACTTACCAATGAGGAGGGGAGCCCGAGTATTGCCTCTACAGAATTAAATCTGATAAAGAAATCAGAAAGAAGGGTGTTTGTGGATGAATGCAGTTAGACCCTTCACGGCCCGTGACATTGGACTTCTCCTCATCCTCCCATCAACTATAGTATTGACTGAATATTAATATTCCTGCTGTTAACCCAAATTAGAACATTGAAATTCACAAGTGATCCTATTGCTAGCTAACACTATATACTATAGCTAATGTTAGCTAATTAGCACACACCTTGAATGATGAAGAAATTCTTGCCATTCACTTCTCAAACAGCAGCATTATTGACCTTAACCAATCAAAAATACATAAAGCTGCCTGTATGTATCGTAAGTTTATCTTGATATCTTAGTTTTATTATGGTTGTCAGTTAATGCAAACATGCTTTTTCGGAGATGTTAAATTAAAAGCCTGTGCTGCTGCAGATCTACAATTTTTTCTATGGTAGCTGTTACTTTCCTGGATTTATTGCCCTCCACACTGGTGACGTCACTGAAAGCTATGAATTGGCTGGATGACTTTAGGAGACCTCGAGTTTGGCATTCTGTGCTTAGCTATGTTAGTTAACTGCAGAAATAAGTTACAACAAGAAATGACAAGAAACAACTAACTTACAATGGACTTGGTGAATGGACTTATCGCTTTTTTTTGTCTTCTGACTACTCAAAGCCCTTTTAGACCTGTCAAACATGTCAAAACCTACCCATTCACACTCTGATAGCAAAGGCTGCTATATTTAGTAACCATCAGAACTAACTAATCCCATTTATACATTCATACGCCACTGATGGGAAAAATTCTGGGGTAACTGCCCAAGGGATCTAACCCCCAACCGGTTGAGAGGTTGACTCTAACAAACTGAGTAACAGCCAACCAGTCTTCCAGTCAATACATGCATGGCAAACGCACACTGCAAGCTGAGAATAAGGGTTAGCAGATAAATAATAGAATAAAAGATTTGTTTTACCAAAGAATATATTTCTTGAACAGCCTGTTGGAGGAGCACAGCAAGCCATACAATTTATCTCCCAACAACACAAACATGACTGACAACATAGCCAGCCTTACAACCATGTAGATTTGGTAGTGACATTTTAAAGTTGGAGAAGTGAATCAATTCTGTGCTGTATTTCCTGAGGTAAATACGCAAACTTTCCTCAAAGAAAAAAATGGTCCCCTGAACACTGCGTAGACCTTAAAAACTACCAGAAGAGTTACAGTTTCACTGTTGCGGACCCTCCATTATAACTTCTGTGGTAGCTTTTTTTTTCTACAAACAGTGTGACATTTTCCTCTAAGGACAGTTTGTGTACAGTTCTCAAACTTTCACACATATCTACCAAATCTACAGCGCACCTTTAATATGACAGGTCTATCAACACAAGAGAAGTTACTTTTAGAAACGGTGATGGTACTTCTAGCCCCTTGTGAATTTATCTGAAGAGATTTTTTCTTCTAAAATAGATGCATTGAGAACACATTTCCTTTAAAACTGCACCAAACTGTGCACCTTCATCTTATTTGCCAGTGTTGTGAGGCTTCATCTTCTCATGCCAGTGAATCACAGAGTAAGACAACAAGCTGGCTTTAAGATAAAAACTTCTTCTTTATTCTGTTACACATCCTCTGTCTCATCTACCTCTGTCCTCTTCCTTTACTTCTCCATTGTTTTCCTCTTCTCATTCTCGTCAATTCCCCTCACCTCTGTACTTCCTCCATTAATTGCATGGTTCCCTGTGTTCCCATTACCATTCTTATGGGAGGTACTATCATGAATAGCCAACCTTGAAGTTTGGCTTTTCAGCCCGGCACCACGTCCCATTTGGCCCAGCTATGGTGGAAAAGCCGAGTGGCGACCACATAATGACCAGTGTCTGAGGGCTTGGCTAATTTTTCATGTTCTAACAGGCAGCTGACTCCCAAGCTCAGACTGAGGGCTAATGTAAGGTTTGTCAGTGCCCTCAAGGGGTCATAAAACAGGGCAACCTCCGCCTCTGATCTCTTTTGCACTATCTTTACAAAGAACTCCATGACAGCCTTTAGTTGTTGCAGTAATAAATGACAAATTCTCATTAAAAATGCGAGATACTTTTTTCTAAACAACTTGCAAAGTCAAGAATTATGAATCTAACAGTAAAATATAAGAAATTTGCAATTGTTGGTTGAAAAGTATTAAACAGGGGAGATGGTAAAAAAAAAAAAGTGTGTCATATGGAGGAACTGAATTTCCTCTTGTGGGATTAATGAAGTACAAATAGTACTTCATACTTGATAATATTACTTTTGTTCTTGCCATCTGACCTGAGTCCGACAGAGCAGCTGCTCCAGATCTACATGCCTTAAACTTAAATCTCTTTCGGCCTGGTGACACTACTATTGGTTTTATTCTGTGTGGTTTTACTTCAACAAATTGCACACTTCTAACAGGCAGAAAGATACACTTCCATTATGTATAAGTGGTCTTAGAAATAACTAAATATGGTTCTGGAAAAAGTTTATTCTGATTGTTTGTTAAACTCCAATTTGGCTACAAAAGATGTGGTTGACTTTAGATTTTAAATAGGTTAGCTGGGAGAGTGCATCTAACAAAAATGTGTTGTGCTGTCTCGATACACTAATTATTTGTAGGTATAAAAAGCACAAGGCTCACAGATGAGCTGGAGTAAGAAAAATAGACCACCTTGATGGTGACCCACATAATCCATTATGTAGATCCAAGTAATACTCACTTTCTATGTTGTGTGGCTTCTTGGGAAGTTCACAGTACAACTGTCGACATTAATTTCCTATGTGTGTATGCATACTGTTCTATAAAAATAACTGAAGGTGTAACATAAATCCACAATGACTGATTACCCCACACACCACCTCAACAGTACAACGTATACCTCCCCACTCACGAGAAAAATCGCATTTTATAAGCGCTATTTGTTTGACTTTGAGTGATCACCTTTGCACCATTTTGTGATGTCTGTGTGTTGTATGCAGACTTTGAATACCACCCTAATAACTGTTAAGAAATGTTCTTGTGTTTGCACTAAATGGGATAGCATGCATTGCAACACACATCAAAAATGAAGTCAATTGTCAAGTATGCTTCATCATGACGATGCAATGCTTTTCCAGTACTACCAGCATTTTGTCTTCCTTTCAGAAATATATGAAATCAGCAGTATGCTCTTTTTAACAATAAATTGCTGTAACAATGCTACTTCTCCTCTAAACCACATAAGTCTCTTTATCAGGTGTGACCCTAACAGATACCACAGTTTCACAACCTTTATTATATTAGAAAGACAACAAAGTTGTGCTCTGACAAAGCTTTTATCTCTTCCCCGAAATGCCTCTTTGTGGCTTTCCTGTGTGAGGAACACAGATCATTTGTCAGCTTCTCAATGAACCCGTACTTTTTCTTGAGGTCTTCCAATGAATGCTTGTTGTTACTGCTAGACAGGATGTGGAAATTTGGTGTCTTTACTTACAACTTACATATAACCTCAGCAAAAGTACCTTGTGGCCATGTGGAATGTCTCACTCATTGAATAAAGAGACAACTACTTTTTAACAAAAATGCATCAGACAATCTTTTGTTTTGTTTTGCGCCAAATCAAATACTTTGAGAGAGATTGAAAAAAAAAAATATTAATAATTAAGGACAATTGTGGTTTCCATAATGTAAACTTTGCAAATCTATGTGAATTTTGTAAAGCATCATTTGTTCATAATAGGCTGAAATCTACAGATAAAGTGAAACAATTTGATGTGTGGCAGAAATGTTTTTTATAAAACCAATAGTGTGTTTCAGCAGGAATAAAAAATCCAATCCTTTGGAAAGGTTTGCTTTAGTGCAGGGCTCAAGGACACTTGAATAAGGCACATGCTTTCTGACACACTGGGCTCCACATAAAGTACAGACAACTGAATATTGACATGAACAATTATTGACTTATAATACAGAAAAATAACGTTATATATTAAATATGATAACATGTTCAGAAGAGAAGTGGACGGTGCAAAATAGCTCAGGGTTTGTATAATGCCAGTGGCTGGAAATCTAATGTAAAAGTGACGCAAAAGAGGCCAACCTTAAGAGGAGGTTGGAAAAAGAAAGGATGGTAATACCAATTTGGGGTCTGTGGCTTCACGGGAGCTTCTAAAGCAGAGACAAACCTAGCAATTCACCTAAATTTAAGTCCTTTAATTCATAGTATCTATAACAGATAGCTGTCAAACACATAAGCAAGCTAAAAGACATTGACACATCCAGGTACATAGGGGTATATGGTTAGGAATTTAAAGGCTGTTGCAGATTTCTTTACACAAGCTTTGCTGACCACAATAAAGATCGACCAGGGGTGAGGGGTAAGAGCTGAGACTTCTCTCTTTCATACATTGGTTGCTTTTTACAGTCGGAGTTGCAAATTCAGATGCAGGTTGGGTCACAACTAAGATGTAGAGGTCCAAATGTATTTATCAGTATCTAGTTGCTATTGTATCTTATATAGGGGGCGACTATAGCTCAGTTGGTCGAGTCATCTTCATTCAATCGGAAGGTTGGGGGTTCAAAACCCCAGTTCTTGCAATCACCTGTGTGGTGTGTCTTTAACACCAAGTTGCCCCTTGTGTTGGCATTGTGTGAATGTTTATGAATGGGACTTCTGATGGTCACTTTACATAGCAGTCTCTGCAATCAATCTATGAATGGGTAGGTGTGACATGCAGTGTGAAAGCACTCTGAGGAGTCAGAAGACAAGAAAAGCAGTAACAAGCTCAAGTTAATTGACAAAGAGACGAAGGGCAGCCATTTTTTCTACAAGGGTAGTTAAGGCAGAGGGCGTGTGATTTTAAAGCACAGCCTCGACTAAAATGTGTTGCAGGAAACATATCTTATTGTGTCTGATTGTGTATGTGTCTCATTTTGTTATATGTTGAAATCCAATGAAACTCTTTATGACAAGATTTTTTTTTTCATATTGGAGAGAACCAGAGACATGAGGGACACTCCAGCCGTCGAAGGACACGCAGTTTGTATTTGTCTCTTTATGTATGTATGTATGTTTTTAAGTATAAAAGGAGGAGGTGGAGCTGTCAATGGCTCATCTCATGGCCCTCCATCCGTCAGGACTTAAGTAGTTTTCTAACAGTACATTGACCTTGAGTGCCTGGTATCGATTTCCTGTGGTGTCGCACTGAGAGGGGTCGTTACCACATGGCCCCTACCATGGGGTGTGATCAGGAACAGATTCCTGAAATCCCGATGCGATGGTGATGGATCGCCACCCTCTGAAGACCATCAATCCTCACCTACCGTAACCACGGTGACACCTGCACTGAATTTATCATCATACAAGCCACAGACCTGGTAAACACAGGGACACATTGTTACAGCATGAAAATAAACTTTCACACAGGAACAAACAGATACACGCTTATTCATGTGTTCCATGTCTGACCTTAGCAGGGAGCCATATCAACACATTACCTCCCCCAACTCATCCCTGACAGTCCCAGTGCTATCTGCAGGAGACGTGTGATGAGAGCAAGATAACATTTAGATTGCCATTGTGACAAGGAGATGTATGGCTAAATAAGATTGTTTCCAGATATAGATGTTATGCTCCAAATAGAAAATTGCCACACTATACTCCAGAATCTTACATACGGAATAGATGTCCTCATGCTATGACATAGCAGTAGTAGTTTTAAAGTATGATAGAGAGAAAAAAACTGTACTTTATTAAATTAGGGCCATGCATTGTGCTTAATATTGATCAACAATAGCCATATTCAATTGTTTTTTATATTCTCACTAGCTCAGGTTTGGAGGCTCAAATGTTGTTATACTACAGCCATGTATGTGTTCCAGTTCACTTGGAATATAAAGGTGCAGTCTGGAAAATTGTTTCCAGCTTTGTTTTCCAGCTTTCCCAATTGATGAGGAAGACAGTGAACATGGAGCCTTATTTCATCGGAAAAAAACTCCATTGTTTTTGTTAACCAGTTAGCTGATTTGATTAATGATGGCATCTCTGGTTATACATATTTGACAGAAAAAAACTTCCTGGCTTTTGTCCTGCATGTGGTAATCCTGGTATCTTTTGGTCTCTCACCATCTAATGATTTAACTTTTTAATTTGTTGTCTTTTCATCATATTTCTATCACATACTTCCTCCATCCCTTATTATCTCTCAGGGCAACAGGCACGGCTGCAACTGGTGTTGTCTCAAGGGGAGTGGTCTCTGGTGCCATCTAGACCACAGCTCAGAGCCTGAGCTGCAGGCCCCATGTTGAGGAGAGGGGCTTATAAGCTTTACCCACCAGGAGAACACTCCCTCAGCACAATGCTCCTTTTCACTCAGTTCCTCCAGAGGCGTCACACAAACTCCACCATGAGACTGAACCAGAGGTTTAAGGCCAAGCACACACGCAGTCAGAAGGCACAAGCACACATACAAGCTCTTTGAGGATCTCACACACATCTCGCTCCCTATTTCATTAACTCTGACAGCAAAAGAGATTAATGCAACGCATCACTAACAGCAAAAAGCAGCACCTAGAGCCCAAAACTTCTCGATATGCAGATGCTTTCCTCCCAACATCCTCAAACTAAGACTTGGATTAGGTTGGATCAAAGGATAAAGACTGTAATCAATCAGTTTCTTTTCTTTACTTTTTTTAATCTCGGCTCTTCTAACAAAAGTTCAACTTTAAATGCTTCTTACCGTCTTAATGAATTTGAAATTGTTTGAATATACAAACAATTACAAACAACATGTGCTTCATAGCCTTGCGGTTACAGTATGTTCTCGAAGCTGGCCGCCACGAGCCTCAATAGTTTACTGAATGTCAGTCCCCAAGCTCAAACCCCTGTTTATATTGTTATCCAAAGGCCTGTACAATAAAGGCATAAAAAGGCTTAATAAACAATAAAGTATGGCACAAAATGTTGTCTTTTTTGTATTGTGCTATTCCTTGCATTGAAACTATCAACGTCAGCCTTTTTGTATTTCACATGATAATCTTGCAATAAAGTAGAACTGTAGAAATTAAAATCTTTCAAATGCTAATTTCCTTAACATTCTCTCTCAACATTCAAAATGTCTCCCTTTGATCCATTTGGTTTGACACTGGAATTGCCCCATCTCAGCAGTTTGATTGAGAGCCCAAGAAGACAGGACTAATCTATCTACACATTGAGGATGGCCTTGCCCATGCTCCAGAGCAGCAGGCTTTGATAAGGAATGGCTTTGAATGATTCCTTGAACTATTGATTGACTCGGAGATGACATTCGACAGGAGAAGAAAAAAGACAAAAGAGAAGAGGCGTCAGTGGAATAATCCCTTATTATGCCTTAAAGGAAATGTTAAAAGATGTAAATAAAGATTTTTCCATTTCATATGAATACTTTTTGTGTTGTTTATTTACATGGACCTTTTTTATTCTTAATTTCTTGTGTTAATTAAGCACCAAGAGATCTTTCCAAATAAGTCGCTTTTATAAAAATGTTGTGTAGATGCAAATATCAAGATGTGAATACATCTAAGAGAACACAACATGGTAAAGGATAGCACTTAAAAATAGACCTTTACTGGCATCAGTTTACATATTTTCCTCCATACTTGTGGTTTGAGCTTGGTTCAGTAAATACATAAATAAAGGCACAGGGTTTGCAGTGGTTCTTCCTGTTTCCACTTGTGGTGTGCTTGTCCGTGGTTTGCTTCTGGCTGTGCTGGTTGTTGTAGTAACAGCCTCTTTCTACCAGTTATTCACTCAAAGCACCACATAATTCAGCCTGGGAGGTACAAATCAACCCCTCCAGCAAACAACTGAAAAAGACGTTCCCTAAGCCTCCTACAGAACATGTCTTTCTTTTCTTAATTTTTGATCAGAGAGTTTAGGTGTTCATGAAGTTTTTAGATCTATCCATCACATTGTGTTTTTTAAAAAAAGAATAACAACCACAATCCAATGATGGTATCTCTCTATCCTGCCTATCCCGGTGCTGTCTTCTTCTGTCTCTCTCTCTATTCACCCTCAACACTGACAACAGTGTAATTTGAACTGTTTTCCCAGGGGCACAATCGTTTACTTCCTGCTCACAGAATATGCAGCCATTGATTAGTTATCAAACCCTAATTGGGTTGAATGTCTCAACCTCAGATGTTTAAATCTCTGATGGAAATGGCAGAAAGTAAATAGACCTCTAATACTTTTAAATAGTTAGCGCACCTTGCCCTGGCACCATCAAACTTGCGACTTTGAATGCCTTTATCTTTTTAAAGGGAGAGAGAAAGATGAAGGAACAGTACGAAACTCATGATGAATGCTTTAACATCCTACTTTTAAAGCACAAAAGCAGAGGGGAATATTAGCTGGGGTACACCATCTGTTTATTAGATCTCAAAGTTTCACTCAGTGCATTGTGTGCACATAGACTGACCTACATGTCTTCACACACCGGGAAGCCTGCACAGCGTTCTACCCCTCTCCGTTTCCCTCAGCTCTCATCCCGGCCCTCCGAAGCCTCCCTGGAATACTGTGGGCGGCTCCGGCCACAGCTCCCCACTGTGCCAGAGCACGGTGCAGAGCACGGCTGGAATGGGAATAGACAGTTAATGGGCACTTAGAGAATGGTGAAAGCATTTTCCTCAAGAGACGCAGCGGTTTGGAGATTTCTCAACGGGACATGGCCGAGCCAGCGCCCTGACGTTCTCTGCTTCCATTTCTCTGCAATGTCTACATCTATTTTTTCAGTACGCTCACCCACTCTGTCTTTCTTCATTTCATCTTAGCTGTCCAATGCTTGTCATGTCTCCCTTTCTGCTCATTCCAGCTTTGCCTTTCCTCTATGTATTTAAGTCAGAACACTGGTCAACTGTCAAAAAACCTGTAGGGACACTTGCGTACCCTTCAATCATACTAACAGCGGCCTGAATGCACACTTGCTCTCAGACAAAAAATAGCAATGAAAGTAAAGAAATCAAAATCAGAATATGAATACAATAAGGTATATAATTACCAAACAAAGTAATAAGTACAAAAAGTGTAGATCATTAAAGAAATCGAGCAATACATACAAAAAGTGCTCTATCAAACATTTGATATTTCACAAGCAGGCTCAGTATTGCACAGGTGTATTATTCAACAAATTGCTGAAATTTAGAATGAACAAAATATACAATATTCGATCTTGTAAAATTACATAAAACGATGTCGATAAGTAAAAGAATGGAGAGTTCCTTTTTATTGTTTTCATCCAAACAGAAAGTTGCCAACTTCTTGAATGGGAACCATTAATTGTCAATCCTCCATCTTCTTGCTAATCAAAAAAATAACTCACGAGTATTTCATGTTAAATTAGTTCATTTTTCTAGTAAGCTGACTTTGAAACAATTACAACAACTGTCGTTCATTTACAGTTGTAATTCAGTTTCTTTATTCCAAACTGCTTCTAAATTAACCCATCTATTTTTCTTTCACCCAATCCATGCCATTGGTTTCATTGACACTAATATTGGCAGCCACAAGTACCCAACTAACGACTGAGTGGAGCCTTAAGCTCCATGCCAAGCGGAGGTGTCTGGTGATGGGTACTGGCTGGGCCCCAAGCCTCATGTCCAGTCCAGACATATGAGAATGAATTTTATGTCTGGTGTCACCTCAGGATAAGCCGGAGTCAGATGCACATTTTCCAAACCTTTTACTCTTTTTTTTTTCTTCGACTACTGCACTAAATCGCCTTCTTGTTTCCATTCAACCAACACTTCATATAAGTTTGGCCTCTGGTTTCTATTTACAGCAGATTTAACTGTTTATTTTGTATGCTGAATTAATGTTTTCCCTTTTTTTCTTGCATTTAAGTCATGTGGGAAAAATATGACGATTAAATTCATGAATGGATTTCTTCCTTTTAAAAAAATGAAGTATTTTTCACACAATGATGAAACTTAAGACATTCTCCTTTTAAAGCATGTCAATAGTTTTTGAGCCAGTTAATATTGTGAGGGAGTTTAGACTTCTGTATTTTAGGGAGAACGGCTTTATGTCTTTATTTGCAGCTTCCAAGAGGCCCAACATTTAACTTAACAACAAATTACTATTATTAGTCTGTTTATCCAGCTCAATGCATATTTCCATGATCAAGCTTAAACCAATTTAGTAAAAATATTTTGAGACAGTGCTGTAATAGTTCTCTACTATTAACTGTTCAAGTACACCTTAAATGAACATTCAACTGTCAAGGCCAGCTAATGATGCCTGACTTCTCTGACCTTGTGCACTGTGTTTTCTGCCACAGTACAGAATGTGCTACAGAGGATTGTTGAGGTGTAGGTGTTTATGCTCTGAGAGTTAAGGATATGTGCGCCTGTGGGAGGGAAGAAATGTGCAATGGGAGGCAGAAGTGTCCAAATGTGACCCCCTCAGCAGAACCATCGAACTCTAAAGGCGATCTAATTGACTGGCTGGTGCTCTGTTGCCTCCCTACCTCCACCCCTGGTCCCTGTGGATGGCCATCAGATGGATTGTGTGAACTTGCCCCTAATCAAGACCCATTCACAACTAATGAGAATACGCTTAATGACCAAATAATGTGTGTGTGTGTGTGTGTGTGTGTGTGTGTGTGTGTGTGTGTGTGTGTGTGTGTGTGTGTGTGTGTGTGTGTGTGCGTCAGTAAGCTTGATCTGGACAAGACGCCTGTGAAAATAAACTTATCTGAGATAGCTAATGTGAGTTTGATAGTTTTATCTGTTACTGGCTCTACTCCGTACATCAAAAGAATCTAGTACAGGAACAGGTGATGCTCAAATAAAAATTCATCAAGTCTAACCTACCATCATTTTACTTTAGCAGTCTTCATTTCTTCTCCAGAGAGTCTCTTTAGACACGTTTCAAATTGGAAAAAATGGGAGTCGGTCTTTGACCAGTACTTAAATAGACCACAAGACATCTCTTTTCCTATGGAGTTCCCATGAGAGCACAGAACGAGGCACCCATTAAAAAGGCCCTGGATGACCATTTGCCAGTTCATGATTCCACTTTAGAGCACAGGATAGTGCTTTAAATGGACTTTTTCCTTGCTAATTGCACGTCCTCTCTGGTGCAGATCTGAGGATGGGCAGCAAGGTCTTTGGTGGAGCAGCATGCTACCTTCTGCTACTGGAGAGAGGACTGAGAGGAGTCATCCATCATTGCTTTCTGTGGCGCTTGGGGGTCAGCTGAGCCTTGAGACTGAGATTTTGGGTGCATAAAAGCTTTTGCGTGGCTTGATGCAAGACACTTTGAAACAAAAGGACCAGACACAAGAAGGTTGACAAAGTGTATTAATTAAGAGTTAAACTGACGAGCCCTGCACACTATAGTTTGAGGCAGGGAGCTGCTCATACTGGGTTGCATACTCTTCCTGCACACTGAGCAAGGCCGGGGGGGGAGGGAAACAGGAGATTTATGTCCCTCTGTGACACACGCTGCTCTAGGTCTCATGTTAATGGAAAATGAGATGTTTAAGAGTCTGGCAGAGAAATACAGCTCTCTTTAAATCCTCCGCTTGTCAGCCAGTGTAACGGCATTATGACTGTAGTCCAGCACGATAATAATGGTAATGACAGTAATATGTCACGTTTTCAGCAGACTTTCACGCTTCTTTTACTCTGCATGCCTGTTTGAGGTAAAGCTTACATGATGCTGCATGAATGCTTGTGTCAGGCCAAAGGCTGAATTTACACGAAATAATTTGATATGGCCTTAAGATGCCAAAGAATTAAAAGAAAAAGTGTTTATATGACTGCAAACTTATTACTATTCAGGCAGCAAGCTCTTTTACAATGGACGCCCAGTTCATCACCATGGTTTCCCATTCTCAGCCTTTACATTGAAAGGTCTGTCACTGAAATGGGCTCACAATGCTTTACCTAAAGTCTGTGGGAAAACGACTTCGTCATAATCGTGTAATCTTTTCCAAATAAGGGAGGACAATTCAATACTTTGCAGCTATCACAGCCAGCCTTTGTCCATCCAATCCAACATTCCCATAATGCCCACATGTTTCAGATGCTTCCTTGTTTCTTCAATTCTGTGTCTGTTTACTTTCTAAAGGGCTCGTTCTGCCCTCTGTTCTCAGCCTGGCTGCCCACAGCTCCGTAGGAGAGAAATAGATACTTTGGTAGCTGCTGGACTTCCTATTGACAATGTGGCATGAGGACTAAGAAAGATATAAATGATGGAAGAACAACTTTGAGGCTTTCCATACACAAAAAAGCACTGGAGTTGAAAACCATGCCTGTTTTGATTCCAAACACATCAAAAGCCTACACTTTGTCACAGGCCTTTTAGCTTTTCAAGGAACTAATTCAAGGAACATTTGTCGTTGAAAGATTGAGAAAATGCCTTGGCCAAGGGCATCTATCGATAACATATTAGTCTCCTAATCATAACCAAACAAACAGTTTGGTTTGGTTATGGTTACAAATTAAATACCCAGAAAGAGAACAGATGCTTTGGTTTTTACACATGTATGACACATATCAAACACTACCTTGACCGTTTGTAAGACACACAAAGGAATACCATAAAGGGATACTTCACCCATTTGCATTAAGCTTTGTATCATGAGAAACATGGTAGTAGTTTTAAATGGTTGTGAATCCAGCCCTCATTTTTCCCTGAGACGAGAAAAAAAAATTCTTTGCCTGAGAGTTTTCTTTATATGACGCTTAAATCGTCATTTTGCATCACGTAAAGAATTTTAGGCTAGCAGGTAAGAACTACAAGTCTAGTTTTTCATGTTTTCATACACTGAAGCTACAGAAATATAGTCTTACCTTGGGTGTCGGTTTCCTCTGCTGCCGTATCCACCCACAGCGGTGGTGAAAACTTACTTCTTGTCCCTGTTCGGATTAACCAACCCGGTATAAAACAATAATTCCCTATTTCAAAGTTAGATTATAGCTTGTAGCCTGAAGGCTCGCTCTGGTTTTCAGTGGGATCAGTGAGAGTGGCCTGCGGCGCGGTGCATTCTGGGAGTTGTAGTATTTGATTCAAATCAGTTTAAAATAGATGTTCTGCTTTTTCTCGGTCAAGAAGGCACCAAATAAAAAAAATATTTCACATTTCTACCACATATATGACCCAATTGTACTACAGATTCCTGTTTCAATAGGTGAAGTATTGCTTTAAGTGTCCAAATGAGAGGCCAAAAGAAAGTTACAAAAACTCGATAATCTTGATTAGCTTTGTCCGTTGTGACAACATGGTGAAATAATAGAGGTTTTCAATGTGGTTACAGTCCAAGAAGAAAATGTTGATCACCTGCATTGCATTAAGGTTGACTTTATTTACATTGTTGATATTGTTATGAATGGACATTCATAAAAATATCAACAAAGTCAAGTTAATAAAAAGGTTTTTTTTAAGGTTCATTAATATCAATTCTTTGTCGAGATTTTGGTTGGCAAACAAAACACAGTCCCTTAAATCTATGGTTTTAGAAATGTGTAAAAACACTGTGTATCTGACATGAGTGATGAGTGTGCTGCATGGGCCATGAAAGACACGTTATCTCATCTGTAATGACCTCAACACCATAATCAAACTCTCTCAATATACTGCCGAGAGATGGTTATCACTGCCGGACATCCCTGTTCAACACTTCAACCCCAGCTCACCCTCATCAAGCCACCAATCCCTAAAAACAACAATAGGGGAGATAAAAGCAGCGCTGTGTAAACCACAGAAGCCTCTCTTCCTCTTGAGCACAAAACCCATGGCCACTGCTTCCCGTGTTAGCGATTGCAGCAGGATTTAATCCAGGAAAGGATGAGTATTCTCTAAACTAATCCTGGTTCTAGTGGTCTTGGTTGGATGAGTTTGACTATGTGGCAAAGGAGCACCATGGGACTGTTGTGAAAAGAGATAAAATTAACAGCAGCTGGAATAAAACCATAGATAGCTATTAATTTCAAATGACAATTTGAATGTTTTCAACGTTATATGTAATTTTGTGCACAATTATCAGAGCCTTTTGGGGTTATTTGATACATGGAGTGGAACGCACTGGAATAATGTTCTTCAGATGGCACTTAGTAAGTGATTTGTAACATTATAGCATTTGGATTATGCTGTTTGTACACCACACAAAGCCACCCTATTAAATCTCATCAAACATAAGAGCCCATATCATGTCTTCTCTGCCTCATGCTCCTTAGAGACACACACTGCCTCTTCTATCTGGTCTGGAAAGAGTCCAAAATCCTCAAGCAAAACCTAAATTTGTGTAACAAGATCTGGACCCTGAGATGCACGCCTGCCACAACAAATTGGCGTCATGTAGAGAAAAAGAGACAGGAAAGAAGGGAGGCGGGGGCATAGTGAAGATGTAAGCTAGCAGAGGGAGGTAATCTTAGAGCCTCCATGGCCTGGAGGGGCCCTGCCCCCTGATGCTAACATTTGGCCCCAGCCCAGATCATGAGGACAAACATCATGTCTGCTACAATTAGACACACTTCTCTCTTGGTAGGCAGAGCATGTTGCTACACGGCTGTTCAACTGTATCTGCATATTGTGACTCTAACTGTACATAAGTCATTTTTGTGTTTGTGTTTTAAAAAGAAGTCTTTATAACAGTTACTATTCAAGGTTTTGGACTCTACAAGGCAAGAAAAAAAAATGTTGAGCTCGATTTCAAATGGGCAAACATCTTCTGCCAAGTCTTTAATTTTCAAAATGACTGTTAAAAAATGGATCATCCTTTCATAATGACCTTTTCTGTGCTATACATCTGTTCAATCTCTTTTTCTGTTTTCCTTTTTCTGCCTGGCAGCAGGTGTAGGTGTGAGAAAAATGTGTCCCGGAGGTGTGTAGCACGGCTGGTTGCGAAGTTAATGCATATCCTTGTAAATCAAAACTTTCTCTTGTCTTACGTCCAATTCACATCCACAGCCTCTGTATAATGTTTTCTTTTTCCTGGCCATGTGTTTCTTGCTATGGAGGTGCAAATGAAATCACTTGTCCAGCTGCCAAAAGAACTACAGCTGCATTAGAAGCAGTGCAGAATTGATTTTTTTTTATTTGCCTGAGATGTATTAGTTTTTGTATTTGAGATGTATTTGTTTAAACTTGTGTAGTGTTAATTGGCACCAGATTCCTCCATTTCAAAACCTAGAACTGCCTGACAGTTTGTCTCAGACTTGCCAGTTGCAGAGTAATTCAGAGTTGGGTGGTGGGGGATACATTTGTATATCATCAACGAAAACAACAACAAACAATGGCTTTCTTTAAACCGGAGTTCTAGCTATTATATACAGCAGGGATTAAATACCAGGGTTCATCTCCCCTTTATTCCCGAAGGACTTGTGTCCAAAGACAGCATACTTTTTTGTCTTGTTTCAATACAAAACCAAAGATGTTTAATATTTTCAGCACTCACTAAATGCTTAAACGCTCTCTGCGTCAGCTGATTTTTGTCACTGTGAATGGCTAAAGAAGTTCAACTTTTAGAACTGTCTCATGTCAATGTCCAATAAGGGGCGGGACTTGATTTCAGCTTGGTAAAGAACAATGGAGAAGAAGACACTAGTCTGACTTTTCAAAGGCACAATTTCATGATCTCAATGCAGGATATATGTACTACGTAAAAACGCTTGTGTTTAGGACTCCACATGGGGATTTAGCAGCAGTACATTTATTTTACACAACATTGATACATTTTTTATTGATCTGCAGCTGACAGACAGCCTATAGATTACGGATCTGTTTGGTCTGTTTCCCCACAACAAAATAATGATACATACATGATACCTACCACTGCAGTCAAATGAGGACAGAAATGTAGTCATCCAAATCTCTCTGTTTTTACTCGTCCGTTCATTGGGCTACCTATAAGTACTGAGGAGAAAACATAAATACTGGTTCAAAGTAGCCTACTTACTGTAATGCCAAAAAGTTGCACAGAGACACTAGATAGTAATTTCAACTTGTTGCTTGAAGGCAATTATAATGATATAGTCATGTTCCACTCAATAGTCTTCGATTAAATTGTGGTCAAAGATCTGTCACTTTACATTTAAATGTTTTTCAATTCAGACACGAATTCAGTTAATGAAACATTTTGCACTACAAAGTGCTTGTTTTCTTCTTCTTCTTCTTCTTCTTCTTCTTCTTCTTCTTCTTCTTCTTCTTCTTCTTCTTCTTCTTCTTCTTCTTCTTCTTCTTCTTCTTCTTCTTCTTCTTCTTCTTCTTCTTCTTCTTCTTCTTCACATCTGTTTTATTTTACCTACTTTGGGTATATTACACAGATTTCTAGCATTTGAAGACTGCCAGACACACTGTATATTTTGTATGTGTTACATGCGCGTTACCCCCTAATCTCCTCTTTTATTATTAGAGTGGCTGCAGGTTCTTGCCACCAGCTGCAGAGAGCAAAGAAAAATCATCTCAGTGGATTCAAGTGTTACTTTAGAATTAACCCTTGCCAATCACACTGAAAATATAATTCTCCTGGCCCGTCTTTAATGTAGAGCATTTGGTTGTGTCTCTCTCCTTCCAGAACACAAGGGGTTAAGAAAGAGACTTCCTGTCTTGGCAGCCATCCCAGACAAGGACATGCCTCTGCACGTAGAGGTGCAGACTGCAAAACATCTGTGTAGAAGCAGCTTATACACATTTTGCAATAATTTATGTGAAGAAACAACCCCACAAATCTATTATCCTACTTACGTTTTGTCATATTTCATGATAAAAGTGTGACTTATATATATATATATATATATATATATATATATATATATATATATAATCTGTGTGTGTGTGTGTGTGTGTGTGGGATTTCAACCTTTTATTCAGCAATGTATCAAGTAAAGTGAAACTAAATACTCTAAATGTGAAGAAATAAGAACATAGGATAATGTTGCCTTGTCTTTATAGCAAGCAACCAAGTAAGATGCTAGGATGGACATTGCATGTCCAAACGCTGCACGTGTATTAAAACGCTAAATATTTTCATTTCTAATGTTGAACTATTTAAAATCCATCAAAGCATCTCCAGAGCGTGCCAGCAGTGCCACTGCACTCTGCTCCATTTCAAATATGCTGTAAGTCTATTTCGACATTGAAAACCTTTCGACAGTACGCAGCTGACACGCATCAAACAGAATGAAACTACAACAAGTCAGACAAGGAAATGCACAGAGCATCCGGTCATTTAAAAATGAAACACAATATACAGACCAACCAAGCAAAGTCGTTGCCCTGATGGAACTTGGGGTTCAAGGAATAGCAGGAAATTGGGGCTAACAGCACCTTCATTGTTTGAATATTTGACTGTGATGTTTAAAATCATGTGCAAATGAACTGTTAATCTAGATGAGGAACATTCCAGAAACTAGTGTAGACCATAATATTTAATTCTGTGTCCTTACAAGAAATCCCTCATCATTACCTGCTCAAGTACAACACAACAACAGTAACAGTTGAATGGTTAGTTTGGGTCTCCATCCCCTTTCACTCTTCCACCTCCCAAAAGAAACAATGTGTACAGCGTAAAACAGGGGCCTTTTGTTTATTTAAGATCGACTATGCCAGACAAGCTGTGTGCCGAACTAGAGCTGCGTTGCCCTGAAGCAGTAGAGTAAATGAAAATCACAACACTTGAAAGTAGCAGATAGAAACAGCTTGTGTGCACACTGCTCGCTTGGGTGAAACTGAGAAACCTAAGAGGAGGGGTAGTTCCCTGGTATACAAATCGGAGAATATCGTCATGATGGAGTTGATTTAATTAAATGGTACCCTGCTGCATATCAAGTATCACTTATGGTATACAAATATGTGTGTTTGTAACTTCTAAATGAAGGCTGCAGGAGCCGGCACAGGGGGCGGCATACAGGTGGAACTACGAACCTGACCGTGCCACTCATCTCGCTCATCATGCTGCAACAGGTGTGTTGTCTGACCTGATTTGTCTGAAAGAGTCAGTTCTCCCTTTGTTCTCTTTCCCCATTATTTTGTTACTCTTCCAGGAAAGCTACGCCTTCCACTGCCAGTAAAACATTATGTACAGATGTCACACCCCCATCCGTCGACTCGGCTCATGTCACTCACGACACCAAGATTATGGGTTCACTGAGCTAAGACAAGACCTTTCTGACAGTCTTTAGGTCCATATCAGGTCCACAGTATTTAACAATGGGTCCAGAATACAAAGGAAACACTAAAATGTTCTCATATTTTTTTAATCTTAAAGTTTAATTAAAACAAGTTTTGATTTGGGGTTTGCATCCACAGCACACATCCTGATGTTTCTACAACACGAATATCTATCTCATTAGCAGGAAAGAAAATGACTGATCAAGTGTTTTACAAAGTAACTAGCACAGGAAACATTGTACAGTCTTAAGATGCTGTATAGTTGAAAGAAGATGGTGGGGTTCCCCAACATCACAGGTCATATATACGAAGATCGTGCATCACATCCTGCCTTCCTCTTACTGCTTCACCACATCACACCAAAGAACATGCACACACACAGTTACGTCCACCGAACACACACCAAACAATCAGTACATTCCCACACATAGGATGCACTGAGTAGTTTCCTGTGGTGTTTCAGTTTTGTTTTCTCTGCTACTGTACTTCACCTACTTTCTAGGCTTTTTTATCTTTGCTGTCTTTTCGCAGTTAACCTCTTTAACATGCTTCTGTTCTTTTGGAATTGCATGTAAACAAAGTAGAACATGACCAGCATTCTATTTTAAAATGGAAAATAAATATATTGCTTAGCTGAGCTCTTCTTCATCGCTTGAGCAATGATAATCACAGGCCTCTAAAAAGCCTTTTGCAGAGACACATCTAAACATTGGAAATCCCAAACCAGAGCCAGACAGAGAGAGAGAAGTAGTTTTCACTTTGTCTGACTCAATGCCCAATCTGCAATAATGACAGAAGTGAAGCACACAGCAGTGATCAGCAGGATAAGCTCTCAGACCTTACACACACCCCTCTCACTCCAATTGACGAGCGTAATTTGATGGCACTCGTAACAGAGTTAGAAAGCAATTAGCGTCATGGCCCATCGGCACAAACAGTGCAGAGAGCCCACCTGTGGGTCACTTTTTAATTTGGTGAAGTGCTTAGTGCTTAGCGCTGGACTCTACCTTTGATATACTCAGTAGATGGTAAATCCTGTTAGCGCTAACTCCACAAACTACCCCATGGCCAATATCCATCTAATCCACTGGTTAGGGGCTCACCAAGCCATACAACAAATTATTAGGGTGTCATCTGGCCTAGGATTAAACTCTTTCCTGGCATAGAAAGAAGGAAAGAAAAAGTAGAGAAAAAAAGGTAGGGTAGGGTCTGAAAGCGAGAGGGCTGAGGCAATGATGGGGGAGGGTGTTTAATTAAAGCGACTGATCCGTGCTGTTTGTTGAAGGACTAATTGTCTTTCTCCCTGAGGAGGCTGTTTCCTCAAGGAGCCTCTCCAAATTACACTCCAGACGTTAAATCCTTGTGTTGGTGGTGAAGAATCTGCACTAACTGGAAAAAGAAAGAATAACTCAAGCGTCTAACTTTATTTTAATACAAAAACAACTCACGAGGAGACTCTCTTTGTTCCTTTGGCTCCTCAGCGATACAGTCAGTCCCTGCATCTGTGTTTGTTCTAATTAGGCCAGCATTGTTGATCTTGTCAGACACTGTGCTGTCCCTCTTTTTCCCCTGGGGAGTGTGTTTAACATGTAGTCCCCAGGCAGGGTACTTGACCCAGAATGACCTATGACCTCTCATTAAACCAGTTTGGGTTTCCTTTAGTAGACATGCTCCTCTGGTTCAAAATTTCAGACATTGCTGCTCTTTGACTGTAACCCTGGCCTTGAGAAAAAAAAAACAGTACAAGTTAGACTCTACTGTGTATGTGTCAAAACTTCATATGGAGGACTTAGAGAACAAAAATACCACTGACTTGGGATAGAATTGAACAAGAGCTTGAATATGGATACAATACACACATACACAGCTACACTACAATGAATATACAATAAAGCAATGGATAAAAAGTGTGGACTGATAAAAGCCTTCATTTTTCTAACATTTGCTTGAAATGACAAGGCATCAGAGCAGAGATATAGGTTCATTTTTTCCCAATCAATCAATCTTTATTTGTGTTGCACCCACTCATGGCAAATGTTTTCTCAACACTTTAAACAAAGCAGAGGCGCTGTGTGTCAACAGGACAGGCCAGTAAGGGGCCCCAAGCAAGGGCTGACAAACTTTTAACCACTATAGTAGCTCAAAATGTAAACATTTTGCTATGACGGTAAGAAACCTCCCTAATAGAGATACATCTGACACCACTCACTCTCTTTGCCCTGTTAAGCATCCCGTGGGTTACTCCTGCGAAAACCAAAGACTGTCAATGAAAACCACTAAAGGGAAAAGAGGAATTATCTGTCTGAGAGTAAAAAAAGAAAATAGAGTGTCAGGAGACTGGTAGGCCTAGATATAATAGTGGTTGTACCGACCCAAATTAATTTGTGCCAAGGGCCCAAACAGACGGCCACTGACAACAAGAGTCAGTCTTGACTGTATTCCCTGAAGGAGGTGTATGAGGTCTAACAAGGAATTGCCTTTGGAACAACTCTCAAGTGGCAGATTGAAGACGTGCAGATTTTTTTTGGGACACCAGCATTGGCTTTGTTTTCTTTCAGCTTAGCAGCTTGTGGTTTCATATTAACATGTCTTCATAACCTTGATAATATTTCATAATATAATAACATAATCATAATTGTCATGAGAGTTAACTTTATTGAGAGTTAATTTACTATTTTCTGTCTGATACTGTTTATGCATTGGTGGTCCATCATGCTGCTTCTAATGTTTGGGCTTCTTTGACTCCATTTTGGACCATGTTGTATTACACTCAACACTTTTATAATGTGTCAATTTCTGAAAAGCAATTTGTCGATGCTGGGTTTTCAAATGCTATGCTTCAGATCAGGCACCAATTTTGGACTTTTGAACAATGAGACCTCATTGCATCCTGATAATGAAGTGGATTTATGGGTAAAGTTAACTGTCCTCCCAGAATAAATTCACACTATTAAAGAATCAATAGATTGAAGTACGACTGAACTTTGGTTGTTTTCTTTGCAAATTCACTTATCAGCATGCCTGACTGTTATTGGACATCTATTTTGTAATGCAAAAATCAAACCCTTGAAAAAAGAAATCCACACAAGAAAACACAGCTTACATATATCCCCCCCATGAGTATGTATCACATTTAAAGAAGAAGGATTACAACTTCAAACATGTAAAGCACAGAATCGAACAGGCCAAGTGTTTGTAGTCAGTAAATCCTTCAATATACAGTCGGTGCACAGAAAACGGTCACTGGGCAGTTTAAAACAGATTTTTATGACTCCTCCTTCATAGACATAGCCAAACCTCTGGCCCCCGCTTAAAAAAACAAAAGTGGAGAGAAAGAAACAAGCTGAGGGATCCCACAGTGCTGGACAATGACACAGTGTAGATTGAATGTGAGTGTGTTGAAAGAGAGAAAGCATTAGGTCTCTGTGTTGGTGGTGCTGCAACGTACATCATACAAGCCACTATCACATTCTCTGAGTCCATACAGTGACTACAGTATTTACAATGTCAACTTTTGTCCCATTTTGACTGTGCCCTCATTTTTGTGTTGTTAAATATTTAATTGGAATACAAAATCTGGTTCAAACTTCAGCAGGTAAGCGTGTAGAATAACTGTGTCCCTCGGTTGCACATTTAATCTTTAACTCTTTCATAAAGCTACACGTATAATTAAGTGTGTAATGCATCTATTCTCCTGTTATTCTGCAGCTGAAGCCTCTCTCCAAGTTTTGTGGACATGTGGGTCTACCTGGCACCCTTGCAATATTTCCAGTATGGACTAATGCTTTTAACAGGCAGCTGCAGCCTGAATGGGGTGCAACAGGAAACACATAGCTGTCATCAAAACACACTCTACAGGCCAGGGGTCTTGGCGATAAAAAAAAGGGGGGGTTGAATTTAAGCAGCGATTATGTTTTCATGATCCCAGGGAAAGTTGGCTATTCATTGTCATAGATGGAGTTGATTTGTAGTTTTTTATCTTTAAAAATGTTTTGTTGGAGAGAGAAGGTTAAAACAGCAGCCAATTCACTGCATTGTAAGAAAGTGAACGTCTCTGCTTCAACTCTGCATGGAGTGGGAGCAGCAGCCACAGATGGTGAACAAATGTTCTTTTGAGAGCGCGTTGCACAAGACTTGGTTCCTGCATGGCCCAGCAGTGAGCTTGCTTTGCTACAGATGGTTTGAGAGGCAGAAACTAGCAAACAGGCCTGTGGCAAAAATGACTTCCATCAATTTATGATTAAATGTAACCTAAAGAGTATAATCAGAATCAGAATCGATTTTATTGCCCAAGTAAATTTTATACAAGGAATTCGTCTTGGTGTATTGGTACGAAAAAACAAGGCTAAAATAACAAGTACTTAAATAAAATATGCAAAGCAATTACTGATATAAAAAACAGAATTTACAAAATTTAGAATAATAAAAGACACAAAATGTAATAAAAAACACAACATTTACAAAAGGTGGATGACGGAAAATAAATGTAAAGTCCAGTGAGTGTTAATGTAACACATAAAGAAACAGTTTGAGTCTTAACATTACTGTGATGTTTTCTGAATGTGGGGCTGATGAGAGTCTGTGTTATGAGGGGGAAGAGCAGGGGCATTGTTCATGAGGCTGACAGCTGAGGGGAGGAAACTGTTCTTGTGGCTTGAGGTTTTGGTCCTGATGGACTTCAGCCTCTTACCAGAAGGGAAAGTCTCAAACAGTCCATCGGTCACGATCTTACCTGCACGCCTTAGAGTCCTGGAGGTGCACAGGTCGTGGAGAGATGGTAGATTGCAGTCGATCACCTTCTCTGCAAAGCGAATGATATGCTACAGCCTGCACTTGTCCTTTGTTGTCCGTTCTTGATGAGGGAGGTGATGTTCAGCTCCTACTTGAGGTCCTGGGCAATGGTGGTCCTCAGGAAGCAGAAAGACTCCACAGTAGACACCTTGGAGTCGCCGATGGTGATGGGGCTGGAGGTGGCTGGGTTTTTCCTCAAAGTCCACCACCATCTCCACTGTCTTCAGATTGTTAAGCTGTAGGTTGTTGTTGCTTCGCCAGGTCATTAGATGGTCAGCCTCCCACCTGTAAGCCGACTCATCCCCACCAGAGATGAGTCCAACGAGTGTGGTGTCGTCTGTGAACTTGAGGAGCTTGACAATACATGTGATTGAGTGCATTTTTCACCTTGTGTGATCCAGAGCACTTGCCAAATCATTTGACTCATTGATTAGTATTGATTTGACATGGCTTTGTAAAGATGAACAAATCTGTCATTATTTCAACATCATCACCCTATACTCAGTTGCGAAACTGCTGCTTCATTCTCTGACAACTTTATATATATTATAGTTGAATAGATCTTTGCCAAGTGTATTTAGTGCAAAATTGTATCTGGTCAACATGCACTGCATATAAAAGCATTACAAAGACTTCAGTACGACTAATGTGATTTCCATCACATCTGGGATACTTCACCTCACACTAAATTACAAAACAGATTCTGCACACCAAATTGCAGTGCAGGCCATTAACACATAATTACATGGTGTGAATAATGGGGGTGTGTAGATGAAATACAAGCATTTAGACAGCATTGACTTTATTCAGTTTTATGTGTGTTAAAGAAACTGAGAAAGTTGATGGAATATTTCTGTAAATGGGGGGAAGGCTAGACATATTCCAAGAACCTGTGAGTTGGCAAACACTCACAGGTTCACACACACACACACACACACACACACACACACATATTCCAAGTATCTATGTTGACATTTCACAACTAAAGTAAAAATAAATACATTTTAAAAAAATAACACAATGTTTCTCTGGGAAAATCATCATAGAAAACCTCTAAAAGCACAATGTAGTTTGAAACTTTACCATCAATTACCATCCAGTCTTCTATGACAGCAAACACACTGATCCGTTGTCATGATTATTACATTCATGTGAGAACATGCAATGACTGAGAATTTGTCTAATGAATGAGTTAAGATTAATAAAAAGATTGACCCAAGAGCAGGGGGGGGGGGGAATGAAGAGGAATGAAGACAATCTAAAGAGGGTTGCCCTTGTATGCGAAACACTGATGCTCATTGTTGTTGTGAGTAGGTGTTTCGGTCTGGATTGGAGGGCTCGATGCTGTAATTGCTGTAAGGAATGTCAGCCTGGTTAGAGGATGTGCTCTGTAAACTGGATGTCATTGTCTATGTTCACTCCAACGCCAGACCTCTGGAGTCATGGACTACAATTAGGATTATGAGCTTTTATTAGTCAATTTAGTCACTACGTCTCCATGGGAAGCACATCCAGCATAGAGAGTCGTGTCATTCGTGTCACTGGTGTGACTGGCCTGAATGTACAACAATCATGTGATGTCTGTTGTGAGAATAATTCTTGTAGTATTTGCATGGTTTAGTTTGTGTTTAACCATCTATGTGGAAGTGAGTAGGGTGAAGCCATACCTGATACAGTCACATAAGACATGCCACATGTGATGTAGCCCCTGCTATTCACAAGAGTGGCTTAAGATTCATGTGATGTAAGTCATTTGCACATAAACTCATTTGGACAATAAAACACAGGTTGGCTAAAGGGTTCAATGTCCTTGATCTGGTCATTCAATCACGGCAGTGTTGAAAGCTACCATTATATTTACAAAGGTGAATCAACCAGTGGTCTTTTGAGCTATATGCAAGAAAAAACATATACCATGGACCAATGGGAAAGGACTATTTGTTATATATTTAGACAAGTTGCCCTTAGGTAACAGGTGACAAGTAACCTTTCCTTTTTACTAATTAATAGTTTGTATCTTGACTTATAGTGCTAAAACTGTGAATATATATTCAATCCAGGCATCACATTCCAAAACAAAAACCCTGTACATTTGTCAAAGGTCTTCTTAGGGCAGTATATTGTTCTGCATAACCACATAAAATAAATTTCTATCTGTGGAACCATAGTGAATTTCATTTTTTTTACCCAATTATTTTCTGAAATTTAAATTGTGTAGGGAAATAAAAGGATTCCCTATTTTGATATATTATTTTACATCCAAACCATTTATTGTTCAAAGTCAGTCGGACTTGACATAAACTATACGAGAATTTATAATATATATGTATAAATGGTGATGGAATGTCATTTCTCACAGTAAGCACAGATTGAGTGCTCACACTATTCCTGTTAAATCATATAGCTCAGTCACTGGCTCAGCATTGACTGAGCTATATGAGCTTAATCTTCACAAATACTCAGGAAAAAAAGCCCTGAAGTTTGGGGACGGAAGTACGGCTCGCATATTGTTGATCTTAAATATTTCTTGCAATTGCCTGTAAAAAAAATTATGCACAAAACAGCATCAGCATGTCTTTCTATAAATTTGGAAGGGTTTGTAAAAGTGTGTCTGAATTCTTTATTTTCTAAAAGTTTGGAGGATGCAGAGTTTGTGCGTTCTGCAGATGGGTCTTTGACATACAAGTCTTAGTGTAGTATGGTTATATGTAGTATGTGAAATTTTTCATTTGATCTGAATTACATTTTCATGGATTTCAGGAGGAACAGAAGGGGGAGGGATGCAGTGGTACCAAGATTATCTAACATATATTCGAACCATCATGTTGACTAAGAAATACCATCATGTGTTATGCTAACAAGTGAGGGAATTCATCTGGTCCATTGCCAAGCGGTATAGATGTGAGAGCACACATTGAGAAGTGAGGATCTCCCTCTCTGTCTGTCTTTCTCTCCCCTATCTCCCTCTCTGTGTCCCTCTCTGTCAGACAAGCTTTGAGAGTCATTGTTCGTCAGGAAATGCTCTCACCATACAGACCGCCGGCTTGTATACTCTAGATTTAACCTTATAATAGCGTCACCAGCATTTAACCAACCAGCTTCTGCTTGTTTTATGGTGAAGCCTTGTTAGAAATACAAAATGCAAGAGGTCAAATGATGACTTTCTCAACTCTATTTGAAAAGCTCTATATCGAGAGAAGACGGGACATAAACTTGGAACATTCCAGATTAATATTGCACCTTTTATTAAAATATTCTATCTGCATCTTTGTTTTGACAGTTTGCTTCCAGCAGGAGTTTAGAGATAGATGTGTTTTGCATCTTCTGCCCTGAGGCCTTAGGGCTTCCCAGCACTGAAAGGACCACGGCGAGAGCAGCTGCTGCCTCTGCCACTCGTAAAGACTGACACATATTTACTTGCATACACATGTGGAGGAACTCCCTGTCTCGCTTTTCCTGTCATGCACACATACTTAGAGAGCAAAGAGGTGAGTGAGATTCCCTGTAATGGATGGTGCAGGTGTGAGGATGTTGTGATTTGGGAATTTCCAGTGGGCCTTGAAAATATGCAGACTGTAATGTCAAGGCCAATGGCAGCCACAGCCTAAAAACCTGTCCAGAGTAAGGAGCTTTTACTGGCCTCGAAGCACACCTGCCCTGTAAATATTATCTCACCTCTTACTCACCTATTCCTTGATTTTATGAGACTCCATCTTACATATCTATCTTTACACTTATATCTGTATTACACTAAATTAAACCTTTTAATTGGACTACCATGCAGGCCATTGGGATCTGCTTGACTTGGAGTATAATGAAGACATAATGGTCACTCAACTGAAAAGTAACTGAGCGTTGACGTCCATCACCACTCTGCACTCTGGAGGGGGATAATACTTGCTGTAATCCATATAGCAAACTCGACTCCTGGGCACCAGAAAGAGAACTGCTCGTGTGACAATTGATACAAAGGCCAACATTAGATGGCATTTGTAAAATGCATCATAGAAATGCCATTTGGCAGGTGAATAAATCTGGTAAAATCGCTGTATATCTGTGATAAAATTAGCGATAGTCTCTGGATTTGATAACATTGGCTAATACAAAGGCTCTACATGATTAACATGATGGCTAGTGAATTTGGGTATCCATGCACTCTGAATAATATATAAATAATTATGGGAGGACTGCTCTGGAGATTCTTCCGACCTGGCTGTTCACGTATGCTACTCCCAGCTGTCTGAGGGGAGGGGTCTCCAGAGGTAAGACATGCTGTGAAAAACCAACGCAGATGAAGCAACACAGTCTGCTACATGACACTATAATGACAATATAGTTCCCTTTATGTCAATGCTATGTTTAGTACAACAGAACGACAACGTCGCCAAAAGAGTGGAGAAGAACATACTGGCGAACAAAAAAACTTGATGCAGCTGTTTAATTACATGCTCGGAGATCGTAGTGGTCACGTGCAGACACTCTATGCACCGTGCAGTAGTCACAGGATAGAAACGTCACTCCCCCTCTTAATGGCTCAAACAGAATTATCCAGACAATATGCTGCAGTCTTCTTACACCGGTCCACTCGGACTTGCAGCAAAAAAAAATAAAAATAAAATAAGGGTCTGGCAGAAGAAACTCCAGTGAAGTCAGAGCGAAAAATTTGGCTGTTTGCATTCACATATACAGCCACTCCAGGTAATCTCCTGAGTTTTTTCAGAAGATTTCCTATTGTGTGAAAATGGTATATCTGTCTTCTAGGCTGAGAAATAGCTCAGACTGTCATTGCCTGTGCTCAGCCGCGTCAGTATCTTCCCTCTCTCATTTCATTAGGAGTCACTCAGCACTTCAGAGAAACATTCAATTATGCTCCAATGGTAATTAAATGTTGCTCAAATGAGTTCATTTAAATCATCTTCATTTGGGCTTCAGTCAGGTCTTTAATGCTGGTCGCTCAACACAGAGCTCAAATGAACATTAACCGCCTCACCCACTGGGAGTGTTTGAAGGGCTGCGCTCACAATCACAGTTGGCTGACATTTTAACCAGCCTAGTGGTGGAACAATTGAGAAGATATCATTATTAAGATCAGATATAGACTGCAGGATTCCAAAACACAAAGGACTTTATCCTATCTGTAATGGTAGTGGTAACACCGTGAAGCAAGTGATGCACATTTGCAGGTCAGAGACGGCTCGGAATAAGATCATTCCATAACCTTGCAATTTGAATGCAGGGATTAGTCGTTTTGCCATGAGACCAAATGTGACATTACCTGTGAGTACTTAACTCAGTGTGTTAGATTCATGACTGATTTGACATGGGTAATGGAGTGATCTGAGAGGGGATAAAACTCATCCACTCACGTTTCATTGTGACAAAGGTTTTCCTCATAAAGGTTTAGATTGTATGATAGTAAAATACTTAAATGTCAAAGCAAATCTCACAATTAGAAATGGCTGAAATTCAGGAGCAGAGTTTTAAAGTTGCAGGATTTTATGGGAATGTTAAACATAATTAGCCTGATCCCACACTATAACTCTGGGTTCTCTCCAGTTCCTCTAATGGGTTTTCGTTCACTAATCAGACAATGCACCATAAATGCTACAGGTTTAGTTTCATAGTGGCTAATGCATTGCTATAAAAAGCTGTAAACTCCTTTTCTTGTGATGTTAACTTCTGAGTGGAACATAAGTAAAGGGTACTTGCGTAAAATAAACTTTTAATGGCATCCATTGCGCGTTAAGAGGTCCAACTCCTACCACAATGGCCCTACCCCGTACAGTCCAACATAATAAATGCAATAATTATGTGTTGGTGAAATAACTGTAAATCATTTAATGAGCCTACAAGGCGAGAGTTATTTTTAAAAGGGGATTCATCAATATTCTCCAGGGGTACATGAAGAAAGGTCAGAAATTCTCTCATTAGGCTTGGAGCATGCGCATGTGGGTCCCCCTATGTGCATTTTGTGTAACCATGCATGCATTTGGGGGTATTTGTTGGTCATTGTGTCTGCTTGATTTTGTTTACTAGTTAGGACAGAGATTCTAAGTACTGTGATTTAAAATGAATGATCAGTGTTTTGTAGTTTTGTGTAAGTTGTTTTTTCTTTTTTTGCATGAAGTAAGTAAAAC
Source organism: Symphodus melops (assembly GCF_947650265.1). Classification (NCBI taxonomy): domain Eukaryota; kingdom Metazoa; phylum Chordata; class Actinopteri; order Labriformes; family Labridae; genus Symphodus; species Symphodus melops. The sequence goes on along the minus strand of NC_136693.1, from coordinate 18,719,652 downwards.
AAATGCTTTTATAATAACTTTGTATGCAAAAGAAGAAAAAATGCCCCCTTGACATGGCTGTAATTTGTAACCCGTTTAGAAGTGATGTTGCTTTTATCAAACTGTGATTTAGGCAGGCAGCCTGTGGATCTTCACTCAAGTCAATGGCATGTATTGGAATATTTGACAAATACTGTGTGGACCACAATAGAAAGATGGTCTCATTATGTTCAGCGAACACACAAGGAATGAATCAAAAAACATCACACAAAGTGTATTATCTATAAACTACAAGTACACAACAAACAAAACAACAGATCCCAGTGAATATGTTATTGATGGTAAGTGGTTCATGTGTGAGCTTTCAAAACAGCTCCTTCTCAATACCAACACTATCACAATCACCAAATCACCAAGGTTGAACGGAGAACTCTTACGCTTAAGACAGTGCAGTATAACTTTGGGACCCTGTCATTTTCCTTTTGTTCAGGGGGTTATAGTAAGATGAAAAAGAATAAGAGTAAAGGAAATTGCTTTGTCAGCTATGTGATGGTGAAGGATTGTTAAAGAAAAAGACACGTGTGATTGGAGACCAAACATTTATGGGAAATGAATTGGTTTGAAACAACGTTTTACAAGTTATGTTCAGTATGTTGTTAAAAAAAAACACGTAGGGTTTAAGTGCATCATAGTGGAAAAAGTAACACAAGGTGTATCAATATGCATTCTTCAGAGCTCATTTAAACCCAAACATCGATTTTTGTGTCTAGATTTGACCAAAGCGCAAGTGGGACTCAATGTTAGAGGGGTTTCTCGATCTTCATGATTTGGCTTTGTGGGAAACAGTTTAAGAGTTAGAAAGTTGTGCACGCAAAAGTCAGTAGGAGTACACAACCCCTAAATATGTTTCTGCTCTCCCTATTGTAGGCAACACATTTTCAGATTTGCAAGCTTTATAGTTTCTTTACATATTTAGAAGTACTGAATTATTCTAAAAAAAAGTTTTTTCTACTTCCTTTTATAAGTTAAGTTGTGTAAAAATGTAAACCAACACAGACTTAAGAGAAGTTTACTGCAACACGACCAAGCACCACACACACGCAAACACACAAAGATGAAAGTGTAAGTCGTGTGAAAGCAGCAAGCAACATCTAAAGGAGATAACCCCAAGAAGCCATCCAACAGTTAATACACCATTAACTGGCTCTACACATTAACCTTACACATGACAGTAAACCAATACATTTTGCTCATGTGGACGTAATAATGGCTAATATGCAAGCCACTCTGCCAACTTTTATACAATATTGACCTGTCGTCTTCGATTACTCCACATGTGGTGAACAAAGTAGCCGACATTTACGTGCCTCGCACTCTTAATTAGCACCCATGTTGGTTAGCTTGACAAATATACAGCTAGAAGAGGAAGTAGAATAAATATCAAACTCTGAGTCACCCCGTGGTCATATGAGTCTGAGACAGTCTTGAAACGCTTGAGTGCACTCCGTTCACAGCACTCTAACACATTCACTGCTTTTTCTGCTGTGCTGCCGTGATCAAGTCACAGAAATGATACCAGCTCGGGGTCACACGTGGACATCTCCGGTCATTCAAAGGCTGCTATAGCTGGAGGCTAACAAATACTTTCTCCCGGTGTCAGAGAGGCCATCCAAAACCCACCTCATACAAGAGATCTGCTTACCTTATGACCTTGTTTTGTCTTCTCTGTCCTCTGTCGCACCCTTCTCAGCCTCGCCCTGCTTCTGACTAATGGATTAAGGTAATTATGACATGGCTGTGCCCACATTCTGTTGGTGGAGTGAAAATTGATATTCCATCTTTGCTGTTCTCACTAAACTGTTGATGAAATTGCATTTCCACCTCGTCACGTTTGTAGAGATGTAAAACACGGGTACTGTTTTTGTCTTCTTCGCTTAAAAGTTCAAGAATACATTCAAATAAAAACATAGTCATAATAAAAGCCCTGTGATCTTTTTACCTGTGTTGTTTACATGTGCTATCAGCTTTGAGGTATTCAGAGATGAAGACATTTAAATAGTAAAAGGCACAGCTTTGGAGCATAGAACAGAAGTGCTGGAATGCAAAGAGGATGATTAGATGGCCTTATCGAGCCCTGTCTGCAGCTGAACAACCCCAATAACCACACACAGACACGCACACACACACACACACACGCACACACACCCACATACACACTCAAACACACACACACACAGCGTCTAACAGTTATACAGCAAACAACTCACTGACCTCTGCTCTTTCCACTCAGTGGCTTCTATCGCTCACCAGAGTGAGACCACTGCTGACTGATATCACCATCAATACTCTGATCTAAATGACACTCATCACGTTACTGCTGAGGTTGTGTTAAAGGATTGCATTTGTTTACATGTCAAAGTTGCCTCTTAGAAGATTGTCCCAAGCTATTGACAAATTTATTCCATATCACTGCAAACTTTAAAGAAAAACTTGTGCTTCACTGCAGACAAACAGTGATTACGCTGGAAGGTTGACATGGAACATTTTAAATCCTCAGCTCCTCCTGTGTTAGTTTCTCGTGTCCACTTAGGACAGAACAGACATTAATGGGACCTGGTTAACAAGGCGGACTTTTAAACTTTAGCTGGTCTGATCTTTTAAAAACGTTTGTCTGTTGAAATCGTAGAAAATGACAACACACTAAAACATGAGCCGTGTTTTAAGGTCCTCTAAAACTCCTTGCAGCTGATCATAACCTCTTACATCAGTGTAAGTGTTACAAGAATAAATAAGCTGGAAAACAACATGTAATGGATGGAAACATTTCTGATTCATGTAGTGGGATGTGCTGCTGTCTTGTTCATCCCTGTTTAGAAGTGAAACACAGCCCAACCAAACCAAACGAGGCTACCATCCCAAATGTATCATTCATTTATCTTCTTTTTTTTTTATAGACTAACAAAGAGGTTAATGGCCTTAAAAGAGAGTTGAATGACAGAAAGTTATTCAAAAAATAATATTGATTAAATAAATACTATTCATAATAAAAACATGACATATTCCCTGATCAAAACATATATTTTCAAACTTACTTTTATTAAGTCATCTTGCTTTTTGTCACATTGCTTTAATGTTGATGTTTCCTTTAACTTGTTTGGTCTGAAGGTCATTGTAAAATGTCGTTGAGTGTTTTAAAGAGCACAATGTAAGTAAATGTATTATTATAATGACATTGTAATATTTTAATGTCAATATTTTAGAAAGCTTTTTGTATTTGCAGAGCTTGATATTCACTACAGATAATACAGTAGGTAGTCTTAAGTCAGTCTTATGCTTCACACATAGACTTTTACAACACTGAACTTCTACATGTATAATGTTGTAAAAAGCCTGTGTTAATGCTGACTTAGTTTTCTGAACTTTTTCTCTACAAAGCCCCAAACCTGATCAGAATAAATACAGGGATTTTATTTTTCGCTGCAGTGCTCACACAACCACACTCGTCTGTTTTCAATGGCTGCTGTGGACTAGAAAATGCTCCAGTTCAACGTTTGACTAAAAACTTAGGAAATGGATAATGTGATTTTAAATATGATTGTAACATTACATTTCTTTTCCACTTCTTCACGAGATACTCTTCTTTCAGGTTTTACACGTCCTCTTCAAGGATGCTCTCCACATATTGTAGATCTCTCTCTGCTCTGCATCATCAATAACTTCAAAGGCACAAAAGCAGCTAAATTAGGTCCGCCACTTTCTTCTGTCATGACTAATGAGCTCTGCCTTCGTTTGTGTATTAGTCTCGCTCTGCTGTGGCCGTACCTCGGGGAACGGTGCCACTGCTGTGCCTGCCCATAAACAGGTAAGCCCAAACAGATGACGAGGGAACAGAACGGAAATACAAACAATAGGGTCCTATTTGACTTCTGTCTGAGCTAAATACGCAATTCTGCATTAACTTTTTTAAAGACACATTCAGTAACTTAAAATGTTGTGTGTTTAGAGTTTGAGCCACTCTTTGACATTCTATTTGCTGTCTTATTCAAGAAAATATATCCAAATATCTTTATGAAGATGCTTGTACAACATTCATGCACTTTGTCTGACATGACATCCAGTGTTTCCACTACAGTTAAATAAGAAAAAAAAAACATAAAGAAAGCACCAAAGCTGCAGCTCAGGACAACCATCGCTTAGTATCGTTACAGGAATATCTCTTCCTGATTGGCAGGATCATCTTCCACAGCTTTTGGCAGCAGAGATGTGACTGATTTGGCCTGCCATTAAATAGTGTGCACCCCAGAATCTAAAAATACATAACTTCACACCAATGAGGTCATACACTTGGAGAAAGAGTGAGAGAGAGAGAGAGAAATGCAGACTATATGAATATAGGCCTTTGTCATACAAAAGAAATGGTTATTTGTCAGCAGCATGTCAAAAGAGGACCACAAACAAAATCCACACACTGACCGGCCTTGGTCGAGCTTACTGTCTTCACAAACTGTTCAAATTATTATTGAATTTAGCAAACTGTCATCAGTTATTTGAATCTAGCCATACAGTACATGAAATCTAGCTGAATAATTTGAATGTGTCCATATCAGGACATTTATCAAGCATTATATTCACTAGCTGCTGAACGAAACAGTGTGAACTCCGCTGTCTTTTCTGTAAATCTGTGAAATAAAACTGAAGAGCAACATGTGGACTGTATGCTCCAGACAAAAGCACTTTTTTTTTTTTTTTTACACGCATTGCATATAATTCACAGTGTTTGGTTCAAACAGGCTTTTGTAGCTTTGCAGCTCTACACAGCTCTACAGCACACATAGCAGCAGCTGGGACGTGACTGAGTCAATTAAAAGTGAGACCTCTGAACTGAGATAAAGTGCAATGTTTGAGAGCCGTTTATATGACTCCTCAACAGCACTGGGGCTGGTGTTAAGATAAAGTGCTGTTTATGGCTGTGGGATATAATATCAGTTTGGATAGAACACTAGGTTCACTGGCATTAACTTCCACTGACACAACATCCACACAGTCTTACATAACTCATTTCATATTGGTGACTTTAAGAATATATTCTTTCTTGTTGATGAAAGAAAAGAAAAGAAACTCTATATTTTTGTGTGTTGTTCGAACAAAACACATTTTCATCCCTTAATAACAGCTTTGTGTTTGACTTTTGTGTGGATTACAGTGATTGAAAGGGGGGAATTCCATGCACTGGCATATCCAAAAGGTGGCAGTGTTGAGTTTTATAATGGTGCAGACATGACAAACCTCCTCATTCTACCTTACACTTTTTGTCAACGGACTTTGAACTCACCACCCATCATTGCCAATTCTTGGCACTTTGTATTTTAAAGTAGTTTAATGTTTAAAATAATAGATATAGGCCTTTTAGTCACTTTCGTAAATTAGAGTGGATTTTTAAAGCTATAACGATATAATGTGTCAAAAACTGCAAAAATAAAAGGAGAAGTTTCTTAAATATGCAAATTCTTCATATTTGATATTCTTTAAACATGAACCGACATGATACTCTGAGTGGGTGTAGGAAAAAATGAAAATAAGTCATCTATCTATCTATCTATCTATCTATCTATCTATCTATCTATCTATCTATCTATCTATCTATCTATCTATCTATCTATCTTTCTTTCTATCTATCTATCTATCTATCTATCTATCTATCTATCTATCTATCTATCTATCTATCTATCTATCTATCTATCTATCTATCTATCTATCTATCTATCTATCTATCTATCTATGTTTTCTGACAAACGCTCCAGTTGAAATGAGTTTGCAGCTCGCAGGATTTTCTTTATTCAAATATAAAATTAAATGAAATAAACCAGTATAAAACTGTTGCGCTCTGAATAAACAGAGATTAAAGTTATAATGTGAGCAGCCAAAGAGTTAAGCGTCCTTGTCCCAGCTGACAGTCAGCTGATGGCCTTTGACAGTTGCGAAAAGTTTTGTTTCTGTGGGCTACTTATATGTTAATTAGCTCTCGGAGTGTGCGACCCTATTGGCTCTTCGTCCGAGTCAATTTCGCATTTGCAGCCTGACGTCAGGGCGGCTACAATGCTCTTAAACTCATCTGCTGTGTGATCCCTCTAAAAAATCGCCCCACCAGTCAGCGGCTTCTAACGTGCGAGGCTGCATTCACTCCCTTTACTTTCGGCTGCTCTCCCTCTCCGCGTGCGCAATGCATTCATGAGGAAACCGTAAAGTGTTAAATGTTTGAAATCCAAAACCGCCGAATTCACATGCTGAAAAAGGACTTCGCTACTCGTGCGCGCGGCACTGCTGTGTCTGTGCAATAGACTCTGCAAAGAAAAACTCCTCTCACACGCCTGCAAGAAGGACGCTGAAAAGCTCATTTTTCAATTTCAAGACAAACGCTCAAAAATCAAACTGGCTCACGTTCTTCACAACCAACCCAGTTTGACAGCTGCGCTTCACCCTTCTTGGAGGACTGTCAGCAGCAAGAGGATGGCATCAGAGCTGGCAATGAGCAACTCCGACCTGCCCACCAGTCCCCTGGCCATGGAATATGTTAATGACTTCGATCTGATGAAGTTTGAAGTGAAAAAGGAGCCGGTGGAGCCCGATCGCAACATCAGCCAGTGCAGTCGCCTTATTGCCGGGGGATCCTTGTCTTCCACCCCGATGAGCACGCCGTGCAGCTCGGTGCCCCCTTCCCCAAGCTTCTCGGCGCCCAGTCCGGGCTCGGGGAGCGAGCAGAAGACACACATAGAGGATTTCTACTGGATGTCCGGTTACCAACAGCAGTTGAATCCAGAGGCGCTGGGCTTCAGCCCCGAAGACGCAGTTGAGGCGCTGATCAACAGCAGTCACCAGCTCCAGTCATTCGATGGCTATGCCAGGGGCCAGCAGTTTGCTGGGGCAGCCGGAGCAGGAGGCACAATGGCCGGGGAAGAGATGGGGTCCGCCGCAGCGGTGGTGTCGGCAGTCATCGCTGCAGCAGCCGCTCAGAACGGAGCGCAACACCACCACCACCACCATCACCACCACAACGGCAGTCACCACCAGGCGCAGAGCGTCCAGTCCAACGGCAGCTCGGGGACAATGCACCCACACCTGCGCCTGGATGACCGGTTTTCGGACGACCAGCTGGTCACCATGTCAGTGCGGGAGCTCAACCGGCAGCTACGGGGGGTCAGCAAGGAAGAAGTGATCCGGTTGAAACAGAAGAGGAGGACCCTAAAGAACAGAGGCTACGCGCAGTCCTGCCGGTACAAGCGGGTCCAGCAGCGGCACGTCCTGGAGGGGGAGAAGACGCAACTCATTCAGCAGGTCGACCACCTAAAGCAGGAGATCTCCAGGCTGGTCCGGGAGAGGGACGCGTACAAAGAAAAGTATGAGAAGCTCATCAGCAACGGCTTCAGAGAAAATGGATCCAGCAGCGACAACAACCCTTCATCCCCGGAGTTTTTCATGTGAGTCTCGACATTAACGCGAAAAAAAAAGATTACCAGATGATTTTCTCATCCCAGCTTAAAAAAAGTTTCATTATCAAACTTTTTTTTTTATCATTTGGCTGAAATGCCTAGACCAAGAACTAATGTTTCAGCTTTTTTTTCCCATTTCATACATATTTCAAACAAGAGTTTACTCATGTCTGAGACTGTTTTCTTTTTTTTTTCTTTTTTAAGATTTTGAGGGCTGTCGTCGGTGGGTTTTTTTTATTATTTTTATTTTGGAGATGAATATTTAAGAAAAAAAACCTTTCATCCACGTTTTGCAAGCTTACAGATTATTTTTGCTTAGCCTGTTTGTCTACATTTTTGATCGTTGTTTACTAGACTTGCAGTTTGAGTAAAATATGATATATTTTTTTAAGTTGATCCAACTTTATGCCGCAGTATAAGTGTGCATGCACGCACAGAGTAAAGTTCATCAACTTGGCCTTTTTCATCCTTTACTTTGATATCAGTGTACAGATTCCTTTCAGTGTGTTTTTGGTCTTTTTTATTACTTTGCCCTTTTTTGTCTGCCAAACTTGGAGGGACTGCGAGCCTGCCGTTTGACGCCACCTCATATCATGCGTTTGCTTGTTAATGTGTTGAGCAACAAAAAGACTGTATTCGTCACAAAAAATGTCATTGTTTTTTGTTTTTTTTTGTTTGTTTTTTTTACAGATATGTGTTATTGAACTGTACCTGCATGCTGGACATGTATGGTTTCTTTTTTTTCTCTTTCTTTTTGTGCTTGAAGATGTTCTTTTTTGTCGGGACTCCAGCATGGCATTCATTCTTCATTAATGGCCTCTTCACTTTTTTGGGACAGCAACAAAAAAGTGACAGGACTTCCCACCCCCACCTTCTAATCTGTACAAGTGCATTTCAGCTGTGTTGAAGTGCACCACCATCGGCTGTCTTTAGGCTGCAGTGAATGCGCAATGCATTCCTGCTGGAAGTGGATCGGCTGGGGGAGGAAAAAAAACTGAGGAAATAACAGATACCTTACATGGAAGTTTAAATGTTGCTTAAAGCCTTTTACTGTTATTTAAAGATATGACACTCTGCATTGCAAAGCCATTTCAAAGCGTAATTTAAGTGTAATAATCTAAATTGTAAGAGATGACGTGCCACAGGTTGGAGCATATAGATCCAGATAATTATTAATCACATTTCTGCATTAGTTGTTGTTTTTTTTTTTCTAGAGAAATTGGCTCGGCTCCAGTTTACACAAAGAGCAGTATTGTGCAGTGCATAAACCGCGCTTTTGCAGCATGTGCTTCAAACAGAAGTGTAACAGCTTCATTGGATTTTATATTTGAAAATTGTATCGTTAGTCTAAATTATCTCTCATCTGAAGTCAATGTTCAATTGTCATGCTTTTAGAAATGTGTGTCCTCAACGAGCTGACGTATTTTGGACTGAGATGCACTAAAACGAAAGCCCATCGCCTGCCTTCATGTGGGAGTTAAGAAAAAGTTCAATGTAAAGATGAAGTTTCGAGCGTAACATTTTGATACTTTATCATTAGTTCAGGAGAGACTGTTGTTTTGTCTTAAACGAACTCAATATTTGCAAAGCAATAACAAATATTATAATCAATAATGTCTGGACATTGTTAGATCGTCAGGGATTGACACCCTGCCTGTACAAAACGAGGGAGTTTCATTCGCCAATAAATCGTGAGAATATGTTAAATAACCTTCCTTCCTATATATAGTATATTATATATATATATTTTGCTGTGCAAAACTATTTCATTCACTAACCATATGTGATGTTCATATGTGCTCGTTTTTTTCATTTCATACAATTCAATGATATGCAATAAATGTATGTAAAAGTCTACAATACGTTTCTCACTTTTCTTTTGACGTGTCCTAAAAGTTTTTTGTTTTGTTTTATTCTTGTGTTTGGAAGAAAGTAAAACCAGAACCTGAACATGATTACTCAGCTGCCCACGTTTACACGACTTATATTTACTGCTGTCGTTTTTTATTGTGATTTTCACCAACACTAAATTAGAAAACGCGACACCCTGAACGCAGCAGAAACAGCTCTTTTCGACAACTTATTTACACACTTAAAAAGAAACGACGGAGAGAGAGAAAAGAAACACAAGTATGAATTCAGGTTTAAGACACCTTTTCCACTCTAATTCTTCAGTGCTGCATCTTTAAAAGATGAGAGATATACAGGTCAGGCGATACACATGCTGTGGGCTAAGTAGATAAAACCACACTTATATTTCTACACACAGTGGCCTACATTGGAATGCACTTTTGTCTTCACATGCTGTTGTTTGATTCACGATCTAGACTATATTTGTCTTTAAAAATAATTGTGACTAAATCCTGAACACAATATTACTATCAGAAACTAAGGTCTAAAGAAAAAAAAGGGAATTGTTATAACTTCAGTATGAATATATCCACTCCATTCAAAATGATCTTTCCAAACACATGATTTTATGTTGTGTGATATGAGGGGTCATGTTAATGTTCTATTGAAGGTTTTTTTGAAGCGTTTATTACATCCTAGTGGAAGTTAGACATGATTTATGATGGTTAATTTTATCTTGAAACATGACCTTTTGAAGTGTGTATGGGCCTGTGTGTGTGTGTGTGTGTGTGTGTGTGTTTTCATCAGTACCTGTGCGTGCATGTCTTACTTAACTTAGGTGTGAATGTAAAAGTAACTGAGGTGTGAATGTAAAAGCGTGTGTTCTTCCCTAACTAACAGTGTGTAAGGAAGGTCTCGAGATGTCTCTCTAAGTGTCTCTACATGTTTTCTACTTTTTGTCACATTTCTCGTTTCCTGATCTGCACGTGCTGTTTTCATCTTTTCAAACACTTGGAGCTCTCTGTCGTTAGCCTGTCAACATTTAGATTCCCCCCTTTCACCCTGCGTTATCCTGTTTGTCAGTGTGCCTGCATGATGGTCTGGAGCGATTGTGCCCTCAGAGAGGAGGTGCAGTGAGGGCACAGTCATGTCAGGCATGTGAGTGGGCGCCGGAGAAGGTGCCAATGTAAGTCAGCCACTGCGGTGGGCAGAAACCGCTCAGTGCTGCTGTTCCAAATCTTGCGTTACAGTTGTTGAGACATCTCATTTTGCCTGCTCTCCACATTACTTTTGAACTGGTGCTCAAACTGAAAAGGCCACTTGTCTAGAACACCAGAGAAAAAGGTTTTTTTTTTTTTTAATGTGGAAGCTCCAGGACAAGAAAAGGATTGTGCATCTTGTTTCACTGTTCCAGAACAATTTCTTTGTTGAAACAGGAACAGCAATGTGCCAAAGTGAATAGAACTAGTGTTACTAATAACTAATAATTAATAGTTAGTCAGTTAGTTAACTAATAACTAATAATTAATAATGAACTAACACTGTTCTGTTCTGAGGACAGCTTCACTCTGGATCTGTCAGCTTTTCTGCAGCTCGGCTGTCAGAGGATGTACACAAAGTGCACCCTTCAGAAAAATGAGCCACTCTGTCAAGAGTTTTTACAGAATACAAAGTGATCAACGGTTTTCTTTTTCTAATAGACCTAAACATTTCAAATGTATATTTTAAAAAAGCTGTATTCTGCAGCATCTGTCAGGGATGATGTGCTGCACAGCTTGTTCAAGGATAAAAAACACAATGAGAAAAAAAAAAAGAAGCTTTAACCCAACACTTGTATCCCAGTCTGTTCTGTGTGAATTCCTCCAAGGTGCTCGTGCTGCTGTGGTGGCTGATTTGCCCAGAGTGAGGGGAGAGACTGAGACAATAGTTGGGCTCCGGCTGAATTAAATGATTTTGCAGATGATTAATAGTGGTGCGGGCCGCTGGCTCCTGCGATGTAGAGATGATAAATCGTGAGTGCGGCTCTGTGCAGCTGTGCCAGTGTTGGGTCTTTGCATGCACACACGATGCAATTTACAGCCAAGCCGCTTTCTTTCTTCCTCAATTTATCTAATTACCTCAATTTGATCGGAGCAGTGGTACTGCTTTATTTTGATATTTCACATTAACCACAACAATGCACTGAATCACTTCAGGAAGGATAATAGTTTGTTTTACCCTCTTTGAAGAAAAATGTTTCACTTGCCATTTTAAAGAGGAAACCTTTTTCTTCTGTTTTAGGAGCAGGGCTTTCCCTGACTAAAGGCAGAGAGTTTGTGTGGTGGCTGTTTTTATGTGTTGTGGGTGGCTTAAAAAAAAAAGGAAAAAAAAAAGAAAATGCTTTTTTCAGCTAAAAGCTACTTTTTTTTTATTTTTATTTTTTACTTTGAAGCATGTTTATTTCTTTTAGTTTGTTTTCCTTATTGGGTTGCATCAGTTAGATCTTGAATGTCTGAGTACTTAAATTGAACACATCAGATCAGTATGAGAGCACAAACACTGTCCAACCCGGCATAGATTTGGCTCACAGCATGACATTCCTGGTGTTTCTTTATGTTCAGGCATTTATAAGATGCATATCTTTAGTTTACAAGCTAAATTACATTTGTGTGAAGACAGATCTAATTCACAAAACATGCTTCCTGTTATAACTATGGCACTAGTGCATGATGGTTATGTAAGTGATTAATCTATCGATTTTCCAATGATGCACTCATGAGGAACATTGGACCTTTGGCGCTATGTGGGCTGACAGCATAAAATGCAGCATGATGTTCACTGAAGTTACCAGCACCCCTTTTGATAGGGCCCAAAAATAAGAACTGGATGGGTACCTTTAAGACTTTACATAGAGCCAAAGGAGGAGCTGCAGAGGATCAGTTGTGTGTAGTCTGTGCATTTATGCACCTCTTAACTCACAGCATCCATTGTGCAAGGTTAATTAATGCCTGTGTGGACAACATGTGTGTTTGCATATATAAATGCGTACTTATGTGTCCGTACATGTGTGTGTTTGTGTTGTCATCTTTTGGAGAAAAGGATGAGCAGAGGTCAAAAGTTAGTGCGCACAAGGCTGCTCTCAAAGTCATTAGAGTAATCCCTGCCCTGGGGAGCGTACGCTCATTTCCTCTGCCCAGAGCCCTCTGAATGAGATGTACAGGCACATCCGACATGGTACACTACACAGTAAACTCAAGTCCGCTCACTGCCTTTATTTTTGTGTCCATTTGCTGTGTTTTGTTTCTGTTCAGTGAGTTTGGACAGCGTACTTTCTCCTCATAAGACGGTTTCTGTGGATCTTAAATCCTTTCACAAAGACAACTTGCAGTAGATACTATTTCTTTCTCTACGTTAATTGCTAAGGTGGAAAAGTAGCCACGTTAAGTAGATGTAGGGGTAGGTATTAGAAAAGGGTTTATTTTTTATTTTTATTTTTTTTCTGTCGTCCAGAGTTATCCTCTCCTGTAGCTGAAGAGGGAAAATCCACAGTCGACCAGAAACAATGAAGATAAAAATAAAGCAGCATCTGTACTGGTTTAACTAATCACAGAAGTATAATGGGCATTGTGCGGTCAGCATTGTGATGATCACAGAGTGCAGTTATTTCTTCTCTTACACTGATGTCAGTCATGGATTTTATTGTGGGGGCTGCAAAGACACAACAAAACAACCAGTGGAACTTCAACTCAACTCTATTAAATATTCTCGGAGTCACACTGGGTTACTGAAGAGACATTTTCATTCTCAGTCTTCACTTCAGTGGAGAAAAAAAAAAAAAAAAGCATACAACTTTGAAGAAAAGCTTTTTCGCTTCTCTCTCTCAGACACTGGTGTTGCTGCAAAATTTTCAAATATTCTAAAAAGCCCAAAAAAAACAAAAAACTTAAATCATTAATTCTATAAATTAACATCACTGTATGTACGTCTTAAAATAAGCAGTTTTGACATTTTCCTTGAAAGTGGCAAACATAAGGCTTTTGTACTTTATGCCTTTGCAGCTGAAAACACAGATGCAGATCGAGAACATAGGAGGGAGGAAACAGTTGTCAGGTGTCTCAGCTTAACCAGGTGGCTTCCATATCTGAGAAAGCTCTGTCCAGATTCACGGCAGATACAGAGACGCACACACACACAAAAAAAAAACCTCCTCTCACTTTTCAGTGAGTATGAGAGATTCAGCACAGAAACACTCTGTGCTGCAGAATGAAACAGACATCAGGGATCAATTAAGTAGCTCATTTGATCAGAGTACGCGCAGCTCTTTCTATACATTTCCTTCGTTCTTTGTGGCAGAAAGTCACAGCGTGCTTCAAACAGACATTAAGCGGATATGTCATTAGAGAGTTGTCCTTGAAAGACTGGCTGCAGGTTATGTTGGTAATGAGGTGGTCAGGACTTGCTGGGGTAATTTTATGTCTGTAAAAGGACCCAAACCAAGAGACCGTGACTTCAATGAATGTAACGCCATTTCTCAACAGTCCCACCGCACAAAAGGTGGCAGAGGAAGAGAAGACACAATTAAGAGGGATTCTAATCTTTCAAAGTGGAGTCGAGGTTTTTTTCTAAGTTCTAAAGACAAACAAACCTGCCTTTATGCTCAGAGTGATTGTTTTTTGGGAGCATTATCAGTTGTATTTTCAGAGTTACATTTGACATATTTTGTCTGAAATAGAAAATTGTGGCAAAGCAATATACATGAGAAACCTCTCCAATAAGGATTTACTTATTTACTCAGAAAAACAACAATTAACTAAAAGCGGGAGCTTTTCTTGAACACTTTTCTCCTTCAAATGTTTCCCCTTTAACAATATAGCAACATCTAAAGCAGAAGAAATAAAGCACACCTCACAAAATACAGTCACGAAGACATTTCCAAACTTTTGTGAAGTAAATTATGCAGTTCTCCTTCGCCCTTTTTTTTAAAAGTCATGTGAACTTCTATGCATTCTTTCGATTTGTAGCATTAGTTCTCGTTTTCCGCTCAAATAAAGTTCTGAAAATGTAAAAGCAAGCCATCTGAACTCTAAAAGTTTACAACCTCCATTAATTTATTTTCTGCTCTGACTTCTAATGTCTCCATGCTGGAATCTCAGCATCCTGATGGTTCTACCTCCTCTATAGAGCTGACTCATTGAACATTTATTTGTCAGTCTACAGTAGTTGTTTATAACTTGGGAAGAGTGCAAAGGGATTATGGAGGTAAATGCTAAACTAATGAGGAATAGGTGAAACTCTGAATTAACCTGCATTGTATGTTTTCTTTTTATGAAAGTGTAATGTCGGAGAAACGGCAGACACTACAATCCTCGTGTTTATTAGCCCGCATGATTAAAACCTGTTCTTCATAGAACAGTTAATTGTGTCATTTAATCAAACTTGCAGGAGTAATGGCCTCGCCATAAAACTATTTTGCCATTTCTGTGCGACAGTGCTCTGTATGCTTAGATATTTAAGTTTTGTCTCTTGTGGTTACAGTGTTTTGATGCATGGCTTCTGCCTGGAGAATCTATTTGCATGCAAATTTTTACATTTCCCTCCCGCATCAAACGCTTACTATGATACATGTACTGTTTCAGCAGACAGACAAGGTGAGAGTGAATCTCGCTCTGAATGAATCTTCTTGTTTCTTTGTGATTGTTTGTGCTCATCCGTCTGTATGTATAAAATTGTGTGTGTGTGTGTGTGTGTGTGTGTGTGTGTGTGTGTGTGTGTGTGTGTGTGTGCGTGTGCGAGACAGTGCCAGGGTGTTAGAGAGCGACATAAACAATAAAAGAAACGGAGCAGGTAGAGAATAAAACAGCATGTGTATTTGCATTGATATTCATTTATCTTTTCTTATGTGTTTTGTTCAATCTTATTTGCTTTCTCAGGTCGTCGAGAAAATTCCTCCATCTGTGATTTCCAGCCCCATCCCTCCGTGCCCTCGGCTCTCTGAGGTAAAACACTTCTTGCTTGATCTCTCTCTCTCTTTATGCTTTCCTCTGCCCTGTGATTTCAACTATTTGAAATGAGTAAATAAAAAGAGTGATAAATAAGAAAGAGCTGTCAAAGATAATTCAAATTTAAAGTATTACTACTGGTTATGTTGTTTCTGTTTTTCAATTATATAATGAAATCCAGATGAATTATTCATTAATATTAGACTCTGGTATTAAATAGAGAGTGGATACATTCACCACATCTAACGGTGAGAGTTTTATTGCTGCTGTAGGCTTCCATAATGGATACATAATGTACTGTAGTTTGTCAACTTCTATTCATATGCTAAAGAGCACCTGCCTTCTTTACGGTGTTGGTATCTCTCACAGTCGAATCTCTCACCATCTCCTCCATGACATAACTTTTCAGAGAACTGTGAGCATTAAAAGCCATTTTTCAATCCATGAAGGAGAAACACATGCACAACGCAGACGTCACATTTTCTGTCTTGGATTAACAGCATGAACAACAGATCACTGCGACTCATTCAACCATAAACAGCATGCTTTGAGTTTTTGATGTAAAGAAAAAAAGGCGTTGATAGTCTCTGACATCATACGAGGCACAGTGAAGGATAAATATTTAGTCGGAAGAGAATATGGGTGCTTCAGATAATATTCCTTTAATAGTTCAGTAGCAAATTCCCCCCCCAAAAAATTCTTCCTCTTGAAAGATAAAGAAGCGAAGGTTTCAGCGTAAGATCATAAGTGAAGTTGACAATGCATGCGGCGTGTCCATGTATTTGTATCCACTGTTATTTACTTGATTGTATCTAAGTGGGGAGTGGGATCAGTATCTGGCCTTTCTCCAGCTCCACTTAACTTCGGTAGGGGATGCAGGACAAAAGGCATCAGGGAAGACAAGGACAAATCATCTTTAGATGAAGTGTTTTAAGTGCTCTGATTCTCCTCCCACGTCATCACTGTGAATTAGGTGCCCTCTGCTCCACGCTGAGGGGTGTGGAATATCAACAATGCCAAGAACGGATGTTAAATGAATGAAAGTGGAAAACCATGAGGGTGTCTATCTTAGTCAGTCTCATAAATCTCCGTTCCCCTCGCCGCGCCGCTGCGCTATGCTGATGTTCGACTCTGACAGCCTGCCAGCCCAGCTTAGAGGGGCTGTGTGCTGCACGGTGTGGTCTGATCTGGTCGATCATGTTCGTAGCGGTTGCAACTAGGCAGAGCCATGTCTTTGTTTTATGCAAATCCATGCATATGAGAATGAGGGGGGAAGGCAATGAGCAGTCTGGCCACGTAGCTCCAGGAGGACAGGCTGAGTGATGGAGACAGAGAGCCAGGTCTCAGTGTCCTTGCCTGGGGAAAGAGTGTCCTGACTCCGGCCAGGACTGCCTGCACACCACCACATAACTATGTTGTGGGCCTAAACTCTGCCAATGCACAAGAAAAAAGCCTCTTTCTCCCAGGCACACTGTGAGAAGTGAAGATGCAGAGGAGATAAAGAGAGGTTAACAGTGGTGCAAGAATGCAAGTGTGTCTCACCTGCAATTTAAATTTGTGTGTTGTGAAAGCAGACACACCTCAGGGGTCTGCCACGAAGAGATACATAGAAGTTCAGAGCCTAGCAGGGAGCTGAAGGACCCAGAATATGCTGACAAAGATAAAACACCAGGTGTCTGTATATGTACTGTAAGTCTGAGAAACAGAGCTGAGTTTAAATATAGATTGGGGAAGCAGGCGTGTGTGTGTTTGAGTTTTTGCATGTTGTTTGTTATCACATCGGCACATTGTCAGGTAAGCAAGGCCACCCAAAATGTATGGCATGATGGTTTGGGTGAAACTTGCAGAAAAAGTGCCCCCCCGCCACACACACCACATCTCATCACAATGATCAGTCTCTCCATGAGTCTCTTTTGCTTCCTCATATCAGCCTTGTTTATCTGTGCAGTAAATTATCTCTTGAGAATGTCTTCTAAATAGTCTTGCTCCCACATCCTCTCTCACTCAACCCTCCTAGGAGCTGCGTGCGAACAGTGACGGTTGGTCGGAGGCTCTTCTATCACAGGGAGCTCTATTTCTGGGTGCCAGGATGTTGGTCTCAGTCGTCGAGGGCAGATGAAATCGATCCAGATTGACCTGTCATGTGGAGGAGAAAATGAATTAGATAGAGGGGGGTTGCAGAGGCCAAAGAGAGAAGTACAAAAACAACCTCCTGCTTCATATGGGTCAAAAGTCGGGGGATGATTTATTCAAGACTGGGTGTTACCCCTTCTCCTCCTCCTCCTCCTCCTCTCTGCTCCACCTGCCTCTCGGAAAGGAGTGAGAAACCGGAGACTGCTCAGGAGGAGCTGACTATATTTAGCATGGGTGACCAAAGACTGTGGTCTAACTTCAAAGTTAAAAATACAGATATCCATGTACAGTGAGATTGACACCGAGCACAAGTTTGTCAGCTTGAACTGACTCAGACTGGGAACAGAGTGAAAAGAGGTTTGTAGCTGCATTCATTGGTTTAATCTTACAATACCTCTCCATTAGGCTGAAAAATATTACAATTGAAATCCTGAAACTTAATGATTTTTCCTTTCTGATTGTGAGAGTGATTCTTTACTTGCAAAGAAACTAATAAACAAAGGAAAAGATTTATTGCTGCGTTTGTCTGTGAAGTAGTACTAGATTTAGCCCAGTGTGTTTGGGCAGAGCTCCACTTTGCTAATTATTTTCCTGTGGCAGAGTTCTCAGCATGACGCTCCTCTCTTGCGCGGAGAAGAGAGGCTCAGCGGTAAGTGCTTAGTCAGCCCTGCTCTGGGTGTGAGATACTGTTGGGTCTCCGGTGGTGTGTGGACAGGCTGGAAGGCGGAGCAGATTGAGACCAAGACATCGCAAGTCGTGGTGGTTGGATCCCCCGTTTCTGACTTGCCTGAGCCAATTCCAACACAAAGAGTAGAGGAGAGACCCTGATTTTATCATAACACTGCTGCAATGTTACAGAAGCAATCATTTTAAACAAAGACATTTTTCATCCAGTGTAATTGATCATCTACAAACTTTACACAAGCAATAAATTCTTGCTGTTTACTTCTGTAACAACTTTATTTGTGTAAAGTTGTTTGTCTCACAATTAGTTGTCTTGGTGTCAATTACAAACTTTCATATAGTTAACTAGCTATTCCTTCAGGATGTGGGTAGAGCAAGACTACTGTGACAAATTCTACTGTGTGCCTAACCCTGGTACACATTTAAGATCTGTCTAGCATTAGTAGTAGTGGAAGTCGGAGTAGTTGTAGTAGTAATAGTAGTAATTGGAGCACGACAAATAAATCGGCCAGCGAGAAAAATCGTCCATGTATTAGCACATATAATAGCACATACGATCAGTATCAGTATTTTATCTCTAGTATGCCGACAGACTTGGTTTATGCAACTTAAGTCTAGTATTTATTTTGATGTAGTTGTTTTTGACAATTGTTCCCTCCAAGCTAAAATGTGTTTTTCAGTGCACTCTTGTTATTGTGGCCAATAAAGGCTTTTGTTAAACTGTTAAAAAAAAACAAATGTTATAAATCTTTTTGACAAGTCATTAAAGGAATTTGAGGGATCGATGCCATAAAACTGTGTATATCTATATACAGTATATTTATCTATCTATCGATCTATCTATATTTTTTTTTTCTCCCCAAAATCGGTATCAGTATCAACCCCAAAAATTCCATATCGGTCAGGTCCCTGTAATAGCAGTAGTCGTAGTAGACAAACACTGTGATACATCACATCACCATTGTAAAAGATATTACTGTGCCAGTCTTAACTGTCAGTAAGCTTACAGGCAGAGGGCTACAAGAGTGTTGCTCTTTCAGAATTATTGAAAGTACACAATAACATATGAATTATACAGTTATGTATCTCTTTATCTCGAGTAACAAAGCCAGTTTTGTCGTGACAAGGGCAGGATTTTCTGCAAACTGTGATAGAGCAGACAACGCCATGCTATGCTGCCATTGCCCACTGTAATGAGGTAGACAGGTGTATGAAATCAATCTCCAAAATGGACTATAAGTGTTGTGAAGAGCTGGTAGTTTCCTATTTGTGGATATTATTTGATTAGGTCTGAAGGAGCCAGTCATAGTATCCAGCGCTGTTGTACGGTAGGCCGACAAGCTGCAGGATCTCTTCATTAGCAATTAACAAGGGCACGAGCTAAAAAAGGGGACATTAACACGCCATAGGTAGTTTCTATTCTGTTTTAATGTCTGTGTCACTTCCTCAGTCATTCAGTCCAGACGATACTGTCTGTAATTCTTCCTCCCTTAATACACCAATGTCAAACTTGTCTGTGTATCTGTCTGTAGTGCTTTTCTTAGAGTGACACACAGCTCCTCCATTTCTGTCTGCCCTGCTATCCTCAAAATGACTCTCCTCCTCCCGCTCCTCATCCTTCTAAACAAACTTAGCTCCCTTCCCCTCGCCTCTGTTCCCAACGTCACTTTTCCTGCACTCCATCTCCCCCCCCCCTTCCTCCCCCTCCTGCATCACGCTGCACCTGCTTCCCTCCCGCTCGCTGCCTCCTCTCCAAACGTCACTTCTCCCCTTCCCCTCCTCCTCCTGTTCCTCCCTTCCTATTCTCCTCCTCGTTAGCTTGATGAATGGCTTCTCTGCAGGGAAAGTGCTGATTTTCATCCCTCTGTCTGATTTCTGCTGGCTGTTATTAATTTCAAACACTCAGAGAAAAGCAAGTGAGTCAATAAATAAGGAAATGAACACACTTCATTCTGCCATACACTGCCTCTCGCAGTCATTCACACACGATAGCGGTTCCTCTGTGGAGGCTCGGCCTGCATTTATACTGATAGAGTTCAACTCGCTTCTTGACTCACAACATATATTTTTGAAAAAGAAAAAAAAAACAGCGATAAAAGAGGTCCAGTATGGCTGCTCCATATCAAACGTTTTCTAAGTATTTTAAGTATCTTGAGACAAACAGGACCAAGGGGAGATAGAGCAGCACAAAGTAAATAGCTCTGAAGAGACCTGCAGTGTCCTCTCTCATCTTTCATCTTTCACACTCGTGCACCATTTAAGAAATGAATATAGAAAGTGACAACAGGCGGAGAGACAGAGACGACGCAAGGTGAAAGAGAAGCAATGAGAGGCAGCAGCAGCACAGAGTTATTGCTGCACATTAAACGCTGCTGTCCGCACAGTGCAGCTCAGGCTCCATATCTAAGTGCACATTACTTACATTCCAGGCTTAATGTATTGTGCTTGTGCCCGTTAACATCAAACAAAAATAGCCTCAGAGACAAAATGATTCTATCTTTTTATCTTTGCTGACAGCGTCCTATTAATACACATTAATTTGAGATACATGAACATGCATGTCCTCAGTCTGTTTTCCTTGTCTCAGTTAACATTGATAAACTTTCTGTGGATCAGCGATTATTAAAAATCAAATATAGTTGTCATTTGTGTGATTATAAGAGAGAACTCATATTCTGCTCTTTGCTTTAATGCCCTTTGGAATTTTAGTTTCAATTTGTTTGGATCTTCAGTGAAAGTCAGAAAGAATGTGATAAGAAAGAAGTGTGATGGACTAATAGGTAGTCCGGGATGTTGTTTTTAAGTCAAGTTTACATCCTGCCGTATAATTCATTACAGTTTCTCAATTATTATTCAGCCAATTGTCCTATACGTTTGGCAGAAAGAGCATCTGCTGAAGCTACAGAATGGACCTGGGGATGTTGTTGGGACAATGAATGTTTTGAGATCGGAGAAGGACAAACACACCGTTTCAGTTTTCTAGTTTTTTTTAAGTTCCTTTAATACAGCAAGACCTTGTCAAAGACACTGTGTCATCCTGTTACAAAGACAAATTAAAAGCAACACTAATACGAAGTGTACACAGCTGTAAATATCCCATTGAGTTTCTTTCAAGTGTTGTTTTCATCTACAACTGTATAACACTCCAAAAGCTGCAAGTAAAGAAGTTATGAAGAGAGGAGAGGAGAGGAGAAGAGAGCCTGTGTTAGTGGTTGCTGCAGGGGTAGTGGAGCCTGTATGTCTGCTTCATGGCTCTGTGAGCGCAGACATAACTATTGTGTTTACAAGGCTGAGTTGCTCTTACTGTTAAATTATTGGGGTGGGGGTGCGTTAAAGGAGGAGGAACAGAGGCAGCGGGAGGGGGGGGGGCGGGGGGTGGGGCAGTAGATATTTGTCCCTCTCGCTCATAGTTCTGGCTAACCAAGTTCAAGGAATGCTCTCTGTGTTTTATAATTACAGACTTTGGGTATAGTGTCACCCTCTGAGAGTACATGGCCTCAGAGACCTGATGGGAGGCGGGAGGGGCTTTGGGGCTGAGCAGCGGCACACTTCTGCATGTACTGAACAGGCAGTTAATGGTCATGTGTCGTGAGGGAACTCTCTGACACAGGCACGCCAGACCAGACCAAGTTGTGAATTCAGTTGATCACCTCGCTGTCGTCTTTTCTGTTGGTGCGGGAGGGTGTGTGTGACCCCTGGGAAAGAATGTTGTGGTGGAGTCAAAAACAGAAATTAAGAATTGTGGTTTGCTCCCTTTTTCTCAGAACTAAGGAAACTGTCTTTTCTCTCTAGCACACACTTACTTACACCATTGCTGCCTCTTAGATTTGTCTTCCCTCTCTGCGACCTGGCCATTAAAGGAGAGCGATGAGTTCACAGCTGATAGTCTCTGGTTGCGAGCGGAGAGCAGTGTAGGATGACATTATCGGAAGTGGCTGCATATAGATACTAAAAAAAAAAAATAGACACAAACAGAAAGAGAATACTATGGCGCACTTCTCTCAGTATAAACTTCTGTCTGCTTGGATTACAATTATGACCCCTGACAGACCATAATAAGACTCATCTCTGTGGACATCAGCCATAACCAAAGAACCGGCAATGTGTGTTTACTGTCCGACTTCACATACTGCAGTTTCAGAGCAAAAATAAAACCATTGGCCTCTTGCTGTGTCCTTAAACCAATAGGTCAGGGAAGAGGCAAACAAAAGAGGTTACAAGTAAAGGCATTCTCAATATACAACCAAGTATGCCACTGCTACCATTAGTGTGAGGGTTGGAAGGAGGGTGATGGAGAGGGACAAAGCTCTCCCCACCGTCCCTGCGGCTGAAGTGGAATAGTTGTGGTGACGGGTTGTGACAGCTGAGGGAGCGAGGGAGCAGGAGAGGAGTATCACTCAAAAATCCCCAGGAAGCAGAGAGGAGGGAAGAGTAATTTGGGATGAGCGCTCTGTCAGGCTCCATGTTTGTGTTGTCTTTCTCACTTTTGGACACGCTCAAAAGATCGCAAAACAACGACACATCACAATCACACTCCATTTCATGGAGTTCTGAGATTAAAGGCTGGGTGATATACAACAAATCTATTATTTCTCTATTTTAATCAACAATAATGTCTATCAGGGTTTATATCTTGATCAGGCTGTCAGTTTAAGGAGTGGCAGGATGATATTAGTAAAAACAACTTGAGAATAAAGATGTGCTCACTTTAGGTCACATTTTCAAGACTGTATTTTCTTTTAAAAGGAAAATCATTTATCGTTTAATTTAGTTTATTTAAAACATGTAAAAAGAAAAAGAAAAGAAAAAAGAGAGAAGAAAGCGAACTGTAAAAAATGTAATATGGACAATCAATGAATGAGTATACAAAAAACAAGCTCGCAAATACTTTCTATATGAATGTAAAAAGTGGGAAGAAGTGTAAACTTATTTCATCTCACCCCTTCTCCATTAATTCATTTTTTTTAATCTATGTGTAGCAGAGAAGTTAAAATGTTGGAAAGACCCAAAATAACTCACCCCAAATAAAATTTAAAATGTGTGTCTCCTCTTCTGTTACACTCCTTAGTTAACG
This sequence comes from Symphodus melops, assembly GCF_947650265.1. NCBI lineage: Eukaryota > Metazoa > Chordata > Actinopteri > Labriformes > Labridae > Symphodus > Symphodus melops. The sequence continues at coordinate 18,696,466 of NC_136693.1, read as the reverse complement.
GAGAACACCTGCAGTGGTGTCTTTATCTTACAATGATATAGACAATACATATTATTTAAACTAGTACAGCAAGTAACCAATGCGAGGAAGTGGCAATGTACTCCTGGTTAAACTTATAGTGCATTAGACAACACCCCCCCCCCCCCCCCCCCCCCCCCTTATCAAGACCCTCAAAGGATACCAGCCCTAGAAGGTGTTCTTATCTATCCTCTTGAGTCGGGTCATTATAACAACAAAGAAGACAATAAGTATTAAATCTGTCTCCTTGGTTGGTTCCCAGGATGTTCAAAAATGAGACATACATCAAACACATACACCATACCCGAATATACACACAGGACCGTTACACTGACTCTCATTTCCTTCCTCCGTCTCTTGATAGTATCCCTAATAGACCTCTCTCCCAGTAGCAAACTAGTGTTGCAACATTCACCTACTATTGCTTTCATGAGATGTCTGTGGATATGTCGGCGTGTGGATATGTCACTGTGAGTGTGTGTGTGTGTGTGTGTGTCACTGAGGAAGAAAGATGTTAGCGATCCTCGTGGCCCTGTTTATCTCCACCCTTGTGTTGAAGTAGAGGGAGGTCAGAGGCAGGGCTGCCTGGATCCATCTCCATTCCCACGGCTGCTGTCTCGCAGGCACAGTGGTCACAGGAGGATGAAAAGACTATGGATTTTTTTTCCTCCTCCTCCCCACACTCACCAGAGCAGGAAGATTAGACAGACGATGAGCAAAGCCTGGCCCATTCAAAGCAGCTTTAAGCCCAACACTGGAGGCATCTGACCTCAGCTCTCTGGTTCAGGGAGCACACAAGTGCACAAGAGACACAAATGCAAGCCAACACACACACACACACACACACACACACACACACACACGCACATACGAATCAGCGAAGGCAAGATTTCTTGGTTCAGTTTTCTGGTTCAGAGCCTGGTCATACAGTGCCTGGGTGTTAAACACTGACCCTGTGACCTCTGTGTATTAACACGCTCCAAGCACACACCGCCACACACACACACACACACACACACACACACACACACACACACACACACACACACACAGAGAGAGAAAAAAGCAGGCAGAGAAATAACACTCACACCTTTACCAGTATCCCCTGATGGAGGTTGGCAGTTGCTGTGTATAAAAAGATATTTAGGAGAAAACTGAACAGACAGGGAGGTGAAGTGAGTCGGGAGAAGAAGGGAAAGGGGTGGGACGTTGAGAGACAAAAGAAATTGATGCCAGCACAGAGAAGTAGGGAGATAAAATTCAAAGCTCTCTCGCTCTCAGTAGCAATTAAAATAATTTCTCTAAAATTTGAGAAAGGCCTGAGCCATCTTATCTGTTTCCTGATAAGCTTCCTCCTCCTACTCCTCCTCGTCCTCAGACGGGCTGTATGAGAGGCCCTTATGACTGAAAACTGACACAGTGTACACTGATAGCTGCTTCCTGTCCTGCTCTGATCCTTCCACTACAGGCTCTTTCCTTTTGAATACAGAATTAAAGATGCATGCATTTACAAAAACACTTACTAAATGCACACACAGGATGGCTGACAGACATTCCCCATGACAATGAAATTGCTGTAATGCTACACATGAACCGTGAGCTAGTCACATTTCTCATTTGTTTGTTATCCTTTTTTTCTGGGAATCTGTGTACAAAAGTCTGTGTGCATGCAGATTTTAGCATAGCACACCATTTGAACCATAGCTCAAAAATCACGCGTGAAACCAGCGATGGAAATTTTGATTAAAAACGTTTGTAGAATTTGACAGGGATAAAGGATGCACAAAGTGAGAAAGTGTGGGCGAGTAGCAAAAGCAAGATTAAATACGGATCGAAACTATTGTTGTCTCTCTTTATGGGGTGACTGGCTCACTAAAATTAGCAGTAGATTTAAAAACAAAACTAAAGGAGTGGGCATGCATGCAATAACAAAAGCATTTCTAACACAGGATAGTTGAGGGAGGCATTTTGCAAATATCTGAGTCGATCATGTTGTGGGTGCGTTGCGTGGAAACAGCAGGGCAACAATTTTGCGAAACAAAATTGCGTCCTGACAACCTGCCTTGAGCCGACTTGAATACAATTTGTCTTTAAATGGGTGCTTCCCTTTGGGGAGCCAGCAACTCACGTATCCAACATTAGAACAATGGTTTAACAGAGGCAAAAAAACCTAAGCATCCTCTTGAGATTTAAAGATCTCGCTCAGTTCCTCATGTAACAAGTGGTGGAGTTGTTTAGGTTAGAGTGTTAACACTGTCCTTGGTTCCTGTTGTGAGGTGACAACTGACTAAAGACTTTCTGCTGCTTTAAATGAACTATTGTGGCAGAACATGGTCAGCAGCAGATATGGATGTGTGTGTGTGTGTGTGTGTGTGTGTGTGTGTGTGTGTGTGTGTGTGTGTGTGCATGTGCGTGTGTGTGTGTGTGTGCGTGTGCGTGTGCGTGTGCGTGTGTGCATTGGGTAATGACGCACTGCATCAGGTAGGCAAGTTTCACAGACTATGATTGTGTGAACCAGTGGTTGGCTACTGTTGTTCACACAGAACTTCAATCTGCATTCATCAGCATGTTTGTTTGTAAATAAGATGACAGAACGATTACAAATGTAAAAGATAGAAAAATAAGTAGATTGTGAAGTTGGGCTTCTTAAGATTGGTGGACTTGTGTTCAATGAAATTTGGAGAATGATGTGTGTGTGTGTGTGTGTGTGGGGGGGGATGTTGTCACTTAAAGCTCACTGATTCATTGAATAGTTTGTGCTGTGTGTTAGTAGACTTCTTCTTTTTTCCATTTGTTGAAAACCTTTACTGAGCATGCCCAGGCGAGGTGGCAGCCTGTACGGGTCATTTAGGAGGTTTGCTTGTAATCACGAACACACAGAGGGCGACGTTTCAGTGAACAGGAGGAGGGTGCAGTGACATAAGCAGGGCGCAGCACCCTTACCATACACAATATACTCCCAACAACTACATACGGAGGGGTCAAGGGCATGCACACAAACACACAAACACTCTCTCTCTCTATGTCATCTGTAAATATTCAGCAGAAGCACATGTACTATTATTGTCTTATATTTTAAGAGTAATGTAGTTCTCTGGCTGTCATGTTGCATTTTTTTTTTTTTTTTTAATCAAATACTTTTTTTTCTCTTAGTTTGTGTGTAGATACAGTAGAACGCAGAAAGCGTCTGCTTCCATACTCTTGGCAGCATCCTGCACACACACTGTGTGAGTGCTGTAAATAGCCAGAGTGTGTCGTGCATCTCTGCTGGGTTTGGACCTATTTTAGAGCTGACACAGGAAACAGGGCCATTCTGACAGCCACCCTGCCAGCCGGTACTGCACACAGCAGCCCCGGAACCTTCTGTCCCACACACACTCTGACATGAAAGCACACACACACAGAGAAAGCAGATTTTTCCGTGTTAACAACCTACCGGCGCTTAATCCACCTCATAGACTTCAACGAATCATTTAATTCCCTTTTTTAAGTCAACACTCCTTCTCTCATCTCTCGGTTCTCTTCCAGTTTTCCACAGACTCTGACTGGAAAGACCTTCAGCAAAAGCACCCTGCGGCGTCACTTGGAGCCCCCCTGTCCTCCACATGTTGTCTTTTTAGTATTGAGCATTGCAAAGCATGCAGTGCAAAGGGAGATTTCACTTCTGAGCCAACTACTGCTAACAGAGTCGATCTGCTTTTCTGCGTCACATACTGTATCCCTGAATAATAAGCAAAATGATAACTGTGGCAGAGGGGAGCTCAATTAGCCAAGACAGGTTTCCACTTTCAGCTACATGAGACAGCTGGAGACCTGGCACAGTACAGGGGGTTTATTGAGTTAATTCATGTAGATTGTTTGCTATTCTAGTTCATTGCTTTTATACCATTGTGTGCTTCATTTTATTTTATTTGCCAATCAGGGTTATGTTACTAAATTACGCATCTTTTTCATTCATACATAAGCTTAACATTTTGAGATATGGAAGCCCTGACTCAGTGAGTTTACACACTAAATGAAGCTGCATGTCAGTGATGTGACGGTGCGTGCTCATTTAGACGTTGTTAGCACACACATACACACACATAAAAGCCTCTTCAAAGGCTCCAGCGCTCACCAGCGACTCATATTTGGGGTGGAAGATAAATTCTGCAGGCTGCTCCTGCCTTCCTATGTAATTATGTGCATGGTGATGTGCTTTTACAGCCTGCCTAACAGTCGGAAATTATCTCCCGGAAATGAAGTCCAATTAATTGTGGCACTTTGGAGGCACGCGTGTGTGCAGAAACACTGTAATGACACTTTACAGGAAATTGGCTCCTGGTGAATTATTGAATAAATAAGTTGTGAGGTGAAACAACCTTGTATGATACTGACAAACGTGGCTGTTTATGTTCTTTTACACACAAACACTCACACACATAAATATACTGCTCAAATATAATATGAGAAAGTGAGTGATGTCACAAGAGCCAAAATTTAAAGATTAATTTTCTGTTAATGCTGCAGGTTTGACTTTGAATGCAGACCTCTTCTCTCTCTCTCTCACCCTACATTTTTAGCCATTGAAACATTTTTAACCTGGAGTGTTAAATTGGTGTGAAAAAAAATTAATTGGCGGGTGAAATTCTGTTGAATTAGGTGTGGGTGCACCCTATCGATCTCACCTAAAATGGGCAAGTCTATATAAGGAAACAGCAGTCTTTTAGGGTCAGTGACATTCTGTGTCACGCCACAGTAGCTCTCTATTGTAGGACACACTGTGATGAGTCAGCACTTTCAAAGAATAGCACCTTTTGTTTTTTTGGCCCAGCGGGTCTGGCAGTTCTGCCCAGAATTACTGTCCAGACAACTCATTCATGAAAATAAACACTGTCACTCTATTCATTCCATCCTTTTACATTTATTTTTAATGGTATTTGGAATATGTTAAAGGTTTCTCACTGATTCTATTTTTTTTAAATTAACTTTCTGGTCCTTGAGTTCATGGCTAAACTAAAACACACCATCATGTGTTTAAAACAGTATATAGCAAATTGGGTGACTGCTTTGATGTCAAGTGGTTCAAGTGATTGGCTTTTGTGAGTAAGAATGTCATTCTATCAAATTGTGACCAGGTCAATTTGAATTTAGTAAAGTATCGCTCATTTTATGAGTAATAAAACCTTTTTTATCATACGTGAAACATGGACAAAGTAATAGTTATTCTATATAATGCAAGTCAATGTTTGACACAGATTACTGAACATCAAACATTTGTAGGTGTGTGTGAATTAATGTGGGTTTGTGTCTGTGTGTAACGGGTGTGTTTCTGTCCTGCTGAAGTTCTAAACTTCTCTGGATGCACATCCGTTACTGGTCGTGATATCTGCGTTGTGTTCTGTTGTGATGTTGATGGAAGATGGAAGATGGAGGACTCGGACCACAATTTGCTGGCGACTTCTCATTTAATAAGAACTGAGCTGGCTGCAGCATCTGCACAAATCAAAAAGACATTTCTGTGACATGCGGTTCTTTCTCACACAGGTCTCCGGTCTCCTTCCCCCAACGCGCGTAGCGCGCGGACTGAGACTCATGTACATATAAATGCTTTAAAAGCATTAATGTTTAAATAAAAATTAACAGTAAATAAAATGTACAAAAATACCCATACCTGCACAAATCAAAAAGACATTTCTGTGACATGCGGTTCTTTCTCACACAGGTCTCCGGTCTCCTGTTAACAGAACACATGGGAAACCCCGTAGCACTTAGCAACACGTGTCCGCTAATAAACTTCTAAAAGCTCAATGACAAAGTTTATATTCGGAACGTAACTTGCTCTGCATACTTAGAAAGGCAACGAGTGAACCATAATTGCAACTACTGCATTTTATATTGTTATAAAAAGAAACAGTGCTAAACCGTGAATAGAGCAAAGTAGCCTTACCTTCCCCCAACGCGCGTAGCGCGCGGACTGAGAGAAGCACAACACACGTCACTCGCAACACACACACACAGCAACCTCTTAAAGGGACAGTACAGGTGTCACAGTTGGGTACAGCAAACCTCAAAATACATAAAGAAAATGACAAAATGAAAATATCTTCAGTATTTGGTGAAGTTTCAAATAAAAGATAAACATATCATTTTAACCTGGTTACATTCACCCCTCCTGAAATTCACCAACATCCTCAAGTGACCAAAAACAGAAATGGCAATGTCTACACTGGCTAAACCTGGCACAAGTCACAAGAAAGACCGGGTCTCCCTAAACAACTCAGAAGTTACCTCACATACAAGGATAAGGAAGGAAAGAGGTTGATCAAGTCTCCAAACTCCCCTAGTAACATGCGACGCCTAATACGCCACACAAAACTTGGCCCTCATTTCAACCCATAGACACTTGCCATACTGCGAAAAAAAATGTGTGCGGCCCACCAAGACCTCTCACAGAAAAGAAAGGGAGAAAAAAAAAAAAAAAAAATCAAATATATGCATCATCACTTCTTAACTCTCAAAGGCAAAAGGGAATTGAGAACGATTAGCAAATGAAAAATTCGGACCCCTCAAAAATGGTTTCTGAACCATGGAATCTATCAGCCCATCCAACGACTTAGATTCTCGAGTCCAAAACAACAACAAAAAAATCCTCGCTGTTTCATTATCCAATAACAATGAATAAAGAAAAAAAAATGCACTAAACCAGCAGGTGCAGTCCAACAAAATACCTGAATACCCCAAAAAAAAAACATGAGAAGGCAGCCTCCCTCGGCGAACGAACAGGCGTCGTTCCTCAGACCAATCCTTGAAAGGTCACGGCACCATTGTAACGGGTGTGTTTCTGTCCTGCTGAAGTTCTAAACTTCTCTGGATGCACATCCGTTACTGGTCGTGATATCTGCGTTGTGTTCTGTTGTGATGTTGATGGAAGATGGAGGACTCGGACCACAATTTGCTGGCGACTTCTCATTTAATAAGAACTGAGCTGGCTGCAGCATCTGCACAAATCAAAAAGACATTTCTGTGACATGCGGTTCTTTCTCACACAGGTCTCCAGTCTCCTTCCCTCAGCGAGCGCAGCGCGGACTGAGACTCATTTACACATATAAATGCTTTAACAGCATTAATGTTTAAATAAAAATTAACAGTAAATAAAATGTACAAAAATACCCATACCTGCACAAATCAAAAAGACATTTCTGTGACATGCGGTTCTTTCTCACACAGGTCTCCGGTCTCCTGTTAACAGAACACATGGGAAACCCCGTAGCACTTAGCAACACGTGTCCGCTAATAAACTTCTAAAAGCTCAATGACAAAGTTTATATTCGGAACGTAACTTGCTCTGCATACTTAGAAAGGCAACGAGTGAACCATAATTGCAACTACTGCATTTTATATTGTTATAAAAAGAAACAGTGCTAAACCGTGAATAGAGCAAAGTAGCCTTACCTTCCCCCAACGCGCGTAGCGCGCGGACTGAGAGAAGCACAACACACGTCACTCGCAACACACACACACAGCAACCTCTTAAAGGGACAGTACAGGTGTCACAGTTGGGTACAGCAAACCTCAAAATACATAAAGAAAATGACAAAATGAAAATATCTTCAGTATTTGGTGAAGTTTCAAATAAAAGATAAACATATCATTTTAACCTGGTTACATGTGCGTGTGTTTATATTCACCTCTACATGTATATTTACATATTCATGGCTGCCACACATCTATGTGTTCATTACCTCAGGTCATTTTGTTCTGCTTGGTAACCCACAACAGCTTGCTGGACAGTGTGTGTGAGTGTGCGTGTCTGTATCTGTCTGTTTGTCAGATGTGTTAGGGCCTTCTATAGACCCATTGGGCTCGACAGTATATGGCACGTAAATGGCAGCAGAGTGGTGTGAGTGTCAGCCAGAACGTGTGCTTGGCAGGCAGCGGCTATGCTATTAGCAAGCGCTAACAGTTTTATTATTAGAAAATAAACGGTGCGCTGCAAAACTCTGAATGTTATTAGCACCTCACCATCTGGGTCTGACAGCTGTGTTCAGCCACCATCATGGCTGAATTGCTAACGGCTATATCTGAAATCTGCACTTTTTCTTTTATCGACAGTACTTTCACACTCATTGTCAGTGTGTCTGTCAGTAAGTCTTCCTCTCTTGTTATCTCTCGTTGTTGCTCTTGCTTGGTTTCTTGCAGAAATAAAGATAAGTGAGAGGATAGTGGGATGGCACAGGCAAACACACTTATTTCATTGCCTCTCAGAGACACACACACACACACACACACACACACACACACACACACAAATCAAACAAGCAGCAAAAGCCCCACATTTTCTTTCTTTGCGGCCTATAAAATGTGCATTTTCTCTTTTTACGGCTGTGTTTCATTTGTGTGGGTAAACTTGTAGTTATTGTCTTAATTTAGCTGAGTAAAGGAACTTAAAAAATCCAGAAGCAAAACCACAAAAACAAATCTGGTCCTCCCCACTGCACTTCATGTCTGCTCTTGCTCTTGCTCTTCCTTTTGGTAAACTTTAATGAACATTTTTTAACAGACCTCTACGTCTCTAAAGAGTTAAAACAATAGCATTATGCATGAGGAAAACAAAGAGTCATTCTGTTTGGGGATGCTTGTGTGCGACCTCTTGCATGAAACTTCTGAAATGGGTTGCTTTTTAAGCCCATACGATAGTCTCTGCATTCAGAGCTTTTTTTGTGTGTGTGTTTTTGCTCCCCAATCACATAGCTTTGCAGGGCTTTATTTAAACAGATAACCTGCTACTAGAAGCCCCCAGCATCCCCAGAAACTTGCAACTCCTCTTCTTGCCTCCCAGTCTTTCATAACAAACCCCATCTAAAGGAGACACCTCCAGAAATTAATACTCTTATTGCAGACGTTGCACAAAAAAGCCTACCCTGCAGTGTTTCTCATGCTCCTCAGAAAATATACTTTTCTCCACTAAAACAGGGCCAACTCCTTCTAGGCACACGTCTCCCCTACTCGACCTAATCTACATGCATACTTACCTTCCTTATATTTAGAGATGTTGCTACCAAGCAGCGTGAAGGACTCTGGATGGCATAAGAATCTATTTCACATGTAGATGCACAGGACTAGCGTACAGGAATAGAAATCAGAGCAGGCAAAGTGTGTTTTCAATTTCACTGACCCTCTTTGTAATGTGCCATGGTTATTCGCTGTCTAATCCCATTTATTTCACTCTTTCCTGACTGTCTGGATCTTTTTTTCAAAGCTTTGTTTTCTTATTTTTGATCACGTTACGTGAGTTTGGCTGTTACAGTGAACAGCAGAACAAAAAGTGTATTAATGTCCCTTTAAGTTGAAAAAAAAAAAAATCTATTTGGCTCTGCTTTTTTTGATGAAATTTAAATTTTTCATTAAGGATAAGAACCTGCAGTCATGTGATATTGTTTAAATAGTAACAGAAGCTTAATCAAAAACACTGTTGGTATAAATTACCGTAAAACTCAAACCAGAAAAATAAACCAGCCTCGAGTTGCCACAGGTTTTGACAAATCAAAAGCAGGTCTCAATTAGAGGTCCCTCTGATTTTAGTGGTGAATCAGTATGTGGATGAAAAATAAGGAGAAAAGGCTGCACCACTCAAAAAACAAAGATGTCTGTCCAAGAAAGACAGATTCATGCTTATATGCACACAGGCTGTGAAACAGGTTGGCTTACTGTCCTACAAAGTACGATTAAAGTCTTTCCTATCTTTGCTATGCATATATATATATATATATATATATATATATATATATATATATATATATATATATTTTTTTTTTTTTATTTTATTATTATTTTTTTTTTTTTCAAAATAATAATTAGAGGCCTGTCTCGTATCATCTGCCCCAAAAAAAAAAAATGAATTAAATAAAAGCCTGGGTCATTAACAGGAGTTTTACAGTACTCAGCTAAAAATGTGAAACACATGTGTTTATATTGAGGTTTCGAACAACAATATCTTCCATTATGTTTAAAAAAAACAAACAACTTGTGTCAACTGACTGCTGGAAACATGAAAGGAGAGCTTTGATTGGTGGAATTTACTAAGAGTATTAGTCACATCATTTCAAGCTTAGTTCAACGAATTACGCTGTCGTTTTTTTATGTATTCTGCTTTTTTTTTGTTTTACTTAAGGCAAAACCACATCATTTTGGATTTTTGAAAGGTACATACTGTAGCTCTTTGCTGACCCTGTCCTGTACAAGTGTGTGATGTGTTCTATTAAAACATCATCCACTGTGAAACTTCATGGAGGAAAATGTCAACAAAGTTGTTGTTTGTTCAGTCAATGTCTTTGTAGCTTTTAAAAAATCTATACAGATATACAATATCAAACTAACTATTCGTTTGTGTTTATCACAATTTTAGTTAAGATCTTCAATCCTTGAACTCTGACAACCTCGGAGCTGACAAAGCCCACCCCCTAGATATCTTTGGTGCACCCCCAGGTTGTGAACCAATGCTTTAAATGTAATGTAAGTGGATGAGAAAGAAAACAGTGTTTTATTGCATGACAAACACACTAATGCATTGTTCAAGTGAAACTGTAACTACTATAATGAATGCTTCTGGATTATAATTACAGCATCTGCGCTTAGTCTGAGTAAAAGTGGTTCATTTTTTTATTCTTAAAGAATAGAAGAGGGTTTGATCGCTCACGTTTTGTACAGTTCATTTTTCTTTTTCAAAATAATTAAGGCTTTGGAGCTCTGCATGCAAAATGGAGCAATCTCCAGTCGTTTTCAGACAACGACACAATGACTACACGATGACTACATAAATGAGTCACCTTGGCAGAAAAGCAAAAATCAGGCTTTGAAATATGTTATGCAGTGCAGACAATATTATTTTCTCCAGTAGTACATGAACACTCTCAACAAACAGTTTCTGAAACAATATCAAACACTCTTCTGGCGAGCACATTCATTTCACTCCTATTGAGGTTTGCAACAAGACCCTTTCTTTTTTGATGCTGAGTGTGTTTGTGCAGCTGAACGTACACATTCGTGTGTTAGGTGGTTAATGCACTTGACTTGAGCCTGACCACAAATCAAAGTGATGGCTGGGGAGTACCACATAAGAGAACAGAAATGAAGCAGACAAGTGTTGAGATCAAACAGACCATCCCCAGTTGAAAGCTTCCCTCGAGGGGCAGGAGGGGGGGCTGCAGAAAACACTGCTCAGTGTGTGTCTCATTTAACAGAGGCACCGCCACAACCGCTAACGAGGTGATAACACAGACAGGCGATAAGTTATTAAGGGCAAAAAGGGGCTCCGTTATGTCACATTTCTAATTGTGTGTGTGTGTGTGTGTGGTGTGTGTGTGTGTGGTAACTTTGTGTCAGGCTGCTTAGTTTTAAAGGCATCTTTCAGGATACTTTTAATATTAAGGGTAACTCTGTTCCATTGACTATATTATGTCACATGACCAGCGTTATATGTCTGAGCAGAGATCAAAGCTTCAAACTCAGCAGACAATGGGACTCTATAGGACAGATGAGGAATAGCATTGATGAGAGGTTTCTGTCACCAGGCTGGCTGGGAGCCAGGAAATAATGTGGACTGTGGAGTGTTAGAGTTTGACAAGACTGAACGTTGTTTGTCTGACAGCCGCTAGCTGCTCTGTATCTGTGACCAGATCATATCCAGACCCATTCTGCGCCCCCAACCCCCCCCCAAGTTCCTGTACCCATTTTTTTTTCCCACCGGGCACTTTTTGCAGACCCATCATCTCACTTTCATTCTTTCTCTTTCTCCTAGTAAGCATCCATTAATGCTCATCCCTTAACATACAGTCAATAAACAGAAGCCTGAGTATGAAATGGAAGGCAAATCTAAGAAAGTGTAATCATCTAACTTCTCGTATGATACCTTATTATACCTATTTCAAGCCAAGTTTACCTGACAAGTCCAGTCCAAACATCTTATTGGAAGATAGAGCAGACCTAAAGTGCTTGTAATAAGGACAAATATCTGCCACTGCTGCAAGCAAACTTGATTAAAGTGTCTAGAAATGAGGCACACTTATTTAGATAGATGCAAAACCTCCCCCCTTTTCCATCTTCACCACATTCCCTGTCTTTCTTTATCTGTCCAATCAAATCAATGTTAAAAAACAAAACAAAAGAAGAAACCTAAAAATGCAAAGAATTGGCTCCAATGCAGTTTTTTGAAGCAATAAGCTGTCCTCAGATAAGGTTGCATTTCATTCATCTCTGCAAACAGAAACCTGCAGTAAGTGCAGCAAACAGCCCGGTGGTATACGGCTATCTAAACTCCAACATAAGTCTCATGTCTTATGCTAGCAGTCAGTTATTTGTTTTTCCAATATCAGAAAACTACTTTGGATGCCCCGTTAAACTGCCTGTGCAAGATGCAAAACTGGCAGTACCTGGGTTACTATGTTTTTGTGTGGATTCCTGTTTGCAGCCTCAGATCCACCAAAGCAACTGTGGTTTCAATTTTGTATTTTTTATTTGTTTTAACAGCTAAAGCCCTGCACCTGCAAAGTCTATGGGGGGACTATGTGGAGGAGGTACTTGAGCCCCTCAGATAGGGCTCTGGGAATAAGAAAAACAATTGTGAACTGCTGCCACAGTCTAGTGTATATTTAGTCTAACATCCCACTGTTGGGCTCCCACTTTCTCTATACCTCTGTCATCATCTCATTCATCTCAGGTACTCACAGTCCGTCCAGGAGCTGTGTTTTAGCCGGCTACATTAATGGCAGGGTGGCAGAATCAAAGACTGCTTTATAACAGTTATTCCTGCCTGCCGACAGCCAAATTGTTCTGAGGGAGAAATATTGACTTATCTTGTCCATTGTTCCCGAGGATACAAATTCAACCACAAAGCGATGAATACAAAAGTCCATTTTTACACTTGAAATAAGGCTTGTGTTCAGCTCCCTCCCTCTCAGTGTTTAGCCTGTTTAATACGCCAAAGTTATTTAGGTTTTCAAAGAGGACGGATTTAAAAAGTGATGTCTTTTCTGGAGAATATATGTGAGCATGAGAAGGTGAGAGAATACCACGGGTACTGCACTGAGAAAATGCTATTACATAAATGGACTATGCAAGACAAAGACTTTGATATTATCATAATTAAAAGTGAGCAGCACCATATGGTGAGGGAGAGGAGCTGCTCAAAAACAATCAAATTGAAAGCCTCTCAGTGAGCAGAAAGACATGAAATGCTCATTTTTCAGCCAAATGAACTGACAAAGTCTCAACATACACTTCTCTATAACCTTCCCCTCTCCTCTCTTTCCCATCCCTGTATGTTGTGAGTGTGTGCCTGGTCAGTGCCCTGGGTCTGCACGGGGTCTACAGTATGCTCCAGGAATAGTGTGGTCACGTGGATCCCGCTCTGTGGGATCTGTTCCCCTGGCAGGAAGCTGTTATATGGTTACAGTTATTTTTGTTGTCTGTCTGGGGATAGTTTTTACTGCGCTCCAGAGGATCAATAATTGTCATAAAAACACTGAATCACCCGGTGCCCTCTTTGAGCAGGACAGCAGCTGGCTGTAGGTTAGTAAGGTGTATGTGCGAGCACATTTTTGGCATGACATTTGTAAGAATGAGGAATGATGTGTGCTCAACTGTGTGATATCAAAGGGACATCTGTGTGTGTGTGTGTGTGTGTGTGTGTGTGTGTGTGTGTGTGTGTGTGTGTGTGTGTATATGTTTACATCTGTTTCTACACTGATGTAAGATGAGGTGCGAGTCGATGAGATGTGCAGTGGTTTATTTGAGTGACTGTCTGAGCGGGTTCAAATTGTGAAAACATTTTTTCATTTGAAAGGAAATGAGCTGTGGACAGCGTGTTATCTGAGGTTTCAAGGTGTTTTTTAGATGTAAGGACATAAGGACAGTGTGCCATGGGTCAGTCAGAGTGCAGTCCTACTACATTTTGCTTTATAATGCCATATCCACACTTCACCTTTTTGACCTGCTGCATCCGTCTGCTCTGCTCTTTCTGTCTGGAAGGCCACACCACCTCCCTGTCCATAGTGTGTCTGCAGAGTATCTGTGTCTCTCCTATAGCGTGTCTACTGTATACAGTATATGTGCCACCACAGCCCTGAAGCTGCAGTCGGCCCTGGGGACTCAGAGAGGAGGTCCTATAACAGCACAGGCAACGGAAGCTGGCTCCTGGCTAATTGGTTCCTGTGTTAGCGGCACACAGAGACGGTGTCAGAGTCAGCACTTTACCTCTCTCTTCCCTCATCCCACATTCTCTCTCCTTTTCCCCTTTTCTCCATCTCTCTCACTGCCTGTCTGCCAACCACAGATGCCGCAGGTTTGACATCCCTTTAGGACACACGCCTGAGCTAATATGTACATTGCTGGATGTGCCTGTGAGCTAACAGACCGTTTGGGGCGAGCTGTTTTCAAAAGAAAATGCCTTCAAATAACTGTCATTTTGATTAAAAATATAGGAATTTCTTTAAGAAGTCAACGTTGGGTATGTAATCCAATGATTGGGGTTCCTTTGACTTCCCATCATCCCATCATCCTGCTGACTGATAAAGCATTTCATACCAGATCACCTTAATTCAAAACCCCCTACTGTAAATACAATATATCCAGTTTTAGGAAAGCAGCCATAGACGACACTAGAGGAGTGTTGTTAATAAATAGTTCCACTGACAATGCTAATCAAATAACTTGACACCCTGCCCGCACTCGAGCTTTTTTGCATTTTTTTTTCTTTTCATCTGAAAATGTATACCTCCAGTTTTGTCAGTTGTTATCTTCTTCTGTCCTCTGTATTGGTTTTAACCTACATCCACAGCCCACTCCATGGGCTGAAGGTCACTCCCCCCCCCCCCCAAACACAAGCCGACACTACTTCAACTGATGGCCCCAATGACAGGGCAGGTAGCCTCTAGTCCAGGTAATCACAGCTTGCAAGTGTCTGTTCTCTAAAGAGTGTACAGGGATGCTTCTTATGTGAGTGAGTGTGTGTGCTTTTCATACTGTGAGAGGAGATGACTCTAAATTGTTCCCCGCTGAGCTGGAGTGGACCTGTGGAAAAAGAGTAGATGTCTGCTCAGCCACAAATTGAATGGACGTCCTGCAACGATAAACAAACAGCACCGATGTTTGTGCGTCCTGTGCACGTCACACTACTGAACGCATCTCCCTGAGCACCTTTCTTTTCCTTCCAAAAGTAAAGTGGCCTACTGTGTGACAGTGTTGTGTCTTAGGAAAGCTTTAACATGGGGAAAACATGAATATCTCACTGCTCTAGTCATATTTGATTTTGATCAAAGATGAACATATCATGGCATTTCTTACATAAAACCACAACTTTGGCTCTCTCTTACTGCTGAAGCTTCATACCACCTTAAGCATTATTGCATTATGGCTGCCTGGTAACCTAGCTAAGAGGTTTAAGATGCTTGACCCTAATTCAATTAACTTAAACCACATTTTCTTTCCAGTATCCAATATTCTATTAACAGAAGTACATTGTTGAGAACTGAACATGTCTTGCAGTACATTAAATGCAAAGTTGTGTTTTTGTTTTTTAAGTTTTTTTTGCTGTGAACATGTTGCATTTATGTTTAATAGAAAAACAGATTTCTCTTAAAGGTATAGTATGTCGAATTGTATGACAGTGTTTACATTCAAATATCTCAATGAACTAAAAATGGAACAAATCTATGTTATACATTTTTTGTTGTTGAAGACTTACATTACCTAAAACATTTTATAGTTGTCTTGTCAGCAACCGCCATGATGAACCAGCATGACGCAAATTATTGTTTATCGTTGCCAAGGAAACACCAGGTGTCACATCAAAGAACGCTGCATAAGGAAGCAAAACCTGTTTCTGAAAGCTGCCGTACTGTTGCTATATGTGCTGCAGTGATAAAAACATGTAAATTATATTGACTATGGTCAACACAGTTCAATTCATGGGGGGGAGGGCTCAACGTCCTTTTTTGTGATTGTTTTGATTGAGAGCCTCCTAGTGGTGAATTTCACATGCTGTGCGTTTAATGCTTATGGGAAATCAAAGCTGCCCTTTTGTGACCCCTGGAGGGATTGTTTCCTGATAGTCGCTTTGTATGACAGACCCTTGTCTCCTCTCACACTACTCTAACTTCACTGTGGTATCCCTCCAGCCTGACGACTCCATTGCTGACCTCCTCCTTAAGGGGTGGCCGCCTGGGCCCGGCCCCTTCTCTGCCCCACTGCATTAAACATTGATGGAGCTGTAAGGGAAGGCTGGAGCCTGTCTCCTACTGTGGTCTGTCTCTTGCCTATAGCCAGTCTCTCTATTCTGGCTTCAACCTGTCTGCTTTCAATTTCTTTCTTACCCTTCTTCCACGACTAATATCTTTGCTTGTGCAATGGTTGTGTGAATGTGGTCGAACGAATCAGTCTGCAGCGAGTGCTTCTCCGTGTTCAAAGACACATCAAATCTGAAGAAATGAGAGTGTCTGCTGTTGCTGCCTGTGGCCAGTTGCACAGCATTGAGATGTGACTTCCTGGAAATGACTGTGTGTGTGTGTGTGTGTGTGTGTGTGTGCGCGCGTGCGTGTGTGTGTGTGTGTATGTATTTGATTCCTGTATTTGCGTCTCTTGTCTATGTGCGGTGCATTATGCATTATGACTCTTACCACAGAGCACGGCTATATGAAAGGAAGTGGTGGGAGACACATGACGGCAATACTTTCCTTCCTTTATAGGTGTGTGTGTGTGCGTGTGTGTGTGTGTGTATGTGTGTGTTCCAGTACTGCTGCATAACTTCATCGAATGATTTTCACACCTTTGTATGACTTTATTTTCTCAAGATGAGAAGAAATGTAGGATAAATAAACGTGCCATAACATCTTCAGGCAATACAATTATTGCTATAAGTATATAAACACAATCAGTGTTCATAAAGAGAGATCTAAATCAGAGTATAAATAACTTTAAAAGAAATCCACAAGACAAGCTGAAAAGGTCATGATGTCAAATCCAAACACGGATCCACAAGGATTGATTTTCCGCCACCACCCCACCTTATTCATCCCCACCCCTGTCCTGAGAGATCTGCCTCCCAACCAACACATGTTAGAGTTCAGCAGCATACCAGACTTGATACTGAGGCCTGTTGAGACTGTAAATGTATTTATAGAGTGCAATGTGAGCTTGGTATGGTTATTAGACTATGGCAGTGAGATGTTGTAATCTAGAATTTGTAAGAATCGATGTCTGCGGTGAATGCAGGTGCACGTGTTTGTGCGCAACCTCAGAGCAATGTTTTTATTTGTGTAAGTGTTTGCATACGTATAGATGTTTAAACAAGGCAGGAGCAGGCTTGTGTTGATCGGGATCATGTCTGATTATGTGGCCATAAGGCATGGAGAGTTTACATGTAGACAATGCTTGTGTGTTATGCTGGCAGACTGGTGTGCCAAGAGAACCTACTGGCAGATCTGGACTGCCAGTAACGTGCCGTAGAGCCCTCAGGCTGACATCTATGCAACACAAGAGTACAGTAGGGCTTTTCTCTTTATTCTGAATGACGCACAAAGAAGCAATATGATCCCTCCTGCCAGCTCTGTGCAACACAAGAGCAACAATCTTTAGTAAATAAGATTATAATGAAGAAACGATTGGAAGAAAAGGTTATGTCTGCAATAATATGCCTCCAAATTGATGTTGGGGATTTTTTTTTTTATCAGAACAATCAGATGTGATCAAATAATCTGAATGAAGAAAAAAAAAAAAATCTTGAGGATTTTCGATAATTTGCAAAGCTCCAACCAGTTGTCTGCTCCAAGTGAGGAGAATCACATGAGAATAAATGTAAGTGAAATAATCACAGCTCAAAGCAACAGCAAAGGGAGATGAATAAATAAGGCAGACTAAATAAATGATCAGTGATTGTTTGGCTCTAAGTGCCGTTGCTGTAGCTCGGCATCCTGATTTAGTCGAAGCCTTCAGCCATCCCTCAGCCGAGCAATGGTCTTAGCGGAAGAGAAACGGCTAAAAAGCCCCATTCTTCTTCATACCTTCAATATTCAATGAGAGCGCTAATTGCACCCTGCTGAAAGAAAGAAAAAAGGAGGGAGGTAGGGAGGGAGCTCTGGTTAAGGGGGGGAGGTGGGGATCTATTGGCTAATGGTCCGTAGGGGGAAATTAAAGGAGAGGAAAAAAGGGGGATTTAAAAAGTTAGACATATCCTCAGGAGGTTCCTTCCTCAGTGCGTTTTTACCTGTGCATCTCATAGCTATAATGCTAATGCTCATTAGCCAGTCTGTGTGATATCCACCGAATCACGGCTACGGCAAGCGACGATTGTCACCGCAAGCACTCTGGCGAAGAGTGCATCCAGTGGCAAAACACGCACTCCTCCGTTGTCAGACAGAAACCAACTGAAGCTTTTTTTTTTGTTTTTTTTTTGTTTTACCTGAAAAGTTAGTTGGAAAGATATCTTTGAATATTTTTTTCGCTCACACATTTGTGAAGAAGAATTGGGGGATGCATATGCATTAAAAAGTCTTTGTGTGTATAAAACGCCAGCGCAGCACTTTAGCCTTCCCTCATCCTTCCACCCCCGTTTCTCTCTTTAATCTTTAGCAGAGTTATAATACAATAAGTCTCTATAATCAGTGGATCTCCTTCTCTCGACTTACCTGGGATAAATGAATGGATTTGTACAGAGAGGTAAAGGAAAAAGGGGAAAAAATAAATGATGCAAACACAAAATTAATCATTACAATACAATAGTAGAATATCCTCACTTTTAATGAGTTTTTACAATTGAATTTGCTACATATGACCACAAGGGGCACCATGTACAGGACGTCTGTCTCCTCCTCTCGCCTACAGTCAGCCCCTTTCCCTGTCCCCTGGTATACAGCAATTGAAACTGCTGATCAGAAGTTTTTCTCATAAATCATGCCATCCAACAAACAAAGCAATAAAGATGGGGTTTTTTTGCCTTATTGAAGGTGAAGTTTTGCCTTGGGTCAGCTTAAAGCAGTGGTGTGTGCATGCATGCATTTTCAAATGTACATGTATATGCAGTGTGTGCCTGCCAAGTGATTTTTTTGGGAGGCTGAAAAAAAAACTTAATTTGCTTGAGGAAAACGCTTATTTTTGTCGAGTTTACATTCTCTTATTTCTATTCATAGATGCTTTGCTCGGCCAATCACTTTTAAATGTGTGTGTGTGTGTGTGTGTTTAATTGGCCTTCGAGGTGATGGGTATGGTACATATTTGATTATGTACACACGCTGCAGATGTATGTCTGGCAGCATGTCTGTACCTGTGCATACGAGTCTGTGCTCTTTCATGTTTGAGTTTTGTCTGTAGGGATCATTTACAGCTCTCGACAATTTCATAACAACCCATTTGGTGCTATATATATTGATCACACAGGCTGTCAAGCACAGGCTCCGAATACACACTTTTCCTGAAGAGCAGTCTTTCCCTCGTTTTTGTTTGTTAAAGCAGCTTGACTCCCTTCCTGTTGATTGTAGGGTTTGGATTGTAACATTAACACTGACATTCTCTCTATACAAGGTACATGTGTGAAAACTTCAGGATATTTCTTTTTCTGAATTTCTGAAAACTATCTTGAGAATTCATGTTCATGCATGAGAAAGGCGAAACATACACGAGAAAGAAATGTGTTTTTTTTGTGTTCATTTTAAATTTAATTTCAACTCATCTAAATAACTCTGGTAGAACTCTCAACAAGCTCCAATTGTTTTTTTAGAAGTGAATTATATGCAAAGAAGAAGTTTTATTCAAACTTAAACTCTGACAACCGGACCTAAAGTGATGTCACACATGTAGGTAGGTGTAGGATCAAGTCCTTGTGATTGCTAATTAGAGAGCAACCCATCTCTATCAATCTCTGATCCACTACTCAGTTGGTCAGTCAACAGGATTCCAGCTTAAGCCTGAACCTGGTACACTCATTAAAACCAAACCAAGTATTTGGTTTTGCGGTCATGAGGCCTGTGTGCGATTCATTACAGCATGTGTCTGTAAGTGTGATGAAAGTCTATGAGGCAGTCCCCAGTTGTGTTGTGCTGTAACATAACCTGGTTCATGGGAGTCTGTTCTGGGCTTTTGGCTCTACTCTCGTGGCCTTCAAGCATTCAGCACTTCATCCAAGGAGGAGTTTGAGAGGGGCTTTTGCATTTCAGGGCCAGCATGCTTCTCCCTACATAAAATGGTTCCCATAGGCCCTTTGTCCACCTTGCTTTTTTTTTCTCAGCACCAGCGTCTTTTTTTTCCCAGTTGTTTTCAGTCCGTAGAGAGGGTTCCCAGCATAAAGCGGCCACCTGGAAAAAAAGTGCAGCATCTTTTTTGTCTGTCCACTCCGAGAGCTCAAGTTGGAAAACGTTCCACTTTTCAAAAAGGCAATGTTGATGTCACCGGCTCTCTTTTCAATATGATATTCGTCATATTTTAGCCTCCTACCATGGGCAGCACCAGGCGCTGTTTTGAAGCTACCCCAAGCATAGCCATAGCCCAAGTACCCCAAAGAAATCTGTGGGGTTAATTTAAAATGTTCAAAATGTGGATTATTTTTTTTTTTTTCAATACAACATCACAAGAAATACAAACATATTGGAGAATATAAACATAAAACCAGGACAGGTGATTTGGGCACAGCAAAAAACTTCTGACCTTAAATAGCTCCACTTGCTCCCCAATTCACACACTGGCCTACTCTGTGCTTGCCGCGGCCTGTCAGTGCTGCGCACTACGCCGTAGTTTGTTGCCACCCTCTTTCACACAGCGGTCGCCGAGGTGCATCTCCGGAGCATGGTGCCAGCGCCACTATCCTGTGTCTATTTCTGAAGTAGTGCTTGAGGACGCAGCAGCTTCACATCAAGCTAAACAGAAAAACACAACCTGGACAGGTAAATGTATATTCTGAAGGCCGAATATCTAACCTTGTGTTAACCACATAATTTTGTCGCGGCCTCGCAAACGTTGCAGTAGAAATTGAACTGCTAGGCTAACTGGCATGGAGAACATGAAATCTCATCGCGCTCTCTCTGTGAAAAGTTGAGCAACCCCATTGCACCAGCAAAAAAGAAATCTCTGGCGCCACCACAGCCTCCTACAAATTGTATGTGTACTCACATCCTCTTTGCTCCGTGTTTGCTGGGGTGAAAAACGATCTCAAATATAAAACATGCATTATAAAGTAAGTGAGCCTTGTCGTTCATACAGCGGCCGTTGACAACAGACGTGACGTCAGTTGTCAGAGAGAAAAACGCTTCATGCAAACACTCTCGAGCGCAGATGCAGCCAGCGTGGCGCTTTTTCCCGGCGTAAGAAGTCTTAAGTCCCTCCCCTTAACAAAGTTTAAAAACTTTTAGATTAGAAAATAGGAGCCAATAAAAGTAAAATAAGAGCAATGAATACTTATATTGAGGGACATAACCCTTCTTTGTCTGCTTACTTTGACAACTTTTTATGATTCTGTTTACCCTCTCCCTCCTTTCCTTTCCTCTCTTTCCTCCCTCCCCTGCTGGCACAGAAATGACTATTGGTAAATGTCTTTTTAGACGGGTGTTGCCAAGTGAGGGAATGAGAAACTACCTGCTTTTGTTATCTTTACTCCCAGCGGCATGCGAGATACAACCATTAAACATCCCACTCCTTACTTGACACAAGCAGACTCTTCTGATATGGAGGGAGCTGGCAGTGACATGGTTGGTGTAGTGAGAAGACCCCACGTCCTGGGGTCTGGCAGCTTTATGAGCCCAGGGGGAGCATGAAGAGACAGGCCTCCAGGATCTCTGTTGATCCATGCGTTAGGGTTAGAAAAGCATGACTGGATAGGAGCAGGATGCCTGTTTGGTCAGAGTTCATTGTTATCAGAGTAATGTCTTCCCATTCACAGTAGCGCTGCTGGAAGTCAATGATAGTCAGGAATTCAACCACAAAACGTCCCTTTTTATCGGACAACATCGAAACAGGGCCTTTAACAGGTTGCATAGATGACTACATTTGATGCAAGAATATTGTCCAACTGCAAGCATGATTTCACCAGAAGAAAAGATTATTTCCTGCTTTGCACATACCTTTGTGTGCATGTTGCTGACGGATGGATGGGTCAATGTTTGTTTTAGCAGCCAGGTCTTGGGACGAAAGGAGGAAGCTCTGGAAGAGCTGTATCAGTGTTTGGACAGATACTACTGGGCCTTCAGGACACAGGCCATCACCAGGCCTTAGGGACAATCCAAACAGTGCCGGGGAAAGGCCAAAGACACATTATTCAAAATGTCCAGTTTTGCACTTAAATATGCATTTCTATTGTATACCTGCATATTAGATTGTAAATGTGTCAGGACCATTCCATTTAAGTAACACATGAACGATGTAGCTTATATATGAAGATACAGAGCATGTACAGTACTGGTGCTAAACCCTCCAAACTCTGACATCAACAATAACATTGAGCAGAGGATTGTTTAACATGTCCACATTTTTTAATGGACATGTTTGCCCTTGTTTTCAACAGTGTTTCACAGAGTGATCCTCATTGTCCCAAACTCATTTAATGGGACCAAGTTGAGGAGGAGCTGCAGACACGGCGAAGGAGCTCAGACAGGTTTAGACACAATGGGAACACACACATGGGAACATCTGTTTCTACTGAGATCCCACTGATGGAGAAAAGAGACCTCGCCATCTGCAACTGGAAGGCAGTATACGCACACTGGAAGGTGCGCAGAGACATGCAGCTATATTTACAGTAGATTTATGGAGTCACAGAGTGTACATGCAGATTGTAAAATACACCACAAGAGGACCAGGTGTTAAAGGGCACTTTGTTTTCCGGGACATTATGCAACACAATAAAAAGACAATGCTGTGCTGCCCTGTTGTCGTGACTAAATGTAACTGTCCGAGCGACATGGGTGAGGATAAAATGAGTCAATGTCAGCTATGATGGTGACTTGCATGCTGTTTTTTCGAGGCGTGCGAGCGAGCACTGTCGTTACAACGTCTGACAGAAAAGTGTGAATCATCAGATGTTTCATCATCATTGCTCTCTGCCTCCCTCAGAAACTCACTATGGGGGATGTGACCACTCAGGTTGTCTCAGTAATGTGTGAGCGAACCAAGAGTCATGCTTTATATTCCTTCTCTGCCAACTTTCCAAACCAACCATCTTCCCTGTCACGCTCCTCATCCTCCCTGCTAAGCACGGTTGAAGAAATAAAAGGAAGTGGCTATACCTCTGTTCTTCTTGTGAATTTGTATTATATTTGCACGGCAACAAGTTGGCTTCAGAGTCCCACTGTATGTCAAACAGAGAAAACTGAAGCCCCTACAGCTTCTCACAGCTTCTGAACTTGTGGTAAAGGTGGTCACACCGAGGTTCCCTTGAATGTGCCATTGCTGGATCGTATGTGTGTCTGTGCGCTTGTGTTCACCTGCAAAGCGCAGAAAAACCTACATCTGTGGGGGTTGAAGAAAAGGGAGACAGAGTTAGTGCAGTTTCTGTTGCCACAGATAGCGTATCATTTCTAACCACCTGAAAAGTCACTCGAATAAGAGAGTGCTACTGTGGCTGTTGTGCAAAACGAAAATACTAAAAGACTCCCAAGATCTAAAATGCCCGCTGACATGTTCCGCAGAGCGAGCTAACATAATGAATGTGGGTTTTCAGCACACTGTCTTGACAATGAATTAACTGGATTTATAGCAACACAACAGAGTGACCCAGGCTTGCTGCTGTTAGAGACAAAACACTAATGCATCCAGTTATGTAGGTTTTCTGGGTTTGTTGTCAGGTGCAATTGTGTGTGTTGTGGTTAGGCGTTTTATCTAAAGTAATATTGTTTGACACCCCTAAAAAGATATTTTACTGCAACTGGTTTATGGAATTACCTTAGAGGAAGTATTGTAAGGCACATAAACACATGTTGACACATTAAGATTAGTAAGGAGGTAGCATTTGAGAACTAAACATGCTACTGGCTGTTGAACTTTTTTAACATTTAAAATAAGCAAGACAGAGTACAAACCACTGCTCCTGTCTTGTGTATAAAAGAAAATAAAGCTTCCCGCTCATTTTATCTTGAAGTTAAGTTCACTCAGCCGTTGCAAGATTACATATGTATGATTAGAGGGCGCACATGGGTTTAATAAACAGAGAACATATTCAATTCAGTTTAAAATGAAGGCAAATAAAAGATAAACTCACTTAAAAAAATCTGTGGTGATTTGCTGATGGCAAAGTCGAGTGCTGGAAGTTATCTGAGTTATGTGGTAAAACTGACCCCATGTACGGCAATGTGTATAGCTTAGCTTCAATGTCAGCAGTCTGACCAGTTTCTCAATAAAGGGGCTGAACTGATCGGTATCTCCTGTGGCCAATACACTCACTATTGAGAAGGAAAACCCACTTCAAATGATTCAAATGTCCCTTTAATTGCAACAAATTAAGGTTTTTCCTGCTCTGTTTCTTACATTTTCAGATTAGAACCGAGAGTCATTATTTCCTGCAGTTTCTACCAGTGGACTTGATCAGTCATGGGACGCAATAAAAGATAAACTGTGATTATATCTAACAGAAGTTTATTCATATCTGCTTTTTATGGAAAGGAGCATTGTGAGAGTAGAACGTACCCTTGAATGTCTCATTTCTTGTCTTACAGTGGTGGTTTTTTTTCTTCAGTAACGTGATTGTCCGATATGAGCTGCACCTTCCCAGCACAACGGAAAGAATGGTATCTATTTCGGTTCCTTCCTGCAATGGCTTCGAGCAGGCATCCATATCTTACCATAACCCCATCGTAGCTCTCTGCAGACCCATATCTCTGTCAGCCTTGCAGAGCAAAACACTGCTTCCTGTTTGGTTTGTCCAACCAGTGCCAGTACTCTCTTACAGGCTGCTCTAATGTTCCTATGTCAACTTTGACCCTACCTAACTGAAACCACTGCTATCAGTCAAGTTCGCACCAGTCACAGGAAGTCATGCTCTGAACTTGTGGCCTGAGAGATGGTTACAGAAGAGTGAGAACACACCGACAGCGACACAATCACATAAATACTTTTGATGGAGGGGGCTAAAGCAAAAATAAAACAAAGAGATGTAATCTGGTGATATCAGAAGACAAATTGATTTCACTGGTTGTGTAATTTATGTTGTGCATTATGGTTTTGTTTGCATTGTGTTACAGTCCTTTTCCCATTTGAAAGAAACAAACAGCTTAAGCCTTGAATCGCTTCTGGAGTCTTTCTGCGGTTGAACCATCATCTTTCATTCACCCTGTCAGAGATGTTTTCTATATGACTGTCTCCTCCATGGTCCTCAGTTCCAGTGTATACTCTAAACCGCTACACTCCCACACGGAGCGCTGCAACCCAGCAGCTGAAGGCTGAGATGACAAAGTACAAAATTTAAAAAGACAGGCCTCTTTTTGGCTTAGTTACAGCAGCAGACACGCACAGCTAGTAGGCGCTAAGTCTCACGCTGGGTCTGAGGACAGACGACGTGAGCTCCAGCAAAGCTCTGTCTCCTGACTTCTGATGTAGTGTGTCTGTTCTGCCTCTTCAACGCCGGACGAACTGACAAAATATCTGTTGGGAATCGTTGAAGAGTGAGTAATGTAAAAGAAAGTAAAGAAGACGAGGAGGAGGAGGGGCGAGAACTTGCATGTGTGCATCTCTGTGGGAGTGCACAAGGGAGAGTAGTCGAGATATGAGAAATAAAAGATGAAGAGGCTGAAGATATGAAGAAGGGACAGACAGCACAGCAGACCACTGAGTGTCTGAGGAAGTGAGCGTAGCAGCAGCTCCATCAGCCTTAATAGAAACACGCACCGGCCCATTATGGGGAGGTGTTTGAGAATAAATCATCTAACAGGCCTCTTTTCAAAGCATTACCCTGTCAAACCCAATCTAACCTGCCTCTGTCTGCTCTCCCCTCCCATCCCAGCCCACGCCACCCCCTCTCCTCTCTCCCTCAGTGAGCAAAGCCGTTTGCTGCCTCAGGCAAGGGCTGGGAACATAAGAGCAAAGTCACAGCCGAGCCGTGGATTCGAGTCACCACCACACTGTTTCCTCTCTCAATGCATGCTTCACAGGGGAGGTTAACTTAAACAACATGTGTTTGGTTATTCATTGTAAACTTGAAGCTTTTGAACTGGCGTTATTTTCATTTCAGGATGACTGATTTGTAAATTAATTTGTCCAAGACTTTCGAAAAAAGGAAATTAGAAAAAAAAGAAAGAAAGAAAGAAAAAAAAAAAAGGGAAGGCATGTTCAGAGTCTTTGGTGTGACCACTGCTTCAGTGAACATGGATGAGAACTGCCTTCCTCATGTCTCCTCTGTGTCTGTCACACAGTGTGGTTTTCACCACAAGACACATCCCCGATCCTTCTGGGAACCATAAGGCCAACTTCCGTGACAGCATGGCAAAGCAACAAATAGGCTAGTGCGGAGACTCTGACCGCGAAAAAGAAGAGTCTTAGCAATGGACCGAGACTGACTGTGTCTTTAATGCTGCTTAAGGAGGGACAACTTTTCTCAGCATGCACAGAAGCTTGTCTACTGACATCAGATTTATGACTTTTACATGCACAGCTTGACTCCTGCAGGGCTCTTTTTCACTTTAATTAAGTTTGAAAAGTGTAAATGTGTTTTTATTTTTTCCTGCATATTCAGAATTAACATTGTAAGGACTTGGCAGCGTGTCTGATACATGAGAGCTGCTTCGCACAGGTTTGCACTTCCGTTCTCACTTAAGGACAAGCCCCATTGATCGGTGGGATATGGGGCAATAAGCCCTGTGTGTTTTTCCATGGCTCCCTCCAGTGCTGAAGCAGGCTGATGCTCAGGGCTGCTGTGTATGTGAGAGACGTATCGGCCGCCTGACTGACAGCTCTGGATAAGGGATAGTGTGTCTGCCCTCAGTGCCAGCACAGCTAGAAGTGATAAACACTAGCAACCTGATCCAGAGACAAGAGACGCCTCTGCCTCCGACAGAGTTCAAACTTAATGCACTTCTATTCTTCTTCGCCAAGTCCACATTTGCTTGGCTCATACCCGCCTGGCCAGGTGGAGGTCAGAAGAGGCTCTTCCAGTAGTTTTTGACCACTTCTGATTGGTTCTTCCCTTTGCCAGTCTATCTCATCCCATCATAATTTAAATCTGTCTGCTGCCTCTGCTTTATAGCCAAGCCTTTCAGCATCCATTATTCCAAAAGCCCCTCCTATTCAATATTCCTATTGCGCCAACAGGACCTGAGCATTCTCTCTGCTCTGGAATATTTATGGAAAGTTTATTTTATCTGTTTTTTTTATTGCTACTCTTGTGCAAATCGGCCCCCATAGAGTCCCCAGTCCCTGCCCTTGCAGTAATGGCAATGTAAACATGGGAAAGTAATTTGAATTCTAACAAAGTGGAGATTAGCTGGTGACAGTTTGTGGCATGGGCGATTATTTCTAAAATAATCCTGTTTTGATATGCATCTGCGTCCCGGCAGGAATTTTCAATTTGTTTTCCCATTGCTGCATGTAAACAAGCTCTAGTGTCTCCTTATCATGGCGTCGCACGGACAAGGAGACAGCGTATGCCTGCCCTCCCCTCCATCCGCCCCCTCTTGCTTTCCTCCATCTCCACACACAACCTGTCTCCTCCATCCCGCATCTGGGGAGAGGAGCTGAGCAGCCGCGCTTGTCTGGGTTTCAACAAGTCTCTTTATCAAGAGCAGGTAGGGGGTTTTATGTGTGTACCTGCAAGTCATTTGCAAACATGAAGTCCTCAAAACGCACCCCTGAATATGTTCTGCTTGAGGGGTTCTGCCCATTCCCCGTCTGAATAGGCAAATGTGCAGCATGGCAAAATGGCCTCCTGTGTGCCAATGGAGCTGTCGTGCCCTCAGGCCTGGGGCAGGCGATAAATGTTTACACTTTTGATTGTCAATAAGGAGTTACTGTAAGCAAAGAGCGAGAACTGTTTTATTGAATTATTTTCTTTTAAAAAACGCTTAAATTTAAAGCAGCAAAACTCATTAAATGTACTCCTGAAAATGCTGAATTGATAAAGAGTTGTGTGTCTGTTTCAGACAAAAACTAGTGTGGCGGTATGTATTTATTTTTATGCTGCTTATAAGGCTGTCAAAGCCGCGGAAAGTCCTGCATAACATAAAAATGAGCCGTTCACCTGTCTTTGATGTGCATTGTAAGCCAAGGGGCTATTTATCTTTCGCTGATTGATTGCTCCTGCCTGAAGCTAATCAGCATGTAGCTCGTTGTGTCTTAATGTTTATGGGGATTATGGGAGGATAAACATAGTAATCCCTGATGTTATGCAGGACTTCCAATTATCACGCTGCTCCACCAAAAATAAGGTCACCATAGATTTAACCTTTTAATGCAATATAAGCCAGCCTACATCCCTCCACTGTTCATTTCACCAAAGTTAAACCTGACGTTAGATCCGGGTCCCAGTCATACGTGACTCATCTCAGCTGTAGTGGGTTGTGACTGGAGCTGACCAGCTAGGTTAGGCTGTGGTCACTGCTCTGACTGAGGCAGGCTTCCTTACAGATAGAGATAACAGGCAGAGGTGAATGTCTAGTCCATGCTGACAGTCTGGATCGATTAGGGATGGATCACTTACACGCAGCGATCGTTACAACCCCGCCCCAGCGCTCAGGTGGAGCCATGGTGGGACTCACAGCGGCAGAGAGGTGAAGCTTCTAACCGAATTGTGCCCTTGCAGAGACGAAAGATTCTTTTTTGTCTCCTCTAACACGCTTTTCTTTGGCATTTGGAGCAATTTATGTCAAGTTACATTTAGGAGAAAAACTTCTAAAAGAATATGCTGATCGACAACGACTGCATGATTGATAAACCTCCATTTTCATTGCCATTAAGGGTGTGTGAGAAGAGAGGACGCAGAGTGGCCCGGCTCTCACTGTGAGTCACCTCCACATCCTCCCCTCATTAATCTACTCTAATACATTCACTGTAAAGAGCTGCTTTCCCAGCGAAGAGCAAGCAGGCCTTAAATTACAATACAGAGGAGTGGAATCATTACTACCTTTAATGTTCCCAATCTAATTGAGGCATTAATTTAAGTAGAGTTCCC
Source organism: Symphodus melops (assembly GCF_947650265.1). Lineage (NCBI taxonomy): Eukaryota > Metazoa > Chordata > Actinopteri > Labriformes > Labridae > Symphodus > Symphodus melops. Next base: position 18,667,341 of record NC_136693.1, on the reverse strand, counting down.
AGTGAGGATTATTCATAACCGCTTTTTAATTTAGAAGGGGGGATCAGTAGAAATATTCCCCAGATCAGACGCAAAGGGCCACCTCTGGTTTTCCCTTTTGACTGCTTTCAATGCTTTTCTGAGCCTCTTGACATTTGCAGGGTAAAGCAGGAGGATACGCACAGAAGAAAAAAACCCCATCTGTCTTATCTCAACAATTAATAAATGCAGTGCAGCTCCTTTAGTGTGTTTCCTTTAACCAAAGTTCATAAATACATGTTTCTGCACAGAGCTGAAATTACCACTATGTTGACAAATACAATTTTACCTCAGGCTGAAAAGTCCAGCATGAAACTTCATGAATTGTTACTTTTGATGTATTCATTTGTGGCATTTTAAATGATTGATTGTTTTGGACATATATTCCACTTCAATGTCAAAGAGAAGGTTTCTTTAAAGGAGCAGGGCTTTCACTCCTTGATAACAATCATGATACGGTTCTTTAAGGCACAGTTATTTCACTTTTGGTTTAAATGTTTCATTGCAAAAAAATTGTCTAATAGACAAATATCCGCACACAGAAACACTTACGGTGATAGACTGACACTCACTATTGATAAGAATGTCGATGCAGCTTTACTTAAAAAAAAAAGAGCAGCTATAAGATAAGATACAATTTATTGTCCTAGTGGGAAATTTTTCCTTGGACAATAATATAAGTTATTTCAGTGTACTGTATACAGTACAATACAGGGGTGAAATTAATGAAGCCATTACTGTGATCAGCGAGCAACATGTCCGATGTGTCCTTGGGCAAGACACTTAACCCTGAATTGCTCCCCCTGCTCTGTCAGGGTGTGTGCAGTTCGCTGCTCCTGTGGCCGAACGCTTGGTGCGCAATTGCCCCACGGGGACAAATAGAGTTTAAAAAAAAAAAAGTTTGTTACAAGTCAAATAACTGCAGATGACATAATCAAAGTCAAATACACTGGATACTAAAAGCACACTTTAGTGTGGCAACTAGAGTAGTTTATAGATTTAGAGTTGTTTGCACAAGAGCCTGACCGATTAATCTGCCAGCCGATAATATTGGCCAATATTTCCATATGAAGTATGTATCGTATCTGCGAATATTATCACAAATTTGAACCGATAATGCTAGATTTATTCACCAGTCAAATAGCATTTTTACTTTCATTATATCACACTAGCAGTTCTCTTTCTGACTGTCACCAGCAGAGTGTGCTGTATGGAGTACAGCATTATCACGCTCCAGAGTGACAAGCGGTGATGCACGGACATGCACAGATACTTTCCTGTTAAGTGACCCTCGTCGTCTTTGTAATACTGTACATCTTTCCCACAAGTGTTTGACAACTGCATTTGATGGAGCAAAAAAATAAATTCATACATCTATATCTCTGTTAAGGTTGAACATAGTGAAAAAGAAAGACATCCGCCGATTTATCCTTATATTGGTATTGGTATCAAATCCAAAAATCCCACATTGGTCAGGCTCTAGTTTGCACTTTATTCCTTTTCACAGCTCTAAGGATAAAAAGCATGTTTTTGTAAGTAAAATACACCACAATAAGGGAGGACATTCTTTTTTACTCTGCTCAGTGTGTGTTATTCCTCCAGCAGTAAGGACAAGCTTTCAGGCCCTGTTTTCCCCTTTGAGATCTCATACTTAAACAGTGAAGCTCAGTGGGGAGGATTATTAGTAAAGGAGCTACATATTGAACCACAGCAGCAGAATTTGGCCAAAGGGGAGAAATCAGCAGCCCACGAGACTCAAGCATTTGATTGCTAAAACACACAACCAAACAAGAGCACGTAAGGGACAAGCGCCCATGCAGGCTCACATACACAAACACAAACACACGTGCACACGGACCATACCCCGAGGGACTTGAGTCACACGGATACCGCCGCAGTCTCTCCTGTGGCACAAGAAGCAGGAATGGCTTGCCATCTGGAGCTGGGAGGAGGGTTTGTTAGAGGGGTGTTGAAACCGAGTGGTACATGCTTCGACCGTGTGGCCGGCCATCTGGCTTGGCGTACTGTGTTTCAGTAACTTTGAACAGTCCTGCATCGGCAAGGAGGAGGAGGAGAAGAGATGGACGGATGGAGATGGCGATAGCTGTAGGGTTAAAAGCAGCCAGAGCACATTGGCACTATTTTGACGGATGTATTTTGTGAAGGACTCTCTCTCTCTCTCTCTCTGTCTCTTTTATTACATGTTTCGCCCATGCCAATTGCCATTATCTTACCAAGTTCTTAAGTACAGATGCCTCGTCACATCCCTTTGGCCCTTCATATAGATGCATACGAAAGTGTTTGTTTAACTCATTCATGTGTTGGTTAATATCTAACAGTCTGTTCAATTGGAGTTAGTCGAAATAAAAAGATACACTTGATAAAGGTAAGGAAAACCGTCAAAGCATGGTTTCAAAAGAAACAAATCATTAACTTTTAGCTTCACACTTTTGGATTCTCAACTTTGTGCTGATATAGAAACGATCACGTTAACAAACTCATGTGTCTCTTGCAGAAGCGGAAGGTTTGTCTGTGTATCTCTATGAGACACTTCATGTAGTCACAAAGTGGTATTTTGAAACTGGACTGTTTCTCAAAGTCACAGTGAATGCAGTCTTTTTTTTTTTGGTGTACTTACTTGATGAAAACCTGACGAATGGATTAATAGTGCAAGTTTTAGTTGAGCAGTATTATTATTTAAACATAAGAGAAACCTGAAAACCAGTAGCAGCTCTCTGCTTTTTGCTACAGAAAGGTAAGAAATGACTTTTTAATAAGGCTCAGGTCCTCAGAGAAATAAGTAAAGGTGGAGCTGCTGGTTGTGGTGTGGAGTTCCTGAGGAAGTTTTCCCCCCTCCCCTTGGCCTGGGACAGACTGCCAACAGACATGTTTGAAGTCAGTGTGGCGTAAAGCTCTATGAACCTCCTCTTGCTGCACAGACTGAGCGAGAGACCAAGAGAAGGAGGGCGAGTGAGCTAGGAAGAGATAAAAAGCAAAAGAGAGAAGATAAGGGTTTATCTTCTGACCCTACGTGTGGCCTGACTCGTGTCTGCATTGCGCCTAGCGAGGTATCCACTTCCCCTTAATATTTTATAGTTTCCTTCAGAGAGGTCCTGCTGAACGTGCCAAATCTCTGTATGTGTTCAGTGCAAGAACTCAAACTTCCTACCTGCTATCTAAAGTTACCCCCTCTCTCTCTTTTACTCGCCCCCATCCTCACACTCTTCATCTCTGCAAGTCAGTGACTGTGCAGTTCAGGTAAAGCGAACATTTGACCAGACATTTATAGCTTGGCCATGCAGGGAAAATTACAGAGGCACTTGGTGAGCATAAAGTAGTGTCTTTAGAATGTGTGAAGTATAATAAGTAGGAAAGTCATGAAGTAAAAACTATGTATGTACAGTATGTATTTGTGTTGGTGCCTAATTACTGACCAGTCAAAAGGGCTGGAAGGTTTTCGTGAGATGGATGAAATGTGGTATCGCTTAAACTTCAAAGCCAGGAGCGGGTATAGAGTTCCTAAACACATCATGAATATTGCAAGATTTGGAAAGTCACTCTTTCTGATCTGAAAGAGAAACTTTCAAAGAGCCTCATCTGTCCTCCTCCAGCACCCCACCCTCCCCAAACTTACAGTAGCCAGGCGGGCGTATGGGCAGTCCATTAACTATTTACATGTTCACAGAGATGTGAGAAGCAGTGGCCAGCATTTTAATGAAAAACAGCGATTGGATTGGTTCCTGACGGGACTGCTCTGTTTCTGATTACCATTACTACAGCCCCAGAGTTACAGTTGTACTGCAGGTCTGGATGTGATTAAAGTAACATTGATATTTTCGTTTCGTCTTTTTTTTTTTTTTTTTTGTTTAGGCTGTGTATGCTTGCTTGAGTTTTTTTAAAACCAGATGTGTCTTGCAGAGCATTCGCAGCAGCTCTCCATTTTTATGTCTGCAAGTCAAGACTGTGATAAAGTGCTACTAAATCTGAAAAGGTCTGAGTCAATGCCAAAGTGTCATCTATCCTTCCTATTTCCCCTGAGGGAGTTCTCACCTAACCCGTCCTCGTGCTCCTATCTTGGGCATCGTGCTAATAAGGAACACCCTGTATTTAAGCTGGGAGAGGCCCTGTCAGGGATTCAGCTTCAAGGCTATGGGTGCCCACACAGGGACACTGTGCCAGTTTGGGATGAGAGATGGGGGTAAGAATATATCCCTCCATCAGTGACTTACTGTTGATGCCTATAATTAGTTAGGGGTCTGTGCAGCTCCCATGGATCTACATTACTTCAGCAGTCAGAGCTTAAACTTTATATTACACCTCAAACCTGTCTCCTTAACATACAGAATGCAATAAATATGATTAATGTATTTTATTTCATTCATTTCAGAATGCCTGTTTCCTTTTACTCTTCAGTCAGTGTCAAAATGATTTAGTTTCAATGAGAGAAAAGAGATTAATCCTTAATTAATTAACTAAAGATATTGTTAAAAAAAATAAATCAGGATTCTCTCGTCAGTTGAAATGAACCCATTGCATAAAAATGTTGTAAGGAGTTCCAAAAGCTTTCGTGGAGTTAAATGTTTGTTTGTGTATTATTCATTAGTAATTTTTAGGAACATTTTAATTCTTCAGCATTTTTTAACTCTTCAGTATTGCAAAGTTTTAGGTACAGTATGTTAAAGTCACATGCATGATGCAGTAGTCATTATTTTTCTATGCACTTTATGTGCATTTTGTATTTATAGTTGATTGACACACCATCTTCAGCTTTCAGTCTCTTCAGTGAAATTTCCTTTTAGGATTTAAAATTCTTAATCAAGACTATAAAAAAAAATCAAATCTTTAAAAAAATACAGCTGATTCTATCCCTCATTTTCTCCATCTAAGAAATTATCCTTCTTTGAATATGTTAAATAATCCTGCACAGATGAAACAAAAAAAACATATCGTCCTTTTTGATTTGTGGATACTGACACGCGTAAGAGAGATCTGTTTCGTTTCAAAGTGTCTGCCGCTTTAGTATTTTTACCCCTGAGACGTTAACAACAACAGCCACTTGAGCTCCCTTGGGCAGGGTGCTAAGTGGCTGAAAGGACTGAGACACTAGGAGATTCTTGTATAGCAGACTAAAGGCATGCCTCTGTGAACACATCTTCGCAATGCTCTCTCTTCACACACACAAGCTCTCGCCGGCAGAGTCAATAAACTGTTTGTTTTAAGTGTCTCTCTCTCTTTCATACACTGTGTATCCCGCGCTTTATGCTATCTGTGGGCCCGTTATATGAAACGCTTCTTTTTTTCTCTCTCCACTTCTCTCTGCTCTTCCGAAGCAGTGCTCAATCTTGCGCTGCAGCGCAACAGGAAGCTGTTTAGAGTTTAGTCTCCACCATTGTTCCAGTCTGTTTCTCTCAAAAAGCTTTTATCGCTCCTACAAAGCGCTCTGCCAGGGGAGAAACAAAGATTTGTTGATAGTTTGCCGAAGCTAAAATTGCACCCCAGAGGTTTACACTCTTAACATGTGAAATTTGTAAAAAAAAAAAAAATTAAAAGGACAAGATGCAAACTTGGATGATATTTCTTTGAGTGATGACAGCAGGATAGTGTACGGTGGCAGGTACACTGCAGTTTCCTCTTTGTTATCTCACGGACTGCACTCAAGCTTTCCTGTTTCTCTTCAACTTCATTCATGTCTTCTCTTTGCTGGAAACAACTGTGCCTTTGCTTTAAAGATAAGGGGGCTTAAGATGCATTACTGGAGTGATTTGCAATGTTTCAGTCTTAAAATTCCACTTTATAACAAAGTGTTGTCGTGAACCCTCTGAAATAGAAAAAGAAGATAATGGTGGGTTAATAATTGCAAGCCAAACCCCACAGAAATAGAGTTGCGCTCTAAATAGATCTATGGAACCTTTGGCAAGTTAATGTGCAACAACAAAGACAATGTTTGGAAAATATACATGTAATCCCAAACTCCAATGAAAATATACAACTTAACAGTGCTCAAAACATCTTTACAAACGTACAATCAGAAAGCTTAAAAGTGCCTGTAAATTTTTCAAACAACTCTTTTTGCCAAACTGTCATTATTAAAATACAAAATGACATGTTTTCAGAAATGACACCGCTTTGAGCAGTGTTTAATTTAATTTTGCATAATTAAACTCAGAGGGAAAGCCTGGTTTCACATTTGACACTTGCTTCTCACACACGGGCCTGAATGACACTCGTACAAAGACAGGAGCTATGAACATGCATTGATTGACAGATGTTAGAGTGCGGCTGCTGCACATGGAGATGCTGGGGGTTCTGTGTCTTACTCAAGGGCACATCGGCAATACTACATTGTAGCCAATCAGACTCATCATTTCAGTGTTTTCTACAACTGGGAGTACTTCTACTATTATGCAAGGCATGTAGAGATATATAGAGACTTTTTTACAGGCTCTGACTTTAAAACAGGACTAATGAAGAAATAGAAATCATGCAATATTTTGGTGCTTACGTTTTTAAAGCAATAATACAAATTAAATAGAACTTTTTCATGTATTGTTTCTTTCATTTAAATATATTGAAAGAATATTATTTACAGTTCATACACATGTATTCTAACACATGGATTTCAGGAAGATCATTCTGAAAATTTCAAATATTTGATTCAAATGAAACAAATTCTGTCACTGTATGTGTATTGATATGTCTGTGCTGTAATTAAACAACACACACTCATGGTCAGACGGGTGGGACTGCCCTATGACCTCTCCTCTCCCGTTCCAATGCTAAGAGCCTAAGTCGCTTCCTTGACCCTTCCTTCACTCAGCTGTTAATTGCCATGTCACAATGTCATAGACACCACAGCCTCCCCATTGAGGTGTGTGTGTGTGTGTGTGTGTGTGTGTGTGTGTGTGTGTGTGTGTGTGTGGGTGGGTGGGGTTAAATTGTAAGCGGATTACAGGGAGCAGATGTCTGTGTGTTTAGTTTTGGCTTTAGCCTGCGCAGGTTCGGGTCACACTGGGCAAATGAACTTTCCGAAAACAACACAGTTGATGTACTTAAAAATTGTGTATCTCACTTTGTATTACACGCTGCAACTAAAGTCCCAGGTGCTGAGATTAACGGTAGTGAAAGCATATACTATAATAACAGCAAGAGCATGTAGTACAGCATATGTCATCAAGGAGGGTCGGAAAAAATCCCCCCATAACTTAAAGATAGTGCTACACTAACAGGCAAGCCTCTTTTTTTGCATAACATTACACTCTGACCTTTATGTAAATAATTTAAAGAGCTACTTGAATTATTCATCAAAAGTGGCTTTAAAGCTGAGCGAGCTCTCAATATGGCCGTTTTCCATTTTTTAATGTTCTTTACTGTAGCGACTTGATGTATTTATGATAAAAGACATCACTGTATTGGTTCATTGGTGCCTACCTAAATACATAATGTGAGCGTGTGCAGTTTCCAGCCAGTAAGGGCTCATTGGTGTTGCCTCGATGTCTATATGTTCTTACTGCAGTGTAAACAGCAGTGTGCAGACACTTATAATATTTTATGATGCTATAATGTCACGTTCAACTAATGCTGAGAGAATGGGAAGTATCTGTTTCCAACTGAGAGAATTCAAAAGATAGCTCCCTAAAGTTAGAAACAAGTCTAAGAAAATTGAGAATCGATATGGGTGCCCTGTGCACTGCCATGCAACTCCTCCCGGGTGCAGCTAGAGCAGGAAGCTTTCAAGATCAGAGTAATTCAGTGCACACCAGGATTGTTCACATTGACTTTAAAGTTTAATGCATGTAAAACATTGGACCGAACAATGCGTTCAACATAGTGGCTTACTCGACTAGAAAAAACAGGTTCCAGAGGAAGCCCCTATGCGAAACATGTTTTTGGCTCCAATGATTGATATGCATTAAATTTTAAAGTCTAAGAAAACGTTGATCTCCGTCTTGGCCAAGTTGAATGTATTTTATGTACAGCAATATTGACATTTGTCCAATTACAATTATTTTTTTAATGATGGCTTTGGTAACAATTAGTTGCAGTTAGATTAAGTCAGGACTATAACATGCAAAAAGGAGTACTGAAAAAAACATAAACAGCACTTCCTCTACTTTAAAGAAACAAATATATAAATTAAGAGAAATATATAAAAAGGCTATTGTATGAAATACATGTGCATGTGAACAGTGCTTTGGTTTGTACAGGAATGTGCTGCCCAGAAAGTGTGAAAAACAGACTGTGTAGAGTGTGTGTTATGAGACGTATAACCAGACGAGGGGCATTTATTTAATATTACAGCTTCTATTTTTACCACACAAGAAAAAAACAAAACACAAAGCTGGGATAGGTAAAGGAAGTGGACATGTGCACTAAATTCCTTCATGGCAGTCTGTGGTGAAGATAGTAGGAGTGATGTGAAAGTGCACACCGAGCAGTGTGTAGGCCTGTGGCTGTCACACAGACATTTTAAATGTAGCAGTTGAGAGGCCACGGAGAATATTACAGATGTGCTCCCTATTTAAACCCCCAAACCTCCAGCCATCATCTATTAAACATCCATCATAAAGCCCCCCCCCCCCTCCCCATTGAAGGATGTGGCTGAGGAAAGACCTGAGCTGGTTACCACAAAGGATTTGGGACTGGAGCCATACCGCTTACCTGAGGGTAGAGGCACTGGAGTGTAGCAGGTTTTTGTCACTCTGTCACCATCTCTTTTCTCTGTGACTTATGTCCCTGCAGGCAGCTTTGGGACTCCATTACCTCTGCTTGTATTGTAAGAATGTCAGGACCCCCCTGTGTGAGGAACGTGTGCCTCAGATTGATGGGGCGAGGTCTAACTGTGACCCGGCTGACTTTCACTCTCAGCACATAGGCAGATTTACATGGCACAGGCATGGAGCTTCAGTGCATTATGGGAGGGGAGTGTGAGGTCCCTTGGTACAGATCGTAGAAGAGGGAAGGCTTAGAGATGACTGATTTACGAGTCTGAGCTTCTGAAATTACAGGAAATTAGCTCCAAGTCTTAAAATGTACTCAGTGCGCGTCATGAGAACGACAAACTGAGCATCACGAGACTGAAAAGAAGAGGGCTGAAGTTCAGATGGTGGCAAAGATTGTGTACATTTCCCTTAACATGACGGAGACTCGACGTCAAAGCAGCTGCTGTAATGACTTCTGATCTAAAAGTTTCAACTCAGTTTCTTTTCTGACAAGTCAGAGTGTGGTTTATTCCAGCACACCCAACAGCACTGCAATGTTACATCACTTTATAGTGAAGTTAGAGCCAGCAGTGTTGGCTCAGAATTGAAAATAAATGTCTTACACATTTTTTTTAAGACTTCAAGATTTGGGGGGAATTTGAACTGAAATTACTAACTGAAATTTTATTTTGAACATGTAAAAAGAGAAGAACGTATATATACAACCAGTCAGAAATAAACTATGGTAATATGTAAAAACAATAAAAAAAACGTAATAGAAAAAAAATTCAAACGCATATTTAAATGTACACTTCTGAAAAAGAGAAGCAAGATTTGAGCTTCACTTCACACAATGAGAAAGAAAGTTAAAGTTGTAAGTTGTAGTTGCCAACATTCCTTTGACTTTCAAATTTGTCACAACGATTTCATTGTTTCCTCACATTTCCCAACAACATACTCCCCTTACCATGACAGCAGTTTGCCTTTTCATACTGAACAGTTAAACATATAGGTCTGGTAGGTACTGACTGGGTAAACCATGCTAAGCGATCTTTTCTGTAAGATGCTTCCTGCTTCCACACGACAGCGCGCTATAGTTGTCAGTTCACTGACTTGAGGAGGAGAGTGTTTTTTTTCCTTCCTCTAGAGAAGCAGCACAGAGCCCAGAGCAGAGAGCTGAGGGGGGCTCTGTAATCACTGTCCTGTCTCTGCCTCTGCATTTCTCCGTCTGTGTTTTCTGTTAGTATTGGAGCTGACAGCCCGTCAGTGGTGGGAGGGCTTTGAACCTGAGGGCTCCTCTCTCTACCAAAAGGCTAATCGTTACTTCAGAACAGGGGCCTGGCCCTCAACAAACATTTACTGCAGTAAAGACAGGGTCGGCCCCTAACGATGTAGGTCAGTGAGCTTTTTTTTTTTTTTTTTAACAGCAAGGGCCTTGATGGAGACGGACGCCAGAGATGGACAAATAGCAGGACATTAGCTGTCAGCAGCAAGAGCCAGATCTGGCAGCGTTTTTATAGGTGTTTGTTGGTGGAGAGGAAAAGGCTCATAAAAGTGGAGACTCTTATCTTGTGTGGACCCCATGTGTTGTGTCACGGCCAAGAGCAAGCACAATGAAAGACGTGCGGGACAATCCGGGACAGGGATGGACAGCACTCAGTTGGATAATTGCAGTGCATCCTCCATGAGCTCAAATACAAAAACAAAACAAAAAAAACCTCCACAGGGGTCTTTATAGCCTACACAACGCCCTCACATCATGAGTTGTCAACACAGTAAATACATTTTTCCAAGCAGGGTGTAATATAATGCTGTGATTTTCCTGACAGTATGATCGGTTCATCCAACAAGCTTTTATTTGGTGACAGTGCTGAGGGTCTTTCTCCGCCTGAGGAGCTGCGCTCTCCCGCTCCACACGCTCACACCTTTAACGACTTCTTAAATGTCACAGAATGTCAGTCGTAGGGATAAAAGCAGAGGACCTCCTCCTGCTCGCCGGTGATCCTCAGTGGGATTTTACTATGCTACAGTGCTGCCGGGCAGGACAGACGCGCTCAGGTGTGGCCTGGATTTCACCAGACTGGCTGGTAACATGATTTAATGCACTCGATACAGAGGAAGAGAGTTAGAAGAGCTTGTCTCCATAGAAGAACACTGACTGAGCACAGAGTGGACTTACAAACGTATTCTTTCCTGCACGTTACAAAGAATAAAATCAGACACCACATGGGCCTTTCTTTCACTACAGATTATGACACTGTATTTTTTTTTTGTTCACAAGGATTTAAAATCAGTGTAAGTTGACTGTAAATTCCCTCGGGAAAGGACCACTGCTGTGATGAAATCAGCATCAATGCTCTGCTCAATTTTCCATTGAGCTAACCAGGCAGCTCATCTCCATTAGCGTTAGTCTAACCAGCGCCGCTCAGGATCTCTTTAGCTGGGATCTCCCCAGAAGCCAGCAGGGTATTATATGCGTGTTGATGTGTATGTATGTGTCTGCACACGCTGGTGTGATTTTGTGAGAGCTCAGTGCTCTGAGCCCTACAGCTGTGAGAGATCTGAGTGTAAGGCCATGATGGGGCTCCGTTAAGCTCAACAGCATGAGCCTGTATCAATTACGCTGCTACAGCGATACGGACACAGCGTGCAGTCTTCAAAGACAAAGACTTATGACCGGCCCAGCGCCTCCCTTGGCTCCTCTGGTCACACAGTCAGCTGGATAACCTTCACACAACACACACTGACTGAGGAGGGGGAGACAGAGGAGTAGAATTATATTAGATGATTTCAAAGAAACACTTCCTTATTTGAAGAGCAGAAAGACAATACACCAAAAATGACACTTTATTTATCATATGATTTCTTTTGAGACAATATTCTCTTGAAGCAAAGCTTCATTCAAGGTCATCTTGTGCACCTCAGTTTGTGTAGTTTGAGTTTGACTTGAAAGACAAAGACTCATAGCGTGTTTCCTCCGAGGATCATGTCATGCCCTGTGGCCTAACCTCACCTCTCGGCAGAACAACTCTGTGGTCCAGCGCTCCTCTAAACGTCATATGGATCTATTGTTCTTAGGCTGGAGACGAGTGGTATAGATGAGCTATAATCCATGTAGCTCTATATCTCTTCTTCCAGCCTTCTTGCCAATGCCTTTGTATCTCTGCACTCAATACAACTCCAAAGGGAAGCGGAAGCCTTTGAGGACTCCAACAAAGTTTCTGAGAGACCTCCGAAGGCACAACTGTCATGCATAATGTGTGTGGTGTTTTTCCTACACTCTTGGTTAAAGGAGTGACTTGCCATATCAGCCAGTCAGATGTGGGCTGTAGCGAGTGTGTAGATATATGTGTGTGAGAGAGTGTGTGTGAGAGTGTGTGTGTGTGTGTGTGTGTGTGTGTGTGGTATGGTAATGAATGGAGGTAAATGGCAGGGTATGAAGCACTTCCTATCGTAATTTCACACTTGTCAGCTCTTCTGAGGAAACTTCACCTTTACATAAGGATAGTAGAACAGGCTAGGCCATAGAAAACAGACAGATTGTGTCTCCGTGTTGTGAGATTCTTTTTATGCAAATAATTCCCCTTGCGAATATACTCCATTCTAAATTCTTCTAAAAGAGGGCAGAATTTACACTCAAACACCATCTGCAGATTCAAACAACATACAGCTCTCCAAATCAATCCAAAGCAGGGTTTATTAGGCTGTATGCATTATGAAGTAATGTATATTAATGAAAAACAATATAAATACAATACAAAAAGAAGGGCAACACCGTTTTGTTTAAGATGATTTACTGAAAAGGAACAGCTGTGGGGTATTATTTACTGAGTCAAAAAAAGGTGCATACATTGTTTAATGTTTGTAGTATTGTTTAAAGTAGCAAACGTAGCATTTATCCTCAGCGTGAAATTCAGCTGCGGTCTGTTCAACCCCGGCCTTACTTACGAATCGTTATCGAAAGTGGGGACTCAAAGCATTGTATCAAATCCAGTGCCAAGTATTTTGCTTTTAAAAATGCACATTACATCTCTATTTATGCTGCACCATCTGCACAGCTCCCTATTTACTGCATGTTTCCCTTCAAAAGAACCCGAGCCCGAGTTGTCGTACCTTGAACTCAAAATGAAGAAAATCGAGGACTCATCTTTGTCAATGCCCTTTACTAAAAAAACTAAACTTCAAATATAATTAAGAATAAATATAGACATAAATATAGAGTAAAACATGCAGGAATCAAGTATGAGTTGAGGTGTTACTGCTCCATCTCTGTTGAGTGAGACAGTGGTGCTGGGATTTTGCTTTTGCGTATGTGCGAGAGAGCAGGAGATACAGAGCAGGGAAAAAGAAAGGGGTGAGCAGAGGGAGGATATGAGAGCCTTCTCGGGGGACCTTAAACAAACTGACTAAAGTGGTCCTGTTTTCTGATCAGGCACAGAGAGGAGAACACTTAGCACTGCTGGAGACACTCTAAACAGCCACTGAGGAATTAGCCTGTTACTGGGAAACTTCACGGCTCCTGCACTGGGTTGCGTCCCCGATTAAGTAAATCAGAAAATAGAACAGGCAATAAATGGCAACAAACAAATGCATGTGTGCACACACCTGCATATGTGTATGCAGGTGCAAAAGCTCAGGCTGTATGTATGCCAATAAGCACACAGCACATGATAGCCGGCACATATAAACACAAAAACACAAGATACCATATGTGAATGCTCTCTCTGAGGAGAAGCTATAGATAATGAATGCGCCCTTCACAAACTCACATAGAAACATGTCGCCAGTGACTTGAGACAAGGAAAAATCTGTTTCCACTGAGGAAAAGCGATGACCTTATTCCTTCTTTCTGTGTTTTTATGCAGTGTTCTTTTGCCTGCATCGCCAGGTTTCGGGCCTTACAAAGATGAGCTTAAATTTAGGCCCCATGATGTCAACACAAACACAGGAAAGAAAGTTCATGTTTAATTAGGTGTCCCCCCTTCTCTAAAGTTCATTTCAATTAGTCCCACCTCGGCCCCACTTTCAGGTCTCAGTGATTTGTCAATGCCTCAACTTCTATATAGTGCACTGTGGTCACAATGCAGCATAGAAATGTGTGTGTGTGTGTGTGTTTGCATATGTGTTGCTGTTTATGTTTTGTGTGTGACCTCAACAAAAAAAAGGGACTCCTGTGCCCTTGACATTTCCTTCTTGTTCTTATGATGAATTGCGGGGGTTATTTACTTGTTCGTAGGCGGCAGTCACAGATGCCTGCTTTGTTCACAAACACTCGGAAGGAATGCAGAGACATCCATAAAAAGAAGTGCTCAGGAACCTTCAGCGACATAACTACATACTGCTAAATGTTTTCCTCTGAGGATTGTTTATTCCATTAAAGCTAGGAAAACCTCAAATGACTCAGCTACGAAGTTAAAGAAGGATGTGATATTTGAAAATGGGTTTTTCTGAGGTTTTTGATTCAATAGCTTTATGAAAGTATCGAGTGAGTGTCCCTTTTTAAGGAACAATATTCCTTTTTATAGTAAGTTATCATACAAAAAGATGAGCTGAAAAGCTGTTTTTGGAGCTTTTTCTTGTTGGTGTCTTTTTTTCTGCTGGATTTAAATTGTTTTAACATTAAAGGCAAATTTACCTTTTCGATTTCAAACTGCTGTTTGCAAAACTGTTTCTTATCAATTTGAAACCCAGACATGTCAATCAGATAAACAGTATAGATCCTTTATTTCCCCTGTATAGATGAGAAGGTTGGATGGCCTTTATGTCCCATGTAGGATCCTGAAGGTGTTCTATGTCTCCCCTGTCCATTTTGTGACACCCTCACATAAGCCGATCAATCAGCTGTAATGAAACCCATCAGGTCACCTTTGAAATTTATCATTTTTTTTCGTGTGTGTAAAATGAAACGGCCCATGATGGTATGGAAGCTAAATTTAGCTTACCTATATGCTAACATATCTCCACCCCTCTTCCCCTCAAAACAAGGGGGGGTGTTATGAATTATGCTGAGATGCAGCATGTTTGTGAAAGGTACCATCAAAACGCTCATTTTTCTCATCACATTGCTTGTTCTTTTGACTCCTGTCCTCATATTTGTGGCGACTTGTGGATATGTCGTTCCTAAAATGACGTGCACTTCTTCACGATTAAGTGCATCGAAACGTTTGAAAGGTAAACACAATGTTGAACCATGCTTTGTTGCTCATCAGCAAAAACAAAAGAAGATATTGAGCAATCAACGACATGTTTGACTTGTCTCTTTCATCCCATGTTGGTGCGTTTCTGTGAGCGCTGCGTTTCTGTGTGTGCTGCGTTTCTGTGTGTGCGTTGTTTCTGTCGCTCGCAGAGGTTTGAGGTGCTTAGCTTCTCTTGTTTGCACACAATCCGACGGTGATTATTGCCCGCTTCAGGCTTTTCACGCACAGTGATGTGTCTTTTCTCAAAGCAGCTTCATTTGCATAGATTTTCTCTCAAATGTCGAGGAGTGTGCTTGAAGACGAGTTAAAGATGAGCAATCATGATGACACATCGTCTCGTTTGTGTTAAAGGCAGGCCGGATTAGAAGAAGTGGAGTTGCATGCAGTAAATTGGCTCTTAAAGTTGAAAAAAAAAGGCACACAGTAACTTTATGATTTTGTTTTGATGCAGATGAGAGCATTTAGTAGATTTTTCCACAACAGTTAGGGCTTTTTTTTTTAAATAGTCAGGCCAAACTGCAATCAAGGTCCGACGACACGGTTCATTTTCTGCAGATGGAACACAAAAAGTCCTTATTCGTGCGTTTGCAGGGAGAAAAGCTTTTCTTATGTGTTTCTTGATTTGTTTATTTATTTGTTTATTTTGTTGTTGTCATTTTTTTCTGCTGAACACAGCTGCTCAGGTCCCACCATGCAGAAAGGCCCAATATGGCTCTGTCTGTAAATCGGAGTCCGGGGGCCACAAGACAGAAAACAGGAGAGAACCACCCGGTGAAATTTAGCGCACGATGGCTCCCAGCGGGCATCATTTGGGGACCGGAGAGGCTTTTTTCCCTCCTCCTCACTTTCCCTTTTCCTGCATGGTGAGCAGGTTGGAAGGCTCAACCCTTACATTGCTGCTGACACAACCACTCAGGGACGGCTGTAACAGCTCTCTTAGCATGGCACCTGTTATTGAGCCGTCAGTGAGAGAAAGAGAGGGAGAGAGAATGAGGAAACAAGGGAAGGAGTTAGGAGGAAGGTGTGAAAGCAGGGAAAGAGGTAAACTCAATTGTAATTTCAAGGCTGTCACAGTTCTGAGAGCCGGTAATTCTGCCTGCCGTATCCCTGAGCGGACATACTTGAACGCTTCTCTGTGCTCAGACTGTTCTCTTCCTTTTTTGTCTAGACTGCCTTCATTTTCACATTCATCACATGTTCAATAAACAAAGTGATTAGAATAAGCGCAGAGCAGGCCACTTAGCAAACAGAGAGCAGTGTATACATAGCGGTCACATTCCTCCATTTTTATGTGTTCCTCCTAACTCTACGTTTTAGTTTAGTTGTCAGGGACCATGTATAAAAATAATTTTAATCTCACAGAGACCTAAGACTCCACACAAAGGCTACATTTAAAATAATGTTTGTTTTAATGCAGCTACATTTATTGCACAAAGCAGTTTGTCCTTTATGCAGCTCTTTTTCATCTGTCACACTGAATGGAACTGCATTAAAGATTTTTATTAAATTATACACAATGCTTTCAACAACAAGAACGTATTATTAATCATCTTTGGGTCCCAAGTGTTAACAAGATAAATGGCCTTTAGTTTGGTTAAAAAAAAAAAAAAAGGATGATAATAAAGGATTCACTGTACTCTCAATAATACATTTTCAGTGTTTTTTTGTTTCTTTTTCTATTTGGGCAACGCAAGTGAGAGATGTTTACAGTAATTTGAGATCAGTTTGTCGTAGAAACAATTTCTGACGCACAAGGAGCAACAACAGAAAGATGAAAAAAACCTCTTTGGTTTATTTTCTTAGTGAAGCAATCATCAAAGGAACACAGTGAATAGCTGTCCATTCAAGCAAAGCAGCGGCATTCCTCTGCAGAGCAATCAAAATGGATTAAACCAAGCACGCTCCAGCTGCCTTCACGCAAATCAGATATGCCTGTGATGATGATAATCAATCCATAATAAAATAACACAACATAAATCTGATAGTGTTGTTCCAACACTTTTAATAACATAGATTTAAATATTGCCATGTGCACTGGAGTGATTTATTGACCAAAAAGTGCTATCAAGCTTATATACACTGCCCGTTTCTGGTGGCTCGCCAATAATACCATTAACTGCATTGTTCAAACTCATTATGTGATGAGAAACATAATAATAATCGCAGGACTACAAACGCACAATTTCTCCCATTGAGCTAATCACTTTTCCTACATTATTAGTCTCTCTTCCTCTCTCTCTTGCTTCTGCTCTCTCGCTTGCCCCGCCATAAATCCTGAGAGAGGCGGCTGTATAAATCCCTAGTCCTGAATTAGTATTGTAATTTCTGGTATCTATGCATGCTTTGCCAGCGCAGACCTTGGAGTTATTAATCTGGGGGGACAGGTGTGGGGGGGGCACACTATGCCAATCGGTTGGTCTGGATATGTGGCTGACCCCACCCCCTTGACAAAGCCCTCAGTGTTTTTAATTAGAATTATGTGTGGTGTGGACTAAAGCCCAGCTTTAGCGAATATAAGAAATGTCAACAAAGAGGATTCAGTTTCCAGTTTTATTTTCTACAATTAAGCATAAAAAGTCAGGTTTAAATTAAGCAAATGTGTTATAAGTAGATTAAATGGCAACAAATACAAAGGGGTGTCCCCTTATGAAGTGTTCTAGGTCCATGTGTTATCATATTTTTCTTCTGTTTTTGTGGATATGCTTTTTCTAAATATTCTTATGTACTGTGTGTATTTATTTTCCTTCTGGATTGATTGATTTATTATTTGTTTATGTTTACTGCATTTAAACGCTAAAGTCTGCCACCAAACAAACAAAACCTTAAGAAACATCTTAAAATATCTTTTTAATGTATAAATGTTTGCCTCTTCTGACACACAGTGTCTCTGAACTGAACTATTTCTAGAGTCCTATATTATGTGGTATCATGTGGTTTACCACCTCTCTGAAAGAGACGCTGTTATGCTGCACATATGGCCCACTGACAAACATGACAGATGAAACACTTTGTTTGCTTTTGTTTAAGCACCGGCTCCTCTCCTAATATAAGCCTTTTAAGTGATCAAAAAGGCCCAGCGATATTTGATGTTGTCTGAGGAGAGCTGTGTGTGTTTGCGTGTGAGTCCGTGTGTGTGCGTGTGTGTGTGTGTGTGTGTGTGTGTGTGTGTGGGGAGGGGGGGGGATGACATCCAGTGATATACAGCTCCAGTCCTCTGTCACACAGCGCAGTGTCTGCTGGGAAATAATCTGACATCTTGTGCTCGACACATCCAGGCGATGAGTAGGGAAGGAGGAAAAAAAATGGGAGGCAGAGGGAAGAAGAGATAGAAGGCAAAGAATGATGGGACAAAGGGAGAAGAGAGAGGCCAAGGGAAGTGGGAGTGGGAGAGTGAAAGGAGAGAGAGGACGCGATCAATTCAGCAGCCCCGTCTCCATCATGTCATCGCCTGTCAGAATAGATTTAGGAATAAAGCTTTTGAAAGACCTTCCAGAGCTACAGGCTGATCAATTCACCGCCGTTGTTGGCTCAGATGTCACTGACACGCATCACACACTTGCTCAAACACAACAGACTCGTTCATGACCCTAGGTTTTGGAGTGGGACACATTTACAAATGCCACAGTCCTGTCTTATATGTCTCCATCCACATGAACACTCGAACACAGGCCACAAAAAAAATAGGTAAGTTGTTAGCCATGAAGCCATAACTTAACATTTCCACAGAGAACTGGGAGTGCATATGGGCAGGACCATTAGAGAAAACAGAGAGGCAGAGATGAAGATATAGTGACGGGGTGAATAAATCGAGTCATTAAGCATGTGTTTGTGGGAGCCTGGCTCCCATATGACAGCGCGGGGCAGCAGGATGCTTCTGCTGCCGGTCCCTGTAAACAGACAAACAGATTGGCTCGTTTGCCTCTCTCCTCTGGGCAGCTTCTGCCTCTTTATTTCTGGGGAACACTTAGGACTCTCCTCCCCTGGGTCTGCACAGAGACGGCTGCTGGTGCTCCATTTCAATTAATAGCATGGCTTCTTTTAATTAATCTACAACACTGTCATGTGTCAGGCTAATGTTGAGAGCAGATCCAAGCACCAGAACTTAGTGTGTAAGCAGCAGCTATTCCACATAAAACATATTAAATGAAACCATCAGGGATCAAGTGTGTGTTGCCTTTAGTTTCTTTCCTTTACTTACGTCAAAGCTGTCCAACTTTATTTAGACTGAGAGGTAGATCAGTAAATCTATCCTGCATCTGTGTGCAAAAATCAAAAAAAAAATTTCCTTCAAACATAAAGAGAAGATGAAGATTATTACATATTAGAGATGACAGTTTATTGTTTTGCTTGTTTGCAAGTTGTCATATTTGGCCTCTTTGTGCATTTTTTTATTCTATTAAAAAACATTTTCCAATAACTATCAGGTCATTTAAACCCTCACACTGACGTGTAAATACATTTCCAGGCTCGAATAGGCATATTTGTGGCTTCCGCAACCAGTCGTTCAGGACAGACAGGAACTTTTCCTACATGTTTCTCATCACTGCTGTCAGCTAGCAGTTGGAAAAAAAAATGCCATCAAAAATATTTTTTTGGCATTTGCAAGAGTTTTAATGACAAAAACTGTAGGTAAAACAGCTTGAAACACTCTCAGTTCATCTCAGTTGTCTCTTTAAGTTTGAATAGGGAATTTAAGAAGTAAATGATAAAAAAAAAAAGAGTGACAAAATGCATATAAGAAAGACATTTATGTTAAGAAAACGTACGTATTTGACCATGAGTGAAAATGTTAACTGAATCTGCTGAGTGGAACAAGTTCATCTCTGGCCAGTGGAAAGAGAAAACCACAGCAGTTCCATCTCTGCAGCTCAGAGAAACTGTGAAATCTTTAAAAAGAGGCCGTTTCTCAGATACATGTGAAAAATCTTTTTTTCCCTCTTCCTGTATGTCTCTGTATGAAAAAAGAGAACATTTTTGGTTTTATTTCAGCTGCCTTCTGTTTCTTCAACCTTCTCACTCCCTTATGCATCTTTTGATTTCAGTGCGGGAGGCAATCGCTTTGTGAGTGATGGTACCCATCAGTGTAGTGCATGTTGCTGTAAAACTGTCAGCCTCTAACATATTGACTGACATGGTCAACCCTTCGATCACCACCGAGGATAGGCCAGGGTGAGTGGGAGGAAGACAAAGCTAAAGAAATGGACAGAGAAAAGAAAACGAAAGAGAAACAGGTGCATCGATATCGTCCTGCTCCGTCTTGTTTTGTTTTTTGTACACTGATCAAATCTGGCACTAAACTCAAACCATAGAAACAACATGATCGGTTTATTACAAAAATGAAGCAAAACTGAAAAAAAAAAAAAAAGGAAGTCCGATATATGGAGAAGGAGTGTTCGCGTCTAATTCTCAACAGCTGTTGATTCAAAGGGAAAAACTTTATTCAGTCCAGATGGTCTCAGTCAGTGGCAGAATGAGAGAGCTGACTTCATTGGCTCCAGCCATGTGTTTTTCCTCCTGACAGGAATTAAAACGGTCGTTCGTTTGTCACCGCTCACTACACAGCTTAAAATGTAGCAATCAAACGTTCCTTGGCGATAATGCACCATAATTACTCAAACGCCTGTTCTTTATCCGCAGCAGAGGGTCGACAGAAGGAACATTTTCTTTCAGAAGAAATTCAAAATAAAATCCAGAGAGCTTGCGGAAGAAAGAGCAGAGTCTGACTAGTGTGACTTTTTGAGCAGGAGTCTCATTCTTGCCTGACATGTGCTTTCTGACCTTTTTTTTTTTAATACAAAAAGAGTAGTTTGCCACTAGCTTCTATATCATGTGGGTGACTGTGAGTATCTCTTCCACAATCAGATGAAACATGCTGTAGTAGAGCATTGCAGCGGCATGATAAATGCATTTATTTGAGCAGCGTGATATGTATTGATCTCCTCTGCAGGCTAACATTATGGGACCCTGAGAAAGAAGAGAAGAGAAGTGGGCGGCTCTGTACGGTCACACACATCTAACACCTCACCATATGAGTTGAAAAAAAACACACTTCTGTCTGTGGAGGTGTGGAAAGGTTAACAGTGGCCTCTGACTGCGAGTTCATCATAAAATCAGTCATTTATCGGAAATAAAAGAAAGAGTATCTCAGCAGTCGCCGTTTAAGGAGATGAAAGACCTAAGAATGACAGAAGTTGAGTCACAGCAGCATGAAACTGATACAGACCAGAAAATATGTCCACATGCTGATTGTTAAGGCTGCACAAGCAGAGTAGCACGAAGATGAGTATGACGGAAAGGTAGGAAAAGCTGCAGTGTAGATATAACCTGTGGTTGTTCAATTCTAAAACCCTCATCTCTTTAGCTCCGGTTTAGCCCTGAGTGCTGCTCGGTGAATCATGTGAGGAGATGTAATGTTTCTATGGTGACCGCCTTAACTCATCCACAGGTTGAGACCAGTCATAATACTGCCTGAGAATTATAACGGAAACTTGTATTTAACCTAAGTTTTCCCCATTAGAAACCCTAACCTCTCTTAACCTTTCTCTGTTCTTGGACCGATGATGATTCAGTTTTATTTAATGCCTGTTGAAAACGTCAGCTGAGACCTACAGACAGCTTTATCTATTATTTGAGCATTGCATTTATAATTTATTGAAGGATCTAATATTTTAAGAAAGCATAACAGAACCAATTAGTTTAATTCATTTGTAAAAGGAAACTTCTAAAACAAATCATTTGATTTTTTACTTAGTATTTAATGAATCAGTTTACTCCTGTCAGGCTTTTAAACATTTTCATGAAACATCAGAAAGAAAAATGTCTCTTTAAGCCAAAAATATTTCTTCAGGCAGTACTCAGACTGTTCAAACAATATGCAACAAAGATATGTGAAGTTAATCGCAAGGACATTAAATACTATGTCTCTTTGATGCAACGTGATCAATAATGTTAACGCATTCATCTTCATTGTAATTAAAAAGGGAAGAGAAATATGTGTTGTGTATGTGCAGGACCTTTTTTAAAGTACGTATTTCATTTAAAAGAATTGTAGGTACTTAAAAAGCCTACTAAGGTATTAAAAAAAAAGGTAGAACGATGTGGCAGCTCAGTTTGCATAGATGGGGGATAAGAGCTCTGCAACAACTGCATGAAGATGTTCACTCCGCAGTGTGTTTGTCTGCGTGTGCACAGATGGCTGCAGATTGTGAAACACTGAGCAGTGTCGCTCTCATTGTGGCTTGGTCTATAAACACAGGATCTGATTGTGTAATCGCTGTCTCCACTATGATGTCCTTAACATTTAATTAACCCTGACAAACTGATAGCGCACAACTCCGAGCACAATTATTTATACCACCATGTTCTTTGTGTTCTCCCTTTTACTTTGGGATGTCTGATTGTGTTGCCAGAACCATTTTCAAATACAAGAATGGGAATACTCAAACAACATTTCAGCAACTTTTATAAAATGTTAAACAATTTGAACACAAAGAAATTGCCAGCACTTGTACACAATTGTGTCCTTTTATGTGTGAGGTTGTCTGTGTGAGTGTCACTATCAGCAGATATAACCAGTAGTATTTACATCTCAGGATGTGTGTCAGCCTCAGGGGACAGTCCCAAGACAAAGTTTTTTTTTCTGTTTTTTTAATTTGTTTTTTACTCTCGTCCCATTTTTTACGAACATTATATGGATATATTTTGAAGGAACGCTGGCATCAATGAAAAACCTCCGAGGCTGCTTAAACAACAAGCAGCGCTGATGTCCAGTCTCTCTCCTTTGTTTTGTTTTTTTTCCATTTTATTACTCGACGATGTGTTATTGTTATTATCTGTTTTCCTCTTTCGGTAATATTGCATTAGATTTCCAATACTGGTAGTGGGTTTTTCCATCTTTCACAGATCAGGATTTCGTGGGCTTTTGAGATGAAAAATTATCAATACAAGATGAAGCCTCAGCAGAAAAAGTAGTGACACATTGCCAACATTCCTCTTATTCCCATTGCCAGCATCAATAATTCAGCCACCAGCTCATAACTTTATTTTCAATGCATAATTGAGGCCAAGCAATGTTTTCGTTGGCCATTTATAAGTCAAGCAATTTTTAAACAATAAGAGGAGCGGTCCATTAAGCTTTTAACATCGTCTCTTTGTCATACATCACTGAATGTGGAAAGTATGGACAGCGGGGCATCTTTGATGATGTCAGAGGTGTGTGTGTGTGAGTGTGTGTTTGTGTTGAGATGATGGGTGGGGGTGGGGGGGAGCGCTTAAAAGTCTGAGAATGCTTACTGTGGGAAAGCTCTGGCAAGTGACTGCAGACTCCTCATGCAGTTTGGAAAGGGAAGGGGTCTCAGGGTGAGTAAGGGTTTCTTTACCTGCATTTTTTTCTCCTTCTGGGCTTTTTTGTGTTTTTATCTGAGAGATAACAGAAATTAGGGAGAGAAAAAAAGGGGGTGAATAGCAAACGGGAAGGAGTACAGGTCTGATCCAAACCTGCACTGCCCAATGAATGACGAGCCTCTGTACAATGGAGCATGCACACTAACCAATGTGCCCCTCTACCTGCCCTCTTTTGAAAGTGATTAACAGAGCACCTGATTGATTTTTATTCAGTCATTTTGCAGGTATCTAATCTGTTCACACTGTAAATGAAATGTGTCTTTAAAGGGACCTCCTCCATGCAGCGACTCATTATATGACCTGATTAGGTTTCTCATTTGTTGTATATTACTGCTTAATAAATATTGATTTACTATTTTAATTACATGTTAATCTCAAAAACACATCGGAGGACAGGGTTATAGCTCTCTCAAGTCACGCAGCAAATTTCCTGTTTGCAAATATTTATTGAGGATGGTTTCCTAAGAGGGCCATAAAAGTGAATGGCAATCATTAAACAGAGGCTATCTGTCTACAATATCTGCACAAGTGTCAATAACAGCAACACAGGTTGACCCAGCTGCTAATCAATTACTGTTATTCCCTGTTCTATTCAAAAGCAAGAATTAGCAAGACAAACTGTGGAAAGAGGATTACATATTAACAATTATATAAAAAAGTTTTATTTTAAAATAGGTTTCATTTTACCCTCTTTTCTGACCAATTCATGTTGCTTGTTGTATTTATTTGTACAGTGAGTTGAACTTTCAAAGTGGGATGCAATGATTCAATTTTTATCATTATTGGCAGCTCTCAAAATCTGTTTTAAGATATTTTTACTGGCTTTATTAAAACAGGCGCTTTAATTGATCTCCAGAGGGTTTGGGGCCAAAATAGGATGTGACAATATAAATTGACACAGACTATTTAAGATGAAAACATCTAAATGTAACTTTTATCTATGTTTTAGAGCTCCTGTGAACTGCCCTCTATCAGCTTAATATATTACATCCAAGACAGATTGCTTTGTGAAGCGTGACCTACCATCACACCGGAGGGAATCTTTCAGACTTTGCAGGAAATCGAGCTCGATAGTGTTCAAATGAGTGCAATAATGGAACAGATCACTTGAGCTATTTTCTGTTCTCTCTCGCACATCTTTATGTCCCGCTGGCGTTTAAATAGGTCATCAAGGCTAATTTGACACCAGTGTTTGTTTGTCTTTAAACAGAGCATCAAACCCTGGCTCACTGTGAAATATATTTTTGAGATACAAAAAATGGATGGAGAAAGAGAGAATGTTTTTCTACCTGTTTTCTGTTCAGAACAAATGGCGCTTCAGCTTTTACACTCAGTCTAAAAGCATTATTTACACACAACATAAAGGTCTGAGATTTTAAATGTTTGCCTTTCTACATTTTAATCGTCGAAAAAATAAGCAAAACACAACCAGCTAATACAGTATGTCAAATACATGTATATATATATATATATATATATGTGTGTGTGTGTATACATACATGTAAATGCATGCTTGTTAGAAACTATTAGCACAAAGTTGTTGCAGGGACTGGCCTGCGATAAGGCTATACTATAGCAATGACCCTCAACAGTTTAGTATGCATCAGCCCCCCTCCTCTCTTTAGCCTCCCTCCCTGCCTTTCTGTTGCTCTTTTCACTCTCACTCCAAATGCCTCCATCACAAAGATATATTGAATATATAAAGCTTTTTTTCCAAGAAAAAGCTGTAAATGAGTAAAAGTAAAAATAGAATAATTTTAATCTCATCCGGTTTTAACAAAATAAACACTGTGTAAATTATCAGTTTCAGATAGGAGTGTGTGGGCTGTGTGTATTTGGAAATAATCTGTGCAGCGTGCAGAGTTTGCATGGTTGTTCCTGACATCAAGGTTGCTGGTTTAATTGAGCCTGTACTGGATCCAGGGCTGAGAGAGCAGGCAGAGGAGCATCGATAAACTATGAAATGGTTCCAATATGGTCGATCGATGGGGCTTTGTGAGCAGCTCCCTGGGGGTTTTGATTTTCCTCTCAAACAACAATCCAGGATTTCTGCTCTTCAAAGGCAAACTCCATCTTTGCTGTTATTGTTGTTGTTGCTTCTCCCCATTCCATGTTTGAGTGATGTCACTGGGGTCGATTTTATCCATGTCCATAAAGGCTCTCCCACACTTGAATCACCCGGGAGACGGCTTCTGTTGGTCTTTGCAATGGTAACAACAACCAATAAAGGTCAATCTCCCATGGTAATGGCCAATTGGGTTTGTTCCCATTATTGGCCCTCTGAGTGGTGGTCAACAGATGGAGAGCTGGCATCACTGATACAAGTTACACTCCAACCTTAAAGGCTCATTTCTGTCTATGCCCTGTTAGCCTGCCTTGGCCTGTACTTCACTCCATCATGGGCTGCTCCTGAATAAGCAGACTCGTCGCTTAGCGTAGCGTCACAGGAGCGCTGCCAGGGAGGGCTAACCGTCTAACCATTTCAGCTAATTGCCTCATTAATGATTCACCGGTGTTAGGCTGCTCTAGCACTTCGCTGTGGGGAGCAAATTGTTCTGATTGGTTTGCCTCTGTCAATTATTGATGAAGCAGTGAGCTGAAGTGCTAACACCTGGCTTTGGAGGTCCAAATGGCCCTGCATTCCCATCACATACTCAGTTATCACACACCCTGGGACCACATTCAGTCTTGAAGGGATGGAGCCTCAACTGTTGCTGTTCTCTCAGAGTGGATATGGCACGCCCCCGGGCAATAGCTGTGATCTCGCTTGTGAGGATATAAGCCCATAAAACATGGCTCGCTGCTGCGTAAACGGTGGACAAAACCATATAGCTTGCAGTGATTTATGCTCTAACTGGTCGAAAACAAAGACAATGTAACGTAAAAAAATGTAAGTGATGATCGTAGATGGCATATAAAAAGTGAAGTAGCCAATTTGACATAAAAAATGTATCTTTTGAAGCAACGACTTTTGCTTTTGGCTGCAATTTTGTTGATTTGATTGGAACCATATTGGACAATATTATTGATATGTTTTGCTGCTTCTATCATAGATGACAGATTCATGGTAGCAGCTTGTTAATCACATGTGGCAAAACTGTAACAAATAGGCTGCTTTATAAAATCATGTTGTATCGAAGCAATTAAAAAATGGAAATTTTGACCCTAAACTTATTAGAATTTTTTTTTTTTACAGAGATAACTAATCGCCAAGTAAGACAGGTAATTTTTTCTGCTGGTTTTAATCAAACGACAATTTGTGGAATCTGGATAGAGGAGATCCCCCTCATGGCCAATAGAGAGAGTGGGGTTTTAAGACACTTTCCACATTTACTTCAATAATGAAACCAAATAGTCATATTCAAAGCTTGATCCAAAAGGCAAGTGGACTTGGTTGAAGGTCTGGTTGAAGGCCTTAAACCAGCTTAGTTGCCTCTTGGATCAAGCTTTGAATTGACTGAGAACCTACACAGACAAACGGCTGAATTAACTTTAAATCCACTAATGATACCTTGATTTCAAGTAATGTTTGGAATCCCTTCTTAGTAAATGTATAGTCTGAACAACACATTTAAACAGTCTGTTTGGCATAGGATTTTTAACATATTGGTCAAATACACAGCACTTCTAAACACATTCAGTGTATGATACTTGAATTATTGTACAAGTTTCAGTAGAACTCTAATTGATGCAATGTATTGTCAAGACTTTGCTTTGTTTATGGTGATTTATAATGGGTGCAGACAGGGCACCTTTATAGAAGGGTCATGTAATTGGATCTCCAGTACACTGTAGCTGAATTCCATGAGAATCTCTGTGTCTAATGGCCCACCCACAAAGTGCTGCTTCTGGCTAAATGAATCATCCTTACACAGGATACAGTGGGGTTCTAAAAGACTTTGTGTACTCGTACAAATAAGATACTGAAAAACGAGTACTCTGAGAAGAGTAAAACATGTAGATCTTGAATAAAGAGAAGTAGACGTGCAGTAGACTCATCCACACTGAATTTGCTCGTCTCTCTTTGGCCTTAATTGAAGCTGATTAAAGAGTCACCCCCCATGCTGACGCCACTGTCACTCTGAATCTGAGCCAAGTGGGCTCGCCATGTACACTCACAGGGTGGTCACTATGCCTTTGTTTTTTCTCTCGCACCAGTGACAGCAGAGCATTGCCCAACCCCCAAATACAGTGGCCGTGACTCACTCTGTGTCACCATAAAGACTGGACGGGTGTACTGAGTTATAGCTTACAATGTGGACTTCACTCAATGCCTCACTGTGCACTCTACATGTATGAGTGTGTGTGTGTGTGTGTGTGTGTGTGTGTGTTAGTGTGAAAGGAGACACTAGCCATGAAAGTATGTGAAAGAATTTTGGCCTGACTCACTGTCTAATCACTTTTTTTTTCTCTTTCTCATCCAACCCCTCCTCTCTCGTCGTACCTCTTTCCTCCATCTTTCTTCTTCTGTTCACAGATAAACCTAATGACTGAGCAGCGATGACATCAGAGCAGCCGAACAATTGCACGAAGACAACTACAAAGCACAACATTCAAAAATGACTTCACTGAAGAACAAAAGACGAGACCTGCTGAAATCCCCCCAAAATTCTCACAGTGAAATTCTTGACAGCCTGTTGCTACTCCTGGTACCCTCCCTGATATTTTACCTCCTGCTTTTTTCTAAAAAACTAAAAGAAGAAAAAAAAAAAGAGACTCAGAATCATGAGATTGAAATGCCAGATAAATACACTGGAAGGACTATTTTCTCTTTGGTGGGAATATCAGTGATGCATGCTTCTGTAAATACATCATAATAAATCCCTATTCGTATTCCTTATATAGGAAACATAACAAGTTGCTCTCAGCTACTTCATCAACGTTCATGACTGTGCATAGATTACTCATGGTTCAATGTTTTCCATATAAAGTCAGTATTATTCTTACCTCCCCTGAGAACATGTAATTATCATTTCCAATATCATTTCTCCTTTGGATTGTAAAAAGATGTGCTTCCTATTCTTCTTATTCTCGTTACCAAACAGCCTAGTCTTCCTCTGTAATATCCACATTAGTAGCATGGAACTGACTCTAGTGTATATTTACCACTTCCCCAGTAGATCACAAACCTCAAGATGTGGATATTTCAAACAACCTTTTAAAATATTTTAAGAGCTGGATTTCTCATAGTTAAAGAAATATAGATCCAGGTGTCAGGACACAATTTTTCTGTGAATCTAAATAGATGCATACAGGCAAGAGTTATAGATATTCTTATTTCAATACCATTCAAGGATTTAAAGTCCACAATTACATTGGTATTGTTGATCAGCTATATCAGGAAATATCAAACTAAAGAGGGAAAGTTCACCCAAGGAATGAGTGTTACAAACGTTTGATAGTTTTTTTACATAACAGACTAATGTGACAGACTCCGAAAATCTTCCTTTTGACTCTTTCAAGTTTAACAATTGCCCTCCCCATCCTAAAAAGTGTGCTGGAACTGCTGTCGTAAAGCTGCTGTCATCATGAGTGGGACACTTTTTTTCCCTCCGTGGTTTGAGATGGTGCTCTGATCCTGGGCCGACTACGCCTCATTGATTGCAATGTAGACCTGGGGACTCTGACCTCCGTCTTCTATGGACTATGGAGATAACCAAATGGAATGAAAGATAACACAACAAGCCAATGAACAGACAACATCCAGTCGAGACAGAAAACCTTTGCATGGACAACAGGGAAACTACTACGTTGTTTAACGCCTAATCTCCACCTCTGTGCACCCTCTACCTCTAAGCGTGTGCTGTGCACCAAGAATACCATGACTTATCAGTGACCCTTCGCCTTCCCTGCTGTCCCCACAGTTCACTTCTCTACTTCATGTCTCTATAGCCTCATGAGGAGAATGAAGTTCTATGCTCCTGCTTCTGATGGGGCCCATGGCAATGGGGAAATCTACCACAAGCTTGTTCACTTTGACTTAAACACACTCACAGAGATGAGCGCATGCATAATGATCCACAATCATACACAGCACCACTCCAATATGTTGCTGTATATATGTACAGTATATCCACTATTTATAGTCTCAGATGCTGTGCTCTGCATGTTGACTTGTAGACGGAACGTGACCATTAATCATAGAAGAAGCTGTGCAGCTAGTCGCTGGATAGACTTTCCCAATCAACGCGAGCTCTTATGTCCTTACTTTGCTTTTGAGTATGGTAAAATTGTTTTTACAGCAACAAATTCTCTTGTGATGAGGCCTCTTTGGCTAAACAGCCACTCTGATAGGTTTGAAACTCTTTGAAGGGGCACATACAGTAACCTTGTCTTTGATGTCAGACAAAACCTGGCCACAGCGAGCGTGGGTAGCAAAAAAAGAGGAGGGGAAGGCAAACTGGGGCGCTCCAATTAAGTGGCAGCACACAAAGTGGCATGGGGCATCCTGCCAGCAACTGTCTATTCATCCTATGTCAAAGGGATTTGCACATCCCAATGAGTCTACGCGATGCCAGAGATGTCCGAGGGCAGAGCAGAGAAAGGAAGGAAGGCGCAGAAGAAACAATAAAAAGGAACTGGTATGAGATGGAAAAATGGAAGGTTGCGCTGCACCTATTTTCAAGTTTTCTCTCGGTCTGTTCTCCTGTAGAACATTCTTCCTGAGCAGCATCTAGCTTAGGGAGTTCAGTAACCTCTTGATCTCAAACTGATAGACTGTCATGCAGCTCTCTGAGCTCTCACAACCTGACGTCCTGTCTGAGGTCAACTGTGTTAATGAGCTCCTCACTCAGCAGCCAGATGTTCAGCTTCTTACTCAAACACTTGTAACTATTCTTTCCCCGTTATTCTTTACTGTGACCGTTACAGCTTCTCTTCAGAGCAAAGCTTCAAAAATCCTAGTGGACTAGAAAAATTCAAATTATATTAATTTAGTCATGGTACCTATTATTTTCAGGATAGTTTTGATTTGAGCAAAATTCAGGCACCACTGTGTAGCCAATTTATAGAATTCCTAAACTGTCTGAGCATCCACATGAGCGCATTTTCAGTCAACAAGTAAACAAACTTGAAATCAGGACTTATGACTTAGCACTGATAAGTTAAAGAAGATTTTAAATGCAGGAAAGGATGAAGATATCCCTCAAACATGAGACATCCCATGTGCTAGGAAACAAGACATTGAGCGAGTGCTGATCTTCTCTGAGCCTTAGGGCTTTTCACTTCCCGAGAAAACAAACAAAGCCCTGGTTCTGCACAACTGCAGGCAGTGTGTGACAGGTTGATTTGTATTTCTGTTTTTTTTAATGCATAGACTGTGGTGTTCTGCCCTGACAGTCAGGCTGTATATGTGTTTTTATCTGGCATTGACCCTGACCGGGGTCAGCACTCGAACATAAACATCCAAAGATGTATATGTACATATACAGAAAGTGTGATCGTGCACACAGATGCACAACTTTGCTTCCTCCCTCTCTCTATCTCTCACACACACATACGCATGCACACACACACACACACACACACACACACACACACACACACACACACACAATGTTAATCTAAACAGCAAGGCTGTATGTAAACAGATCGTCGACATAATGGGATTGTTCAGTGTGCAAACAATAAGCTGTTAGCGTAATCACAGGTCAAAGATATATTACCCAGAGGGCTACGCTGTATGTATATTAACATGATGGATATGTGGAGGGGGGAAGGGGATCAGGGGTAGGAAGGATATAGAGCACTACTGATTTAGATTTACCCCCTATTGGGCCCTGTCCGCTGCCTATCTCTTCTCCCCCCCTCCCGTACGGGCCCCACTTAATCATCCTTCCTTCTCTTACACTGCTTCTTCCGCCATTCACCCTCCACTTCTTCAGACACACATCCCGACCTTTCTTTACCATTTCTCCAGTCTTATACCTTACTCACCTCTTGCCCATTCCCTTCTTTTTCTGAATATATTTTAATTTTCTTTCAGCAAAGTGTCCCATCCATCTTCAGTATGTGGTCATTGTGAGAGCAGGATAAAGCAGTTTCACAATCTTGTTTTTGGATTATCTAAAAGGGGTCCTAGTCACCTTGTCCCACTGACATGTCTCATACTAAAACATACAAGGGAAAAAGCAAGAAAAGGCCTGTATGTAGCATTAAGTTAAAAATAACCATAAGAATTTCAGTTTAAAAAAATAAATTATAATAATGATAAAGACTTTAACACAATAAAAGTACAGTGCTTGTGTGTCTCAATAAGTAGCAGCAAACAAGTGCCATGTCAGTCAAGATAAATCCTGTGTAGTTTACTCCATTACACGTACAGCTTATTAACTTATCTCGGCTTTATTTGATTACCATCTAGCCTATTCTCTCAACTAGTTAATAAGTCTGTGTCCTCCTGGCTAAACACTCCATTAGTGTCATCACTGGCTGGCTATGGTGTGTGTGTGCGTGCGTAGTGCGTACGTCTATAAACTGTTGAAGCAGATACACATGGGGGGGTTGCAGAGCAAACACAGAGGCAGAACACCAGGGAGGAAAAACAACCTTTAAGACAGACAATAGGTACAAAGGTAACCAGTCTAATGATAACAGTGATACTCAATATCCTTAGGACTTCATGGGGCTTGAATACAATACAATAAAATATAATACTGGCGTCTGCCTGCGAGATGTCTAGAGCAAATTAGAATAAGCATTTCTCTGGTTTAATGATGTTGTGACATATTTGACTATTTAAATGATCAGCAATAGACGAGCTTCACTTTAAGTTAAAATGGAAAGGGGAAGGGGAACTAAAGTCCCAATAATTATTTGTTTTTTTCAACAGAAAACTGCAATGATTTAGTCATCAGTAGAAAAAGATCAGCAACTGTGCAACAACATATCTACTTGTAGAAAAAAAAATGAAAGTAAGAAGTGAACTACGATTCCCAGACATCATTTTAGCAAATGTTTTCCTTGCGCTGGCCAAAAAAAATCTTTAATGTTTTTGGGTCAAGTTCAGAAAAAGACATCATCTAAGGTGTCATTTTTAAATTTCTGTTTACAAAAGCATATGTATAATATGTAGGTGGTTACCATTCCTCTAATTTGCACCACTTGTGTTCAAGGCTCATGGGCATCACAGGTCTAACAGCATACACCATGCCAATCCAAAAGACAAATTCAAATTTTTTTTTTTTTTTTTTTAAATCAGAGTTGCATGACAGTTTCTGTGACTCCCTTTTAAGAACATCAAAGGATATAATGTTCAATAAAAACTGAAATGAGCATACACTGTGGGAGAAACCAGCAGCTTCTTTCACATCACACTCCTGTTTTTTCCCCATCTCTCTCTCTCTTTCTCACCCACAGACATGCATATAAACACTGTCTCTGTGTGTGTCTGGTGGGGTGTCATGATTAACAGTGACCTCCAGTCTGACATGGTTGGCGTGGTGGGAGGAGGGTCAAAGGTGGAAGGATTACAGTGAGGCAACCCGTGTCAACCGATTCGCTCTAATCCTGACCAGCAGACTCCAGACTGGTTAAAAAAAATCCACATCGTCATAACCCTTACACAAAATACTTGCTTGTTAAGGTATTTTTGGCTAACAAAGAAATTGGTTAAAGGCTTAAATGTAGAACAAAAGGCAGCATAGATGTGTACGTAATAGAGCAGATGAGGGCTCTTCCAAGAGCAAGGCAGCAGCAAAGACAGAGCAGACCTCCTTATGTCACGCACCCAATGACAGGGCTGAATAATGGACCTTTAAAGCCTTTACTCCCACCTCATTGTGCCCCGCGCATAAGCTGTAGATCTGTTTGCCATCAAGCCCCTCGCTGAGATGAGATGGGTACCCAAGAAGATTTGGGGGTCGAAGCGAATCGGATTAACCAATATGCCTCAATTTAAGCAAATGCTTCTGGCCGACCTCGGTGTAATAGCATTGATCAACGCAGTAAACCAAATCTTTAGCTACTGATTAGGTAATGGAGAAAAACAGATGCTTTTAGCAAGTATTATATGTGGGGAAATTGCCAAAATCTGTGTTGTATTTGAATACCAAAAAACAAACAGCCTCAGTTTGTCATAAGCAGTGGGGAGTTGGGACAAATACCCAAGTTGCCACTAAGGAAATAAATAAACAGTGAAGTAATAAATCGCCAGAAGCTGCGGACAGGTGGCATTTCAGCCTGCACCGTTTAGCTGTGCAGTCTGCTTTCTGACAGCTTGATTTAGTCCCTTACACCTGAGCCAGAAGAGAAAATTAACTGCAGGAAAAACAGCTTAAACGGATTCCAATTTGCCTGCTTTGAAACACAATTGATAAAGCTAATGGATAAGAAAAACTTAGAACTGGCTGTTTTTTAGCTGATTGTGATCCTGCAAAGGCTGTGCACGTTCATTCAGGGTCAGGTGCAGAAGGAAGTTGTTTTGATACAACCTTACTCTGCCTTATCAGCTTGGTTTTGTTTGGCTGGCACATTGTCTTTAGGATGTAGAATAAAGATTAAAGATGGCTCAAGGGGAGATGCTAGGATGCATGCTGTTCCTACCTGCTGTGAACAGGGTGTAATCCTTCAGTTTATCGAGGAGTGAAAAGTTTGGAGAGTCCAGAAAGTTACGCATATGTCCCTTCTGGGCCCCCTACGGAGCAGCGAGTGTGACACAGCGGGGGGATAACCATATGCTATCAAAGTGTTCTTCAAAGCCCCCGTCTTTGGTCCACAGAATTATACAGTATCATCACATATACCTGACAAACACGGACGAAACATAATTATGCAGCTCAGTGTACTAACAGGAAAAACAATGGATACCTAAAAAATGTGTTTCACGAAATGTGCTGCCTTTGAAATGTGAAGGGACATTTTTGAATTTCTCTTCCAAAGTGACTTTGTTTCTACTTTGTTCAAATAGTAGCTGTGTCCCAAAGGTTTGGGTCAGCTCATGATTTTGTATTTACATGCTTTTAAAATACTGCTGCTGGTGGACAATTAAACATTTATGCTTCCTATCACAATGAGCCCCTGCTCTGCTACCAAAGGTTAATTTGTGCTCGCCCCTCATTTCAATTGTACTGCAGTAAATGTCCACATTATTTCCCACATGGGCCTGGACCAAGGGTTTGATTATCCGAAGGTAGCCCTGGGTTGGCTCTGTTATTGTCAGAGGGGTCGTAAGCTGCAGTAACAGCTTCTGGGGTCTTATTGCTATGGCGATCAGCCCCCTGCCACTTGGCCTCCATGACCCCAGTCAGAGATAAGCTTTATGGGAAAGCACATTAACATGCTCCTGCAGTCACCTCCCTCCTTTATCAAAGGCAGTGTTGTGAAATCAAGTGTTTATGGACCCCCGGTGGGGACACGGGGCTGCTGATTGCCTTTATTAGAGGTTGAGTATAATTGAGCAGGAGGTGGACACAGGACCTGTAGCAGTGGGCAAGAACTGACAGTGTTACACTGATGTTGTTCTCACTAAATGAGCAATATCTTTAATGACTGCTCCGCCCCATGAGCAGGTTACTGCCCCTTGGATTACAAATATTGCCAGCCGTCTATTTATATATATATAAAATGGTTATTTTTTGTACATACCTCATCCAACAATATTTGTTTTGGGTTTTTTTTTTTATAATTTAGAGATCGCTCTTTAAGTGTAAAA
This sequence comes from Symphodus melops, assembly GCF_947650265.1. Classification (NCBI taxonomy): domain Eukaryota; kingdom Metazoa; phylum Chordata; class Actinopteri; order Labriformes; family Labridae; genus Symphodus; species Symphodus melops. The sequence goes on along the minus strand of NC_136693.1, from coordinate 18,632,374 downwards.
AATCACAGTAAGTGGCTGAAAATTCTCCTTTTCTAGAGTTTTAGTGACGTCTTCGATTTGATCCTTTAGTAAAACCAACATTTAAATCCCTAGACTATTACGGAAGAAAAACATTACTAAACATTACTTAATCTTTACGTTAAACAAAAATCCTGAGCAATCAAAGGTGCCCTTTGTGTTTGAAAATCAATCAACAGCCATTGATTGTAAGAATGATTGGATATTAAATCATAGGATCTGTGGAATTGGTCAAAATGTTCCAGCTTCATTTCTTCCATAAACTCACATCACCAAAAAGAAAACAAAAGTATATTATGCATAGAAATAGCATAGTTACATTTTGGGGTCATCAATTCCAATAGCTCTCTTGTATACTGTAGTTATCATAATATTCAGTTGATGTCTTTTCCTTTGTGCAACCCTGATCTTATTAGTTGAACTGTCCATAATCATATCTTTTTCATGTCCTTGCACATGTGTTAGATATTTTCCTGTGGATATGAACAACACTAGTATATACAAATAAATACTGATATGTCAACGGTGTGCGCCTGCTTACAGCCTGATCACTGCTGAAAGATCCTCTCAGTATGTCTACAATGATGGATGGTGATAGCTCTGTGTCTCTGTACACATCAGGGGGCCCTACTGTTGTCACTGGACAGATAGAGGGAGGGAGAAAGAGAAAGATGTGGCCGAAGCTTAATGTCCTTCTCTGGTGCTGTGCATGCTCTTTCCTATTTGCTTTTCCCTTCACGGCACAGTTAACATCGTAAATTAACCTTTCTTAGCCCCCTGTGCTCAGAGAGTGCTGCGCGATACAGACAAAAGGGGGAAGAAAATAGATCTATGTTATGCAATGCAGTAGCCCCAGTCAGAGATGTAGCTGGTTACAAAATTCAGAGCTTCCTTTTTTCACTGTACAGGAATAAAAACAACACGGTTTGTTGGGTTAAGCAAATATTCTGGTTTCTGTGCATGTCCTGTGTACTCTCTGTATGAGGCTGCTTTTTGTTCTCCATCCGAGAAATGTAAATGAACCACATGAAAGAAAACCTATTGTAGATCCCTCTCTTCTTAACTCAACACTGTAAATAGGATGTAAATACCAAACAGCTATGCATGCTAATATACAAGCAATTTGTTCAGGTACTTTTGTAATCCACACTTCTCATATGGCATGTAATGACGGAAAAGAGAACTCAAACATAGAAAAATGTAATAAATTGTGACACAGATATGGTTTGTAAACTACTTCAAAACTGGAAAATATATGTCTTTGCTGTTAATGTTTTCTTACTGATAACTAATGCATTGGCCTGCCATTTACTACAGTGCTCTGCTCATGTTACCTGTTATCTTTTTTTATGTTTCATAAGATAGGGTTGAGGCAAAAAAGGACCATGAATCACTGGTTTGTGGAAAAGTAGGGTATGGGAACAAGAAGAAGAGGGGGAGAATGGCAGTTCGACCATAATCTTAGTACTTTCTTTTTGTCTTATTGTCAATGCACGCTCACTTGCAAAAACTCAATAATAAATTACATATCTTTAGTGGCTAACACAGCCAATAAAATGCCACGGCAAAACCATTGCTTAAAAGCAGAAAAAACTGGGCTGCCAGTCTTGAGTTATCACACCAAATAAGAAATCACCAGCTTTAAAAGTGCCGATATTTTGAAAAGGCATACCTATTTATGAACACAAAACCGTTAAACGACCTAAAGAAGCTGGAAGAAAATAAGAATAATAATTTGATTCATTCCAAATTCTCCAAATCATGATTTGCAAGGGAAAGACATTTTGAAAATCTTTGTCAGTTTTTTCTTACACTATATGTCCAGTGAAAATGATGATTGTCTAAATGCCAAATTTGCCTCTGCCCTAACAACTCTATTGTGACATTTGATGAAAAAACAGCGACGGGAGGAAGTGGGTAGAAATCTTCTTGGGTTTCTAAGAGTGTTTATTTTCAACCATGTTAGAACCATGTTCAATCCCAAGGCGCTCATGGTAGATGGAAGTGTCTAATTTTTAACCTGTGCTAAAGATATTTTAAATTTAATAAATAATTATTGTAACAAGTAACGTTGTGGTGTCATTTTCTGGACTATCCCTTTGAGTCGAAAACATCTGGATATTTTACAGACGTACAATGAAGACAGTGAAACAGAGCATCAGTGTTCTCTCTCTCTAATACAAAGAGATAAGTGTTGAGCCTTTTAACTCATTATGTCCTTGATGAAATCAGAAGAAATTCTGGCCTCATGAACAATGACCTTTGAGCCGTGGTTCCAAGAGAGATTGAGGTGTTTGGTTATGTTTCACTTCACAAACACACTGTTCTTGGTTATTAAATCACACATTTAAAAATAAAAACATAACTGAAGATTATCTCTATTGAAGTATTTCCTGACTTGTCAATAATCCACCTCTTAGGCTATAGTTGTCTAAAGGTTATCAGAGCGGTATTGCAATTATATTAAAAGGCGCTCGCAGTCTCACAGAGGGAGGCTCGACATGGCTAGTTGTGTTCTGAGCATTCCTGCAAACTGTTTACAAGAGGACACATTCAATTAGTTATTTCATTATGGCCCTAGGTGTAATCAATTGACAGTGCCGATAACAAAGCTGCATCAATTTGTGGGGTGACACAAACACATTTCTCTAAATGATTGAAGAGCAAGTTCACAAGAGTTCTTTTAGACGGAAGCAAGTAAAACAGGAGAATCTTTCCCGTCTTTAACATCCAAAAAATTGTTTTCAGTCACTGGTTGCGGCCAGATACGTTTCCACATGTTGACGCTTTCTTTTGAAGGGAGAAGGGGTCCGTCTTTTCTTTTCTTCCCCTGCTTCTCCTCTTGAGTGATGTATGGCAAAGAAAGAAAGAAGCTCTCGCTCTTTCTCTGTCACTCCTCTCTCTCTCCCTTCCTGTAGCGTAGATAAACAATGCGGGTGACAGTCTCTCATCACTCAAGAGGCTGAATCTCTGGCCCTGACCCGATAACATCAAGTGTGTGTGTCACCTGTCAAGTGGCTTCTGTCACACTTCAGTGGGAACTCAAAAACAAGACTCTGTGTATATGTGTGTACAGGGGTGTGCGTGTGAAGTTGAATGGGGGATGGGGTTGTGGGTTTAAGAGTGCCTGTTGGCATGCAAACGCAGGCCTCTCTAGGCATGAGTGGAGTTAAGAGTGGCAAAGGGGGGGGGGGGGGTGCTTGTGAAGGTATACCAGGAAACTGAGAAAGGCGGGGGGAGGTGGCGGAGGCGTAACCACCCGAATGAGAAGGACTTGTGCAGACACTGTGAAACTATCTCATTTTGTAGGCTCCGCTAGTCTCATTCTCATGTTCAGAACAGCCAGGGTGATCTGGGAACGCAATTATTTTCACCTATAAAAGGCAACATATGCCAAGATCATAAAAGTTCTTATTGGACAGTAATTTATTAAAGCAAGTCATAGAATTGGAAAGAGGTAGGGCATAAGCTATAACATGAAGGTGTCGTTCTGCTTCTCATTAAGGGCCTGACTCTTGGTGAAATTCAATACACCAGGTGCCCGACACTGGAGGAGCAGATGAGCCGAACAGAAGATGTTCTGTCTTTATAAGATCCTGGGAAAAGGAGGACATTAACTACAGCCCCAACATGTCTAAGTTCTATTCTTCATTCACTTTCTATGTTTTCGTGTAGACTTTTATGTATTTCAATTTATAATTTAGTTATTTATTTCAATGAACACATTTTTGTCGAGCACCAATTCACATTAAATGTTCTCTCAAGACACCTTACAAAAGCAGGTAAAAGACTTAATTCAGTGCTATTTTATCTGCAAAGGCCTAATGTTAGTCCTTCAGAAGCACTTTGCAACATTTAGCAAAGTTACAGTGGCAAAACAAAGACAGACAGATTCACTTCTACCACACCTGAACAAAATAGTGAATGGAGATGTAAATTATTAGCTCACTTGGTAAGGGGGTTTTGTGGCTGATCCCAGAAAATGTTGAGCACTGAACATGCATTGTCCTGCATTCTGATCAACTGTCTGCACCAATTTGTGCCATTTCTGCAAAACATTAGAATTATGATGTAATCTTTTAATCATTTTAAAAACTAACATTAGCTGCCAGCAGCTACACAAAACAGGTAGATACATTGTTTGTAGTTTTTACATTCAAAGACCTAACAGCTCTCTCTTTTTTCTCTCTCTCTGGTCTCCTACTACTACTTTGATTGGCTAATGACGTTGTTAGGTTGAGAAAGAGAACTGCTTTACTGCCAGAACATTGGAAGGTTAACTCTATTGAGAGCAGAACTTCATCAACAGCATGTAGAACAAATTGTATCCATTTTTGTTATATACTATATGTTGTCTACCCACAGCATCATGGCATATATATATATATACCTATATATATATATATATATATATATACACCTATATATATATATATATATATTACCTTGACGTATGAGTGACGGTTGTATCGGGCTTAAAGTTACTCCTGCACCGCATGCGGTGTAACTAGGAATGCATTTCAGCACTAAGACCACCACACATGTTCCTTCTGAACATGCTGGCAACACTTCTAACAAATCTTTATTTCCGGACTGATTTATTAAAAATAATTTTGTAACTTCAGGTCAAACTAGCTGTAAAAGAAAAAAAAAAAAAAAGCTCTGTAAATATTATTCTTGTTTTTGAAAGGGTTAGGACGAAGCAAAGCCTTGGTGCTTTTTGAATTCATGCATCAGAATCGATATCAGAGAGAACAAACTGTTTTGCCAGAAGATCATGTATTTGGCATCATTGGTATTTTGCGGGACTTTCTAAAGGTTGGTATTCTTCTGTAGAGCTTCTCGACAAATCTGCATCCTCCAAGCAACAAACAGCTGCCACTAAGCAGAACTGGTATCCTCTTCAACGCAGTCATGATCTAAGACTGTGTGTTTGTTGCTATATTCCAAATGTTTAAATCATTGCTGAGCTCTGAATGAGCAGTGATAAACCATCATTGTGATCCTTACAATACTGAATAATGTGGATTAGCCAACGGAGAGTAGATTGTATTGAGGAATTTATCAGCATCTTCTCATTATCTAATACACCAAGTGTGGGGAGAGATGATTACGTCTGCTCCATGTTTTATCCAGAACAATGGGAGCGTGTGTACCTCTGTTCTTTTGTAGCTCAAAATGAATTGAGGCGGATATATGCTATTGTGTGAGCTTATTGTAATGCTAAAATACATTTTTTGTTAATGTAAATGATTGTAAATTACTCTTCTTTCACACAACAGCGAGCGTTTTTGTATCCGTTACTGAGATAAATACCATCACAAATGAGGATGGACAAAACAAAAGCACAAACAGAGAGAAACAGGCGATTGTAACAGAGAGGTTGGGCAGGGGGGTTCCTATTGTGTAATATCTGGCACTGTGCTCGTATGTTTGCTGTTTGACAACTGCCGTCTAACAGCGACCACAATCAAACACACACAGGCCTGGAAATGAGAGAGAGATGTCGACATCATGTATTCATAAAGAGATACTGTATATATGAAGTTGCAGTGTGTAAAAATGTATGGAGGTTACATTTACAATTAGATCATAATTTTTTTCATCTGTTAATTGGTAGTCTGTTTAAAGGTCAGTGTGTTGTGTTAAAGTATCATTTAAATTTCAAAGGGCCCAAAGTGATGTCTTCAAATGTGTCTGAAGGCCAAAGAGTGAACATAACAAAATGAGTCAACAATGGGATTAGAGACTACAGACTTTTTTGCCACAGTGATTTATCAATTCATCTAAATACCAGGGGAATATTGTTTTCACGCTTAACACATAAAAGGAAAATTGTGCGACTTTTTGATCCAGTAGATGTCGCCCTTGAGCACCAGCATGACACCAAAAACTCGAGCTACATAGTTGCGTTAGCATGCTAATGGTAGTGCTCTTGAGTTTGCGAGTAGCTTCACACTGAAAGTAAATGTACACAAAATGACTATGACCGAAAAACGCTGTGACATTCAAACAAGCAGTGAGTACAGTATGTTATTCTTCTTTGCTTTAGTCCCTCACTGAAACAACTTTTGTACTCAAGGGGATGAGTCAAGTCTGCCTAAACTCAATGTATATGCCTCTGACAACATCGCAGACCGGACTCAGTGTCACACTCATTGTAGACATTCATGACTTAGAGAGATATACTGGATTTCTGCTATATTTATGTGTTATTAAAATGTTGCAGAATAAGACTTTGAGCTTGTTAAATTATGTCTCAACTAGTTGAGTATGTATGAATGTATGTATGAACAACCTTCCTATTATTTTGTGGCGCTGGACAAAAAGTAACCGTTTATGACTTTACTCATCCTGAAGTGTCATGTTGAGGAGGAAAAACATATCAGACGTATTTAAGTCTTTTTGATTCCTTCATATCAAATAGAGGAAGTAAATACAAAACTATTTGCATCTTAAGGCTCCATTTCCATATATTTATATATATATATAAAAAAATTTTTAACACAATTGTTTTTTCAACGAGCAGAGGGCATTCGCAGCAATAGAAGGCCACCTGGAGAGAAAAAAAAAATGCAGCGCCCAGCGTCTTTTTCTCTGAGCCTCTCCGAGCGTTTAAGTTTACAATCTTTCAACGTTTCAAAAGGCAACGTTAACGTCACTTGCATTCTTTTCTAAATGTATGATATGCCCTGTAGTTTGGCCGCTTACGGATCGTGTCTATATTCACCTCTTCTTTGCTCCATGCCTGATTGGGAAAAAAACAATCCATACAGTAAAAATTTACGGAGCAACATCAGTAAAAACATGGCCGTTATCAACAGTGCTTTTCTGCCTTGAAAAAACGCGAGGTGGGCAAGAGGCTCCTCAAACAAAAGGTTGGTTTTTTTCATAAACGCTCATAAAAACGTTGAAATTTGAAATCACGTGCACAAGTGACAACTAATCATTGCAAAAACTTAATCTTAACTTGTTATGGCTGATGATTTGTTTTTATGATGTTAGAAGTGACTCCTTTTGGTAACTTCTAACTCTATATTTTCCCATAACCTCTGTGTTCTGTTCAATCAGGTATTGATGTAAACTTGGTCAAGGTTGTGCCGGCCAGCTGGTCAGCCTGTCGAACTCGTCCAGATCATGCCTGCTGAACTGTCCAGAGAACACAGAGAGCTCTAATCCCCTTGTTTGCATTGGAATCAATGTCATATTGATCACTGACTAATAATATAATCATATTACTATCAGGTAGTGTTGATTTCTAGACTCAGCTCCGATATACAAATATGGTGCAGTAAGGCTTGTGGATGAGCTCTCACTGTATAAACACAAAGTCGCCTCGTCATTGATCTCTCTTTCATGTGTCGCTGTCGTACAGGTAATTTATGCAAATTTGAAAAGACCGAATGAAGGAGGTAATTTGAAGTCCAGCAATGAACTTCATTAGTCACAGGCATGCACACTTGAACGTATAGATGCACATGCAGCACGCCCACACACACCCTCAGCTCACACTCATATATGGACACATGCATCCAATATTCACACATGCATTCAGCCCCTTGGATATGTCTCATTAAATTCAGGTGAGCAGATTAATTAAAATGATATTTAAATCCCTTAGGACTGTAATCTGCACCACTGGCATGTATGTCACACACAAACACACACACACGCACACACATACAGGTATGGCAGCAAACTCTGCAGAGGAATGGAAGGTTACAGTGAGATTTGTAGGAAAGAAAAAAACATTTGCATGGCCTGTATGTGCACAAACAAGGAAAACAATAAGTGAGTGAGCACATCTCTATACTAATCCAAGTCCAAGTATAATTGCACATGAAACCAGGACCGCCCTGGGCCTGCTCATCCACAGCACTAACTTCAACTCAAGGGTCGGCAACTTTTTCTAGCCCCCCTAAAAAGTGTATCTGGAGCAGCAAAGCATATTCCATATACCAAATGTGACCCACTCTCCACTCTTTTCCAGGTGGATGCTATTCACACAGCACTGTGGATGTCCTGGAATTGAGGAAAAAAGTCACGCCTGTCAACATTACCTTCTTAAACACCACTGAGGCAGGACATTATACACAATTAAGTTGATGAAATCTCAAAAATAACAGCAGCGAAATAACTGAATGAAAAGGCACAGTTTGTCGCTGTAATTGTACAACCAGAGGTTTTGCTCTGTAAGTTGTCAGTAAACTCTGTAATTCTGCTCCTTTACTAAATGCATGTATTGTTTTGAAAGGTTCTCTGTAAAGGTGGGGGGATCCGTTTATATAATTTATTTCTATTTTTTGAGATTTTAAATAGATTTGTACATTTCAAAAATCTCTTCCTCCCCCAACCAACACACAACCTGCTAAGTGCTAAGTTGAGCTCTTTAACTCAGTAGAATGTCAAATGGAGCAGCAAGTAATTCAGCCAGTCTCACAGATGACTGGAGGAGATCCAGAAGTATGTACTTATTTAAAAATAGACTTTAAATCATGAATCCAGAATAGATAGATTTTCCATCTCATCATGACCCAAAGACACCCAGTTCTCTGCTACGTCAGTCACACCGAAATTTAAGAGAGAGACACGTCCGTGTGCAGAGTATTAAATGAACCTAATTACTGTGATCATACCGAGAGTTCAAAACATGTAAGACATGATGACTTTCAGTGTTTGCACACGCACACACACACACACACTAACGTTTGCCTTCTGAAAGGTGATTGAGGTACGAAATCAGTTTCTTTCTTTCAGTTGTCATGGGATTTTTATACGAAATACCACAACAATGTCACTGCACACTTCACAACTAGAACATAGGTATAAATGGGGGTGTTTCACAAACGTTCACCTATTTTCCCACAAGTCAAATCAAGATAAGAAGGAAACCTAAACTCAGCTCAAATATAACACATTAGTGATTTGTTCTTTGCTACATTATTATCAGAAAACAATAAGACAGTAAAGCACTATACTTCATAAACCACTTCCTATTTAAACAGATCCAATAGTCAATATGTGATGTGTTCAAGTGAGTGTTGCTTGGTGTTGTTGCAGAACAGAAACACATTTTACACCCTGAATAAATACTAAACCATGGTACAAACAACTCTGATCATGAATGCAACTATTTTAACTCTGTTCTGCTTTTTTCAGCTTGTTTACTTTTTATCCCAAGAGCTTAATCTCATGATTTGTGTATTTATTTTTCTGATGTGCATATTTTACTTCTCTCAATGACAATGGAACTGAGGACTTGAATGATTTCTGGAGATAAAACAAAGGTTAAATTAATAAATTGTCATAATGTATTGTATGACGTATTTCTCAAGCATACTGTGTCTTGTCAATATACTTCCTCTGGACCTCAAAGAAGGCTTTAGAACGGACATGAAAGAAGAAAGACATGAAATGAGACCAAAAAAAAAAAGAAAATCCATCAACCTCCACGCTGTGGGCCCTCTCCTGACCTTCACCTGTCGAAGAAGCAAATTGCATTAGAGAATGACACGTCATTCATCTCAGCTGAACTCGGAGGATCATTTAGCTAATTTAATGATTAATAAGTTTAGCACCTCTTAATAATTTCATTTGGCTGTGTGATTGAAATCCTTGCGAGCAGGGCTGAACGCAGTGGGAGGCAGATGAGGATGTCTGCGAGTGAGACGGCCTGTCTTGGACCACGAGGAGGTAGAAAGAGAGAGAGAGAGAGGGAGGGAGAGAGAGAGAGAGATCTCCCTGAGGACTTCACATCAGTCTATTACCACCATGACCTTTTCCTTCCACTGGATATGCCATTAGAGAGGAAATCTGAAAGTAAAGCCTTGATTAACACAGTTATCCAACATGTTGGAAGAAAAATGGAAAAGAAAAAATATGTTCCTTCATTAGGAAAATGTTCTGCATTATTAATGTTAGCGAAGCCCAGCTAAGTGGACCTTTGAGCATTACGGATTCTCAGTTTAACCAGAGGTGATCACTGCAGAGACTCACAAAGACTACACAGTACAACATGATTCTACATCAGCGTGACAGAAAGATTTACCTGCAGACTAATTAAGTGGCCATCTTTTAACTTTAACTTGAAAAAAGGAACCTTGACATTTTAATGCCTTCATAACTTTCTGTAAAGATCTAAAACATTGAAAAACTCCATCATCATTGCGTGCTATTTCTGATATATGTGCATGTTGACTTTTCTAGCACATCAGTTTCCGTCAACGACACATGTAGGAAGAGCTGTGCGACAGCATTAGCATAACCACTTTTCTCTGTTAGGTCACAGTGCTCTCTACTGAAACTCATGACTTGAAGTTCCAGATGATTCTAAGAAGGGTAAACTTAAGTTGTGGTAAGATTAAACTCAGACATGATCACAGCGCAGTGATACATACCTCAAAGGTGTGGTGGGAACTCAGGCCTGAGCCCCTTGTTCACAAACACATTTCACACACACACACACACACACATAAGGCTACCCGGCTTAAGTAATGATAACTCTCGCTGTTGTTGCAGTTTCACCTCAAAAGTCACACCTCAACTGTTCTTGAGTCTCACAGATTGGGCCAGTAGCAGAAACACTGACCATATTCACACGGGTTTCATTTTCCTGTTATGTCTCAATGTGGCTGAAGCTCAAAAGCATTTATATGGTCTACTGCTGTCTTCCAAGTTGTGAGTGATAAAATATTCAAAGAAGCAAAGCCCCCCAGGGATATCGGTCTAAAAATCGATGGAAACACTTTATATTTGATAAAGCCAGAAATCAGCTAATGTTATCATAAAAAAATCTTAATCCTAGCCAGGAATTTTCATCCTCCTTAAAGGCAGGGTTGGTAATTTCCTCCAGATACTTTTTTTTGAAGATTTAGGTTGAAATTGTCTTTAGGTCCTGACAGAAATTAATTATATATGTGCTCTGAAAATGAGTGTAGCAGTTGTAAGCGGGTAAAGACAGACCAATGTCTGCACTCGGAACAAGTTTTATGAACCAATCCTGTCTCTTTGCTCTACCCCATGCATGCACGAGCACACACTCACAGTATGAGATAAAATCTGCTTCTCGACCAATGGCGCTAGTGCATGTAAGTGAGGGGCGTAGCTTTTGAGGGAGCACAGAGAGGAGGGGGTGGGTGAACACAGCGGAGACAATGCTAGTTTTAGAATCATACTAGTTTTTGAAAATTACCAACCCTGCCTTTAATGTATTGTAATTCTATCACACAATTAAAATAATTGTTGGTAACTTTATCCAGCATACACTCTTTGATACGTTAATTGAAATGGTCTGCCCACCCCCATAGCAATCAATAAATCATGTGCTCTGAAAAAGGACAGAAAAAGGGTAGTTCTCATAGCTGTTGAAATCCTGTAAGACCTCCAACCTATCACTGCTGTACACTCTGGATGTAGAATACCAATCAAAAGCCAACCTGGCTCCCTATGCAGACTATGCAAAGAAAGCTTAGCTCAACTGACTTGTTGCTGGTAACTGCTCGACCTGTTTAGACTAAACCAGGAAAGGCTGCAGCGAGAGAGAGAGTTTAGATAAAGCAAGAGGACAAACCAGAGTTGTTTGTTTTACATTCAGAATGATGACATTAGGGGCCTCCATTGACTGCCATTAAGTCTAACATGTGCATTTGCGCCTCATAAATACAAAAGAAAGGGGCTTCTTGAGGGGCTACAAAATGAGTTCATGAACACTTTGCACACCAGTCCCCAAACTTATGCAGCAGAAGATATGTCCTATGATCACCAGACATAAAGAGAAAGAATCTCTTGGTCTGAACAATGATTGTTTACAGAGATGGATCAGAGTAGGAAAACCCGATTTTTTTTTGTTTATGTTTTTTGTTTTAAGTTAATTTCCACAGAGCTTTAGAAAACAAAGGCATGCAAGTACAAGTGCATATTGTGGTGATTGTTGGGTATTTTAAGTAAGATAGATTGTCCCAAGTTAAGATTATCACAATGCTCATTCTGTTATTCGGTATTTTGCAGTACGTGTAAGCGTCAAGCTAACCAAGTCAGTTATTCATCCTGACCCATCTGTAAGAAATTGTAGTGGAACTGAACTGATTGAATACAAGCATCAAATATCTGAGCAGCTGAGTGTCTAAATGTGCAATGTTTATGTATCAGAAGGTTTCTGGTTTACGTCAGTATTTCAAATAGTTTTTTATAAGAGGATAAGTGGGGGTACACATCAGCTGAAAGACAATCTCTGAAGCCATGGGCAGTAATAGAATGTAGATTTAGGTTTCATTAATGTCTCTGAACAGACGTGCACATAAGTGAAGATAACAGTTGGCTCTTTCATGTTGTTTTTCAACTTTAATCAAATATTATACTTGAAGTTGCAAGGTAGGCTGTCAACAAAGCAACCCTTGGAAGAGGAAGCCTTGGAAAGTAATTCATTATGGTAAGCTGCTAGCTATCTATAGAGCTAAGGCATCTTCAGGAGACAAAAGCCGATTGGTTCCAATACTGGCTGCTATCTAATAGTTGCTAATGACTTGTAATAGACATTGTCTTTGAATTGATCTGAAAGCAGTAGGATTTTCTACATCTGTTTGGCTTTCAACCTGAAACAGTATGACATCATGGCAGAATTTGCGCTTCCCATTCTAAGCCGAATGTCTGAGGAAAATGGCAGACGTGCAAATATGGTGGTTACAGTCGATAACCATATGGTATCCCTTGGATCCTGTGAGCCTGAGGGTAGAAGCCACTCAATATACTTGTTAGATCTTAGAAATCCTTCGTCCTGATGGAGTTGCTATTATACAGGCACCTTGCTCACTTGGGTTTTTCAGATCTGAAACACACCCATCCAAGGCTGTGATGTGCAACATGGGAAAGACTTGTGTTCACCATAGAATTAAATTTAGATCGGATTTAAATGGGACTTTGCCCCTTCTCACCTTGGTGTCCATATCTCAAGATAAGCCCATTTGCTGTGATCCTTGTCGACTAACTAAACAGCCTCGTCCTGCCTGTTAAAAAAACACATTGACCTTGTCCTTTTCTGCTCAGGATCGCGCTCTCTACTTCATCCTTTTTTCACTCCTCATGACCTTTGCCACACAAGGTCGGGACAGATGCACCCACGCTCCTTTCCATCTCCTCCTCAGAGAGGCTGGCTCTGAGGTGTTTGTGAGAATGCGGTGCTAAACACAGGAAGACCTCCAGACAACCTTGAAAGGCCTGTTCCAATCTATACAGCCAGCAGGTGATGCTTATCTACAGTACGGCAGGAAGGAGTCCTCTCTAATTGTGCGAAGCCACATATTGTCAAGGTGGACAAAGAGAGTCTATTAAGTTCATGATATAAGGTCCAGATGAAGCAAACCAAAGACTGAGCGATATATCAAAACCGAGCCAGATGGAATCAGCCCTGTGAGGGTGTGTATGTGTGCACATGTGCTACACATACGTTTAACATGCCATAATCAACATTGTCATATTCCTCCAATGATAACAGAATGTTTGGCTATGGTTGAAGCACAGAGGATTATCTGTATCTAAAAAGAATGTAAAAAAAAATAACTCGACCCCACAAAGAACCAAAGGTGTGAAACCTGGACTGGCTCATCTTTTGTTTTTGTGTTTAAAACCCCTGTCCTTGACCCACAGAATTTTTGGCTGGTAAGTTAAGTCTTGTCATCAAAACAAACTGGTGTGTCTAAAACATGCAGCGGTCCATATAGAAACATGCCGGGAGGAAATAGCTATGATCTGTGTGATGATTTTGGTTGGACGCCGGCGCACATCGTGTGTGTGCTTAAAAGCATGGGTGAAACTCAAACCTGTTCAAATTGTACTTAGGAAAATAAACTGAGCTTCCATTCCAAATAAATCTCTGTTTGAACTGAAACTTTGGGCCAATATTTTGGCTTTGGGTATAAACTAGAGAAAAGAATGGAATACATTTTGTCAATTGACTTTTCACAGAAGTGGGACCTCAGGGGATTTTTCACTTTGAGGCTGGTGCAGATCAAAGGTTACACACTGCCTGTTTGTTAGGGCAGACTACCAAGAGCCACACTGCTCTGGCATTAGCACCCTTCCACAACAGGGTGCACCTGGAGAACACTGAGGCCAGTGTTTTGGCAAGCGGAATCTGCAGTTTAGCTTTCAACACCTTCGCTCCCCATGTTTTTCTGCGAGTGGAGCAAAGGTTGAAAAACATGGGCGCAAAGTCTCTTAACTGCATGCTAACACACAAGCACATACCTCCAAATTAAGAAACTCACATAATGATCTATACATCATGCTACATATGTGTGCATATGTAATACTGACACAAGCACACACATAGTGTTGCTGATTTGTGTTAATTGCCATTTAGTTGGGGTAATTAAGGCTCCTTTTCTACTGAGTCCTGCTGAAGTGAGGCCAAGGGGGTTAATAAGTATTTAATTTGGCAATTATTATTCTATCAGCAGCATTTCCTCCTCTGATTGGTGTTTATTGGCCATTTACTCAAGTTGGTGTGGCTAGCTTGGCTGTTTTTTACTTACTTATTTCTTTTTTAATTGCCTTCTTCCACCTGTAGAGAGAGGAGGGGAGAGGTTTTCCCCTCTCACTGACAAACACAGCCGGCTTTGAGATGCCAGCCGCTCTCTTTAACAGGCCAATGACAGTTTCCTCCTGTCACAACTCTGACTTCCTGTACAAACATAACCTCATTAAAACTGCCACCCTGGTCTGTGGGCGGGCCTCTTGGTCCTCCCCTCCAATTAAGAGCAGTAGGGGCTGTCGCACTGACAACTCCCACTTTGAGTTAGAAATCCTAAGCGCTCTAGGGGCTAACACCATGTGTCAAAACATAATTATGATCTCAGCCATACCTCTGTCCAAAAGAGAAGAGGAAGTGTGAGAGAGAACAAGTGAATGAAGGAAGGGGAGAGGAGGTGGAGAAAGAGAGGGAGCAGAGGGCAGTGGAGGGAATAATGAACTGAGAGGGATAATGAGAATGTTTGACCGTAGTAGTATCATCCCTCCCCCACACACATTCAAAATAAAGTGTAATATTTATGCTGTGTACATCTGGATGGGGCAAGGGCATGTTCATCACATTTCTGTTGATGCCGGTTCCTCCCAGCAGCGAGGGTAGAGTTCAGAGATCAAGGAGTCACAGCCTGTCTATGTAAAGGATTTCTGAAGATGACAGAGTGCGATACCCCTTTTACACAAACGCACAACAACATGCGTCTCTACCTGTGCGTGCTATGCAATCAATTCACCGGCTTTAAACTGTTATCCCAGCAGGAAATGCGAGACATGTTTTGGATGCCAGTTTCCTCCAGCTGATACTCGCTCTCCTCTGTTTGTTTGGTTTTTTTTCCCCCTCAGGATGGGAGGCAGATATGAAGAGGTTGAGAATGCAAGAGGGAGGTCACAGAAGAATCTGACACCAAAGGCCACCCCCTGTCTGCAGCGCACAGCGCCACAGCGAGGCCTCTGTGACCCAGTAACAGGCCGCTGCAGGGGCCAACACACTGCAAGCTGTGTCTCCTGTCACAGCTGCCAGTCAGCAAGGTTTGATATCTGACAAATCATCTGACATCTCACCACACACTGATAGACTCTTTAATTAAAACTCAATTGCAGCAAATTAACAATGCAATTATTATGTGTGTTAATCAGGGGTGTGCTGAGATCTTTTTCAGCTCTAAGACGCATGTGGATTTATTGTCTATCAGCGTACTTGTGAACAACCCCTCCTCCCGTTTTGTCCTTCTCCTCCCTCGTCCTCAAAGACTGGGGTTGAGATGGGGTTGAAAGAAACAGACAGGTGTTCAGGTGTGTGATGTTTGACATGCTCACACAGTGTGCGTTCATCACAGGGAGGAGACGTGTTTGACAGCAGCGACTCCCTGACCATGATTACATTATCTCATGGTGTGCTGGTGAAGGTCAGAGGAGATTCCCAGCTCGTAGCAAAAAACAAACTATCAATGAGACAAATACAGTGAGATTATGTTTCCGTTATATCACAAAAAAAACCAAAAACATATTAGGTAAATGTTTGTCGCTTCGTACGCAGAAAGTCCCAACACAGAGTGCCATTTGTTTTTTGCACAGTCCATCTGTGGACTCACCTTAATCCTATAAGATCATCACATTTACACATTTTCTTTTCATTTCATGTTCTTCAAAATAACATGCAATTCATGTGGGTTGGGGTGCAGCCACAGCTAATGACAATTTAACTCACCTGTGCGCCATTAAAATAGCAAAGGCCCTTATTGATTACTGTTTATAAATCTTGTGTAGAAGAGACAATTTGCCTTCTTGCAGATACGTCTGAATGCTCTTCAGAGCACCTTCACAAAGGAAACGTTCGCACAAAACCTGAATTGAAGAATAAAAGAAAATCACTTTTCAGAGACAACTGTTCCCAGTATGGTCGAGGGCAGAAAAAGCCGATGGGATCATGCAAACTATGGTAAAAGACGATCAAATTTGGACATGAATGAAATTTAAAAAGTAAACAAAAGAGTGCAGTTAGGAAATGTCCAGGATGGAGACTGAAGAGAGGAAAGCTCAGATCATTTCAGGTCAGCTGCAGAGATAAAAATAGTGTTCAACCTCATACTGGTGTTCTAGTAAGGGGCAAATTGCATAATAGAGTAGCTCCTTCATCTGCTGGGTATTAACAGTCGAACTTGGCTGGAACCAGGAGACGACTCAGATTAAATATGAAATATTTGTCTTTGCTCCATGAATTATACAAAGCTTGGCACAATGATACGATTATCCTCTCATGCTGGTTTTTCTTGTGTGCGTCTCATTTTTTGTTGAATATCAACAAACCAAGCAGAGCTAAACAATAAACATTATCTGCACAGAGATGTCAGTTACAGTGGCTTCATAGCCATTATGTGGCATTCCCCCAGGGGTGGCACTGTGACTGAAAAGGGGGGCGGTAGGGAGGGGGGGGAGAGACACTGGAATAAATGGGCCCAGTGTTTGTAATGGAGAGGAGCGTGGCTGCTGGCCAGGGATTTGAGTTAGCAGGCCTTGTACTGGAGAGGAACACTTCACACTCTGCCAAGTGGGGCTGCCCGTGCAGGGAATGGCATGGGGAGACCTCTCTCTTTTCTCCCATCTTCTTGTTTTTGTGTGTGTGGTTGCATGCATATTTATTGTAGTGTCAGAGTGTATGCATGTGCACCCGCGTGTTTAAAGGGAGAGTGATTAAGGAGAGTCCTCCGGAGCACGCAACTCGGTCCTCCTCCCTTATGAAGGCGGACAAAAGAAAGTGGTGCTCTGGCCTGTCTGCAGCATTTCCAGCTTGAACTCGGGGGTTGGCATGGTGAACTTGTGTTTAAATGCCACATAGTGGAAACCACAACATCTTTGTTGAGAAGGTCTTCATTGGGCTTCAAACAATTCACTTGAACCGTTTGTTTTAAAAACAGGTAGGTCGGTTGGATTTTGCCAACACACACATGCAGACATGCAAGCAAGCAGCATAGAAACACAAACACACCAACACACAATCTAATTGCTGTAAGTGAGTGAGCGTTTGGAGCGGGTGGACAGGTCTGGCTGAGTGGACGGTTTCACGCGTTCATGCACTGCTGCTCCAGCAGCATAATGAGGTGTGACGCATCAGACTAAGTGGCTAATGGGGTGTGAAGTCATTAGAACACTGCCTGTATCCCTCCAGCCCCCCTCATCTCTAACTCTATGCAACTCTATCGTACTTGTTTCTCTATTACCACCCTCATTTCCTATCTTTTCTATTTTTTTGTTCATGCCATGACAACTGGTTATGTTGACTATGTCATCATGCACTGTCAAAATCACGTCTTGACCAGCCTATAAATGTATCTACAACTTCAAGAGATAATCTGTCTAAATGTTCTTTTTATTATTGACGATGAGATCTTCGTCTGTATGTGATGTCGCTTTGAAGGTGCTGCCTAAAAGTGTCATTTTGGCGATTATGGTCATTTTTTACAAGCCTTTTCTAAACACGGACACACATGAACATTTGAACATGCATAACTAAATGGTGATACTATTAAAACAAATATGAAAATGGGGGGGGGGGGGCACCATCTGCTTCCTGGGATCAGACAGTTGTAAACAGCTTTAAGAATAGAGAACAGTCTGCGGATAGTGAAACTAAATATCTTTGTCCTGCTGTCATTTTCGTATTTGGCACCTTCTAGTCTTTGGGGCTCTCTTGCACACTGGGCACAGGCAGTCATCACTATGTGCCCTTTAACCTGCTGTAGCAAACAGAGACAGTAAGAAAACGTCACCAAACATATTGTATGGCCTGCAGTTATGAAAAGAAAAAAAAAACATCCATTTTGTAGCTCAGCTATGATGATAGGGTGGAGGGTCTAAATTAAGATGAGCCAATCAATGACCTGCTAAGAGTACATTATTCTGGAGACTTGCGTGGTATCATTTCTAAGTGGTCAAGTTCACAAAGCATTATATTACAGCCACAAAAAACTGCAGTCCCAAAACAGCAGATGTTGTTGTGTTGTGTTTTAATAGATGAATGCAGACACTATAATGATATAGTGTGCTGGACAGATAGACATGTATATAGGTCTATAGATAGACAGATATGACATGTTGTTAGGCATAACCTTCAGGCTTGCTTAATGCTTACTTATGCTGCAAATACAAAGTTGCCTATTTGAAGCTGTACATTATATAATTGTATAAAGTTGTGTTAAAAATTACGTGTAACAACAGCAGGGACTTTTTCAGAAAATTTAAACAATTATTGAACTGAAAAGACATTAACTCCTCAGACAAAATGTTCCATGCACTTTTAGATGGAAAAGCAAGTTTTATTGTTTATTGAGATGTAATTGGAGAGGACATTTTCAATATGAATTATACCATTGTATAATTAATATTAGCCAAAGGGAGCTGTAACAGCATTTTTGGTAAACATAAATGTGTACACTCTGTTACAGATTTTCTTCACCTTAGTTGACAGCCACAGACAACAGCAGGAAGAAAAGTTGGAAGTTGGTTTGATGTTATATGTAGCCAACAGTGAAATCAGTGTGTGAAAATGTAAAGACCTTTGTAAAAATGTGTCTGAAGAGACACAATTGAATTGTGAATTGTCGACCTATTTGCACAGCATATCGCCATAGTGCCAACACGCACATAAGTTGAACTCTGCCTTCTTTTCACTGACAATCTACACAGGAATTTGGTGGCAATCCAATTATTTTACACCATGTTAAGAAAAAAACAAAAAAACTGTGAACCGTTGCACCATTGGTAAACACACACTACACAGTCACACTTACACACAAACTGAAGCCCAAACTGATCTTAAAAAGGCCTGAAGGTGATCAAAAATGCGATAGGGAAATGACAAATGCTATAGAGCAGTTATGAGAATATTCAAGGTTGTTACAATCATGTACACTGGTCCAAAAAAATCCACTCCTGTGTCTGAATAACTCTGTCTGGTCAAGTGTGCTGCCAAGATAAATTATTAGATAAGCAGTTTTTTTGCACAGAGTTCATTTGCAACAAAAGAACTCACTGTCTCTCTTCAGTGTGCCTCAGTGTGTGTGTGTGTGTGTGTGTCTGTGTGAGAACACACCTGCAGTTGAGGTACCAGCCCCCTGCGTAATTTCATTAACCTTTCTACAGAGCAGTGCATGTACAGATCCTCCCAGCGGATAATCAGCAGCGAGTCCTCCCACACATTTACAGAGAGTTACAGCTGTACTGTGTTAAAGTTTAACCTGATAATCTGGAGCTGCTTTCTTCTGCATTTTGGATGCGAGCTTGGCTGAGATGCTTCCTTTCTTTCGTGTTTTGCAATAATCGCTGGCACATGCCAGACATAAAGTGAAAGAAAACACTAATCAAAGACTGATTTGGGAACATTTAACCAAATCAGTCTTGAACGTCTACAACTTTGCAGAGGCTTTGTTCAGCCGGTAAAAAATTCCACTTTTGTCGTAACTGATTCAATTATACATTTCATTTCTTTTTATGCTGAACACTTCCATAGAACACACAATGATGAATGATAAAGCGGTTGTGGAGTTTATACTCTCTCATCTGTTTCTGTTTCAACTTTTCACTGTCAAGTATATTCTACAGGATGCAGGTCATTGGTTGAGTAAAGGCCCTGACACACAAAGGTGATCGTTGGCCATCGATCCTAGTTGGACTGTCGGTGAGCGGTAGTTGCCCTATAGTTTTTTTCAGTTTTTCCTGCTCCATCGCTATACAGTATGTCTGCCTTTCTTTGGCTGATTGGACATGTTGAATCGAAGTCAGCAGTTGGTGAAAAGAATCTCTCTGATTGGCTGTTCAGAGGTTTTATTTAAAACAAAAGACACAAGTGCATGTGGCTTGCAATAACTAAGACATTTAACTTTTAGGCTGATTTAGCTCCGGAAACAGTCACTTTATCTGTGTGTATTCATCCACACACATCAATCCCCAAAAGTGTGGGGAGAGAAAAGTCCTAGAACACAGTGAAACATCATATTCCCTGGACCCAGGCAGACACTGTCCCCAGGCACTGATCCAGGTTAACTTTCACATTCTATCATATAACAGTGAGGTCAGGGGCTTTGATAGGAGAGTCTGATTTCACAGCAGCCCATGGTGATAGCCCTTCCCATGGAGCATGTCTCCTCCCACCAGGGAGAAGGAGATAACACTGACAGGCCTGGAGCTCTCACAGACTGGAGGAATCAACAGTTTAATGTTGCAGACTTCTCACAACTCCCATCAGACCTCATCAGTTACCCACAGTTTGTCTTCTTAAAAGGACCATACCAGGGGTTTTGAATGACTTAAAACACTGACTTCACTCCCTATGTCCTCTATATCACAAAGAATCTATAATGAGCATATTTAAATGGGTCATATGTAGACTTGGATACTAAGTGTCTGTTGAAACCTGGAACTGTTTCTGAATTTCGGTTTCACTTTTCAGAATATAGTGTTGAACTGGATACAGTAAAATGAACATTTAATGCACGGCACCTGTCGTGCTGTGGCCTCACATTCACAATAATGCCTACAGGCAGCAGTAGCAGCTGTAGCATGATCATGCAGCGCTCAGGTACTAAACACAATGGAGCTCACAGTTTAATGTATATTGAGATAATAATCATGTCTACAAATATATGAAATGTGTATCTTTTTTAGATATGAGTTCAACACCCCTCCACCCCGAGGTTCCTATTAAGAGACCCTGTAGTTCAGAAACTCAGTTCACTCGTGATGAATAAAGGAGAGGAAAGTGGAGGAATGGCAACATGATATGAAGATTTGTCAAGTGTTTAAACCTCTTAAGAACGATTGGGTTCGCAGCTTTTTGGTTTGAAAAATGCACTATTGATATCTGGTTAATCATAGAAATCGAAAAATGAAATCCTTGTTTGATATTTCCATGTATTATCACAGTCAATCAGAAAAAGTTGACAGAATAACTTACCTAAATAGATAATATACAAATATGTATTATTTTTTAAATCTTTTTTTAATGAATGTTTTTACGATCGATCCTCATAAAAAAGAGTTACTTTGAGTTTATAAATGAAGGGGCAATAAAAATCCCAGTCCCTGTATACTTTCTTTTATACAATTATTTACATCTGGATCAAGAATCAATTAGAACCAGAATCAATAAGCAGAACCAGACTTGATCAAACCAAACGCTACCAACCCCTCGTCAAATGTGACATTAAAAACATGAATACAATGTTATTTTCAGGTTTTACATTTTACAAAGATCATATATATACTCCACTGCTATGCTGACAGAAATGACCTGTCTTTTATTTAACACATATACTACATAGCCTATGTTGAATAGTTGTTTAATTCCATTTTTAGGATAACATTGCAACAAATCTTGAGTACATTTCTCTTAAAGAAAGGTTTTTTCTTACAGGGTGACGAGTGCCAAATAGAATCACTTTAGTACCTGACTTAAGGTGAACAAGTCATATTCCTTTCGTGCTCTGAATTCTACCGTAGGACTTCTAAAGAGGGTTCATACCTTTATGGACTGCTATCTTGACTGTTTCGGTCTTTACACATACTGTACATCTTGGTAGCAAACATCATGGTCGAGACTAATCAATATATGATCACGTAACAGCAAACAAATATCATCACAAAGTGAACTACAGAACCATATTTTTCAACTGTGAGGATGAATTTGATCTTTGGATGTCCTTGGCCCTTCTACTCAGAACAAACAGTTTTTGGCTATATGCATTATTCTAACTCAGCGATTATCTCAACTCTCTATTTTTCAACACCACAGCTGTGGTATTCCTGTGAGCCTGCCGCATTTGGGGTACTTTTTTTTTTTTTGTCTAAAAATGATTCACCTGCATAAGCATAAAACAGCATTTCCTTACAAGATAAACAAAACAAATGACATTTCCATTTCAGTGCGCCTCCTACTATCAAGGGCACCAAATATGTGTCCTTTAGAGATGAACCAAATGTTTTAGAGGAACTAAATCGCCAATCTAGATAGTATGTCCTTCGACATTTTTCTTCATGTTTGCAGAGCTGTATTCAAACTTAAAAAAAAAAAAAGATAAGCATTTGGAAGCATTTTAAATGACACTAAACACAAATTAAACTTTATAAACTGAATGATAACAGTAAATGAATAGATTTTTGCAAGAACACTAAATCAATCTTTATTTGGTTTTATGTGTTGATGTCAGACAGACAAAATTATGCCCTCAAGATGAAATGCCACAAGGAGCATGATATGAACTAATAGATCCTCTCCTATCAGTAGCTTACCATCATAGTACGTGATAGTGCAAACCTGCTCTGTAGGTAAAAGGCAACAAGATGCAAAATTAAAGAAGTAATTGGTGATAATGCTTTTCCATGACAATTTATACTACAATGGATTGTTTAACTGACAAAGAAAGAGGAACTAAGGATAGTTAAAAACCAATCACAGGGCATGGCTCAGTACTGCACTGTACACATCCTGACAACCTAACATATCTACACGGGGCTGTGTGCTACATGTGCAGCACATTTAATTTTCATTGCTCTCTAGAGCAATCCAAGTGTAATTAGATCGATACTCACATTTGGCTATTTAGCTTTTAATATGAAAAGATTAGAGGTGCCCACAAAAGGATTAAATGTTCATTTGAGGACATCCAGAGTGTGGCCATTAGTCTTGAAAGGATTAAGTAAACTAATTAAGCAGAATTTGCATCCGGAGCTAATTGGGTGTATATATTTAGAGAACTGGAGGGATCCGGAGGGTCAGGAAGTGGTTCTATTGTTCTTTCATGGCAATCAGAGAGAGTACAAATGTCTGCTTTAAAATGGCTTTTACTATGTAGACCAAAAGACGTGTCACCTTGTTACATCAGGTGACAGATCTGGATAAATTAAAGGATCATGAAGTGTCTTGTCATCGGTAAACAGGCACTGCGACAGAGCAGGATTGTAGCCATATTCACATCGCTGCATAAAGTGCAGGGATGGGATGGGATGCAAACTCACTCAAAGGCAAAATAATTTCGCTCCTTTTGCCATAATCCCCTTAAGCCAAAATACAAAAGAAATGTATACAAGGAATTCTCAAAATATGAACATGTCCATGAACATGACATGTTATCAAACCACACACTAACCCTGGTTCTCTTTCAGTATGGCTCTGTAGCCACACCTCCCTTTCACTCTAACTACCAACAGATAGAGGTAATGGCAATGACTCACTCTGGCATTGCCATTATTGCCATTATACCAATGGGACTCCTTCTATTACATTTCGTTCTGTGATGTTCATGGTCGTAACAGGCCAAATGAAAAGCACTTGCCATAACAGTCTTACTGTGGTCCATATGTCAGAAGGGGGCTCTATGGCCTAGCCATTGCAGAGAGGTCAATCTCTCAACCCTAATGGCTCTCTTCGGGTCATGTGACTGCCAAGTACTCTGGAACACTCGTTACAGTAGATAGAAGCAGGAAATGATTATCAGGAGGTCAATTTATGCAAGGGAGAAGCAGAATGACAGAGTGAGAGGTCAGAGCTCGTCCATATCTCTAGGCATTAAAGATTGACATGCAGAATCGGAGAAGGCCCCCACACTGCCTCACTCCACACCACACACACGCACTTCTCCATTTAAATATCTGACAGACGATGAAAGTGCAGCCATTAAAATGTCTGCCGAGCGCTTCAGGAATGAAATGGGGGAGATAAAAGAATTCCCCTGGGTAATCAACGGGGCTATGAATTAGCCGTGAGTTTTAGACGAGGGGGTTAAAGGATCGGATGCATGTTTAACTCATTTGTCGTTCTAGCCTTCTGAAAACATCAGTTCAGCGTGGATGCTATGAACAACGTTGTTCCTCTCCAAACTGTTGAAAGGAGGCGGTACTAACACTTTCCCACATTTGAAACAAGGGAAATAGTTGAGGCTGAATGCAAACAAATATAATTCTCTTTTCTCCCTTGTAATTCTCTTCTCATGTGCAGTCTTCACACTCTATGTTTTGGTAAATGTTTGTTTTTAATTGTTTTTGGAAACTTAACCAAAAAGTAAGTATTGTCAACCCCTTGGCTCTTGTTTATTTATCCAAAGCTGTTTGGATCTTCTTTTGCATGTTAAGTGACTAAGCTATCGACTAATTTTATCGCACATGCTTAAATGCTGATATTACTAGATTTATTTAGCACTCAAATAGCATTTAATTTGATTAACATGTTATCACACTAGCAGTTCTCTTTCTGGCTGTCACCAGCAAAGTGTGCTTTATGGGTTAGAGCAAACATTATTACACAATTCTGTGTCGAGTGTCAGGTGGTGACACACACACATGCACAGTTACTTTCCAGTTGTATGACCATCTCGTCTACTTTATACTGTACATCTTTCCCACAAGTGTTTGATCACTGTATTTCAGGGATCATTGCAATAATTCTATCTCTAACAATCTAACATAGATGTAAGAAAGATATCAGCTGATTTAACAGATTATCAGATTTTTTTCCTCTTTCTAATATCGATATCAGTATAGTACCTCAAACATCCCATATCGGTCGGTCCTTACTTCGTTCAAGGTATATAGTTTATGCACCTCAGTGGCATGGGGAATAATTTTGAGGAAGACCAAAGAGACAACACGAATGATCGATCTAAACCAGATGCACTATTATAGCTCCAATTTTACAAACAATGATATCATTCAAATGCAGTTTGCACACACAAGATCACACTTATGGCACAGACTCGCTCTCTCTCTCTCCGCAGGTTGCATCTAAGCGATCAAACACACAAACCCTGTTGTGAAATGCTCAACATGCACAAATACACTTAACACTCGGCCGAATATTAATTTCACAACATGACCCAATAACTGACAACCCAGTAAACTACCGCAACTGCAGAGGCCTTGTCTACTGAGGTAACTTGATCTGAATCGGAAGCTGAAAATGTTAACCTCATACATGTGCGTACCATGGTTGTTTATATCTGCATGCAAAAATCCACAATAAAATAACTATTTAAGTGAACTGATTATTACATGCAGATAAATCCAGACAAGTAGATCAATTTAACCACATCAAAAAAGGCAGGCAGAGCCAAAGGAGCAAATTAGTCAACAGCCACTCTTATTTGACCAGGACTATTCTTCTGTCATTCATGGCGGCAAAATTACATCATTATTGACATTACAGCGGAGTGGCTAGCTGTCAAGCTCACCTTTAGCAGCATATTATTCCAGTGATTACTGTCATCAACAGTCAGACTCTGTCCTATTCTCATCTCTGAGTATAATGCAAGTTTTGGAGTTAGCCATTATGTATTTTTAACTTACTGCTGTAGTCATGTTTTAGTTAAATGGTTTTTTTTTACTATAGACTCCAAATCTCCTTCTTTCATGAATGCACTACTCTAGCTAATAACAGCGGGCTGTGTTCTGTCCTGTCAGTTCATTTTAGTGATGTTGATACTATGCTATGTTTTGATGGTTTAAAGCCAGAGGACCGCTGGCTTCCTTGAGCAGAGTCATGATTAATAACTGTTTGACTGATGGGTCTATTTTAGAATTGTTTCCCACCACGGCCACCGTAGTTCACTATGCAACACGTAGAGGGGCACTATTTGACTTGTAAAAGAAGAAATGACGAAGCTCAGAGGTGGCAGCAACAGTGCATACAATTACCTTATCTGTCTTACTACTTGTTTTATTTTAATGACAATATGAGAAAATGCCACTGATTTATCTGTTTACGTCAATCACAGTGTCATCAAACAGAAAGGCTGCTTGAGAGACCCTGGTTGGGAGAGGCTTCTAAAAAGACTTTGAAAAACTAAATTTATTTCTAAAATGAATATATATCCATTAATTTTATAGCCCCATTTAATTATACAATTACCAGGAAAGGTCATCCTGTCAACTCCTTTGTTTAAAGTGCGAAAAGCAACAGCTAATTTCGGTCTGGTCTCCCATCAGTTCAAGTCATTGCAGGGTCATGCAAAGGACTGTTGTCTGTTTTTTATTTATTTATTTTTTTCATCAGAATACTTTTTTTAAAATAAATGTTCACAAAAGGTTTTCCAACATCTTACTCAAGGTCAATTAGAACAACTGAAAAGGACAATGGGTCAAATGCTGCTCCAGAACTCAAAAAGGACGCATATCAAGATGACTTCAACAAAGCTTCCTGAGGAGGTTTTCTTGGAACATCCCAGTGGGAGGCAACTCAAGGACACTAAGGAAAGAAGAGGATTATTTAAGCTCCTCCCAGAAACTACCAGGAGCTGAAAGATGGGATATTTTAAAAGAGGTCTGGACTACTTTTCTAACCAGCTTCACATGGTCCAGCATAAGCAGAAGGGTAGTCAATGAATGTTTGGAACCATTTGCAACATTTGTCTCTGTGTTTTTGACTAAATAAAAAAAATTAAAAAAAATGAACAAAAGGGTTATGCATTAAGAAGGATGTACATGACCAGTACATCCTATTAAGGCTTTTTAATGTATATCTTGACCAGTGGCAGAAAATATTCTCCATTATTTTTAACCCATATATTAACAGTTTGGTGATATACTGTAGATGAAACAATTCTTCCTTACAAGTGTTGGTAAAAGGACCCTTAAATGAGCATACAGCCGAGTTTATCACATTCAAGTTTTTTTTAGTGAGTTCTTATCATGTTTTGACACCATATTTCTGACCAAATGCATAAAGAAAGCCCCATATCCATCAGACACAACTGCTTGCAATGCAATTTAAACCAGACGTGATATCATTCAGCTGCATGAGAATGTACACATTGTGTGCTCTACGCATGGATCCTTTCAGTTTGCATGGGAACTTAAACACACAGTTGTATCCACATGTTTTTTCTGCTATTTAGCATAAGATGAGATAACATTTAGGCTGGCACAAACAGGAATTTGATTTAAATGCATCAGCTTATGCAATTTTGCCAAGTGTGAGGGTATTTCATGCTTTGACTGTAGGAATAGACCGTTGTGAGGTATTTTTTAAGCATCAGTTAAATGTAATGTTTACTAAATTGGTGTTCAACACACTTTTGTAAATCTCATTAAAGAGCTATAAGAAGCTAAAATATAAACATCATTTACTTTAGTTCAGTTTCATGCAGTGATTGTAAGAGATGTATGACAACCACCAGGTGGGAAAAAAGGCTACTAAAAGTAACATCCACTCATGCTTTACCTTACACTTTATATATTTGCAAGGAAACAAAGCTTTTGAAAGGCCAATAAAAACATTAGCAATGCTTCGTTGGCGGTAGTTATGTGACAGAAGCTGATCTCTCTATTTATCAAAGGTACAGTCTGTGACCATTTGGAAAACCTTTCCTACACTCTCACAAACATAAAGAAACACAAACCGTAAATATTCATTTTGTGTTATTTTGTTTGTTTTAACACTCATTCCACCTTCACTTTTAATGCAAAACATATACATTTAGAAATACTAAATAATATGCCACACATTCAACTCTGATATAACTTTCTTGTTGACCTTGTTGGTCTCACTTTATTGTCATGATCAGAGAAACAGCAAAACCATGCCAATGGCATCCTGTTATTTATGATTTTTACGTGGAGGGAATGGAAATTTAGCAAGGAATGAATTCAGACTCCGCAGAGAATGTTTTAAGGTGGTTGCTCGGCTCTGGGGTGGGCTGGCCTGATGCTGGCTGAAGAGGATGACTGAGGTGAAGGGGTTAGGAGAGGAGCGAGCACAGCTACAAGGGCCTCTGTCCCAGGCCAGGCTGTGAGCTGCAGCCCTGTGCTGATAAGACTGTAATAGTCCTCCTTAGAGGACCCAGGGCTCCTCTCCCCTTATTAGTCATTTATCACACCTGGCAGCCTCACTGAACCATAATTACTCTTCCCTTATCCCCCCGCACTGTCATGTCCATGAGAGCGAGTGGGGCAGAGGGGGAGGAAGAGAAATAGCTGTGAGAAACAGTGTTCACAGAGAGTGGACCAAGAGGAGGACAGAGTGGGAGAAGAGGAAGGGGAAAGAGAAAGTGCTGGTGAAGAACAGTCATGAAAGGACAGAGTTTACAAGACACATGAACAGTATAGGAAAATTAGTGGGCCGACGTAAAACACGAGATATTACACGTAAATGAGCAAAGTGAGGTATTGTGGAGGGAGAAATCTTTATGAAAATGTTGGTAATGGTAGAATGAAATGTAATCACACACAAACAACCTTGGAGAGAAAGCAGTCTTTGTGCTACAAATGAGAACCAGTTGTTCTGACCACAGTTCTGATACTAATAAGGTCGACTGGTCTATTGGGCAAATACAGCACTTTATAACATCCAAGAGATTTACACCATGTAAATGATGTTTTGGTAGGTAGATAATAGCTTACAGTTTAAATAATTAGTCAGAGGTATGTACAACATGTGAAAGATTTAGGTGGGAGTACAAAAAGCTGGTGACAGTTACCCAATGCCTCTGTGGTTCACAGTATCAGAGTTCCTTTAAGTTAAAAACACATTTGAGGCTTTGAATGAAGTTGCACTATTTTAATAACTGTACTGGATGGAAGTTTGAAGTAAATAGAATCTGACTCTTTTATCAAATATGGCACCTCATATCTCTGTATTGGCAGCACAGAGCTCTCTTTCTCGTGCCAAAAGTCGTAAAACTTTGCACAACCTCTCCTCCTCCGTCTGTTCTAAATACAATACTGAGCTTGTCAAGATTGCTTGCAACACTAACATTTCTTTCACAAGGTAGTTACTGGGACATGTGTGCAAAAGTTTTACTTTGTTGCCACGTGCCAGGCTGTCACGAAGGCGTCCTCCCTGACACTGTGAGCACAACCAGATGTGAGCCACATGCTTCAAATCCTTAGCTGAGGTTTGCCTACTACACCCCAAACCAACCACTTAATGGAAGTCAGGTTTCGCACTCCAGTCAGTGGTGTTTCATTAAGAAAAGGGTTTCAACCTTCTACCAGAAAACAAACATGCCGATATGTAATCATTCTGCTCAAACCTTTTCATCTTTAAAGATGTGTGGACTAAACGTGCTAAGATTAATTTTATGAATCAATTCTTTTGTACACTACATCTGATAATCTTTAAACAGCATGATAAATGATTGTATGAGTAAATACTAACTTATGAGGGAGTGACCAATATGGGATTTTTGGGACAAACACCGATATTAGGGAGATAAAAAATCTGATACCCATGCACAGCTGATATTTTTCTTAGCTCCATCTTTGATCTATAGAGCTTGATATATTTATACATTTGTTACAGTACATTTGATTGAGAAGGTATCATGTTCTGTTGAATCAATCACAGACTGATGTCACAGACTCAATACTTTTATCAGATTAGGAAACTGAGCAACTAAAAATTACATTTGCTGGCCTTTATTTGTTAAATAGGTAGTTTTCTATAGTTAAGCTAGCTGCAGTGCAGACACAGCAAGAGTGAAAAGTTGAGCCGACTGTTTGACCGGATCACTAGTTCCCAACTCGGTGAAGAGGATCAACCGTGTTCTGATGCACTACAAGTTAAATGGGCCTCGCCATGCGTGGTGTCTGGCGCTCCAGTGTGTGTGCGTGCATGCATGTTGGTGTCAGCGTTCTCTGCGATAAATCCAGTCATGACAGCAGACAGAGGAGCAGGAAAAAGTAGATGCAGGCCGCTACATAAAATGTGCTTAATACTTGTAGCATAGTTTTGATGACTTTCGGGTAAAAAATGTCCCTCTGAAACGGAAAATCTACCCATATTTGGTGGTTGGCGGGTGTTAATTTCGGACCCTGGATATACTCATGCATTATGTTGATCCCAAAGTTATAAAACACTTATGTAATAGATATGTAATGAAGAGAAAATGGTCACTCAACTAGAAAGTTTGTATGTGCTTCACTGTTTGAGTAAAAACCGAGAGTAAAAATACTTCTGATAATCCGTATTGTACACTGCTAAACTGCCAGTGTAATTCATCCATCCATCCATCCATTTTCTACCGCTTATCCGGGGCCGGGTCGCGGGGGCAGCAGTCTAAGCAGAGACACCCAGACTTCCCTCACCCCAGACACCTCCTCCAGCTCTTCCGGTGGGACCCTGAGGCGTTCCCAAGTCAGCCGAGAGACATAGTCTCTCCAGCGTGTCCTGGGTCTACCCCGAGGCCTCCTCCCGGAGGGACATGCCCGGAACACCTCCCTAGGGAGGCGTCCAGGGGGCATCCGGACCAGATGCCCGAACCACCTCAACTGACTCCTCTCGATGTGGAAGAGTAATGGCTCTACTCCGAGCTCCTCACCCTATCACTAAGGGTGCGCCCAGCAACCCTACGGAGGAAGCCCATTTCGGCCGCTTGTATCCGAGATCTCGTTCTTTCGGTCATGACCCAAAGCTCATGACCATAGGTGAGGGTAGGAACGAAGATCGACCGGTAAATCGAGAGCTTCGCCTTTCGGCTTAGCTCCTTCTTCACCACGACGGACCGATACAGCGACCGCATGACTGCAGACGCCGCACCGATCCGTCTGTCGATCTCACGCTCCATCTTCCCCCCACTCGTGAACAAGACTCCGAGATACTTAAACTCCTCCACCTGGGGCAAGGACTCTCCACCGACCCGAAGGGGGCAAGCCACCTTTTTCTGGTCGAGAACCATGGCCTCAGATTTAGAGGTGCTGATCCTCATCCCAGCCGCCTCACACTCGGTAGTGAACCGCCCCAGTGCGCACTGAAGGTCCGGGTTCGATGGAGCCAACAAGACCACATCATCCGCAAAACGCAGAGACGAGATCCTGTGGTCCCCGAACCGGACCCCCTCCGGCCCCTGGCTGCGCCTAGAAATTCTGTCCATAAAAGTACTGAACAGAACCAGTGATAAAGGGCAGCCCTGCCGGAGGCTAACGCGCACCGGGAACAGGTCCAACTTACTACCGGCAATGCGAACCAAACTCCTGCTTCGGTCGTACAAGGACCGGACCACCCTTAGCAAAGGGCCCCGAACCCCATACTCACGGAACACCTCCCACAGGGCGCCGCGAGGGACACGGTCGAATGCCTTCTCCAAATCCACAAAGCACATGTGGACTGGTTGGGCAAACTCCCATGAACTCTCGAGCACCCGCTGGAGAGTGTAGAGCAGGACCAGTGTTCCACAGCCAGGACGAAAACCGCATTGTTCCTCTTGAATCCGAGGTTCGACTAACAGCCGGACCCTCCTCTCCAGTACCCTGGAATAGACTTTCCCAGGGAGGCTGAGGAGTGTGATTCCCCGGTAGTTGGAACACACCCTCCGGTCTCCCTTCTTGAAAAGAGGGACCACCACCCCAGTCTGCCAGTCCAGAGGCACTGTCCCCGACCTCCACGCGATGTTACAGAGGCGTGTCAATCCAGAGACTTCAGATACTCAGGGTGAATGTCATCCACCCCCGGTGCCTTGCCACCAAGGAGCTTGCCAACTACCTCGGTGACTTCGGCTTGGGTGATGGACAAATCCACCTCTGAGCGCTCAGCCTCTGCTTCCTCAGTGGAAGACGTGAAGGTGGGATTGAGGAGATCCTCGAAATATTCCTTCCACCGTCCGACTACATCCCCAGTTGAGGTCAGCAGCTCCCCACCTCCACTGTAAACAGTGTTGGTGAAGCACTGCTTCCCCCTCCTGAGGCGACGGACGGTTTGCCAGAATTTCCTCGAGGCCGACCGAAAGTCCTCCATGGCCTCCCCGAACTCCTCCCAGGCCCGAGTTTTTGCCTCCACGACCACTCGGGCTGTGGAACGCCTGGCCTGCCGGTACCTGTCAGCTCCCTCAAGAGTCCTATGCGTTAGCAACGCCCGATAGGACTCCTTCTTCAGCTTGACGGCCTTCCTTACTTCCGGTGTCCACCACCGGGTTCAGGGATTGCTGCCACGACAGGCACCAGAGACCCTGCGACCACAGCTCAGAGCAGCTGCTTTGACAATGGAGGTGGAGAACATGGTCCACTCGGACTCAGTGTCCCCAGCCTCCCCCAGGATCTGGGTCCACAGGATGACAGGCCCGCGTCGTCCTTTCGGGCTGAACCCGGCCGGGCCCCACGGACAAAGTCCCGGCCACCAGGCACTCTCCTGCGGGCCCCAACCCAAGGCCTGGCTCCAGGGTGGGGCCCCGGCTCCGCCATGCCGGGCGACGTCACGGCCCTATTTGTGTTTTTCATCATAGGGGTTTTATGAACTGCATTTAGTCTGACCCGTCGCCTAGGACTTGTTTGCCTTGGGTGACCCTGCTGGGGGCTTAAAGCCCCCGACAACATAGCTCCTATGATACTCAAATGAAATGCGATTTGACAGGTGAATAAATCTAGTCATATCAGCACATATCTGTAAATGTAGCTGTTATGATGTTTCACTCAATAAGCTAATATCCACGGGCCGTTTAATTGATCAGGCTTTACTTTCAATGTAAAACATGTAGGGTGCAGAAAAAATAAAAATAAAAATCACTGTTTCGCAGTTTCAATCATAAGTTTATTCATACTTATTTCAGGATGGATACACAAATCTAATTAATGTAGACATAACTAAATGAACTGGGAGGAGAAGTTTATATGCCCACACTCCGTGAATGTCTGTCCAATCAGAGGCCCAGCTAGTTAAGATCCTGCCAACAGTCGTGTCGTCCTTCACAGATGGAGACCACAACAGGACTCATACAGCAAAGTCCAGATGTGTGAAAAGAGGAAGAACAGAGGGACCGGGCAAAGAGAAATGGGATTCAATGAATTTTGCTGTCATTAAAAACCCCTGACAGATGTGTGAGTCCCAAAGGAGAGACATCTGGGCTCTCCCTCTCTCTCTTCCTCTCATACACACTTTTCATCAACTATGTAAGGTGAGAAAGTGGAGAACGCTCTTGGCTTTTTAAGATCCGTATTGCCGCCTTCCTCCATTTTAACAGGCGTTTTATGGAGCAGCTTCCTTAATAGCCACTCACTTATAAAACAAAGCTGTAATGACATGCAAATGACTCACAGGGAAACACTGTAAAGTGGATGTGATGTATGGGCCGTCTGTGCACCACAAAAAAATAGAAGCACCCAGACACGCACACACACACACACACACAAAACTTTAAAATACAAAGAAAATGTACTTGGCAGCACAACCTATAGAAAGTTACAAATCTTCTTTTTGCCCATAAATACCTGTATTCTTTAAGAGATCCATATTCAGTGTTATCCATAAATTGCATTTTATTTTCAATAGCAACCTGTTGGTATAATTGTTTTCCTCAGTTTGAATTACTAAATGTATATACATACGGACATATCGTCTCCCTCTCATTCCATTGTACAAAAATGACGCCAAAGGACCCACGATACAAGGCACCGTCTTATTGAACTTTGACATCATTCAGAGCCAGTATCCCCCTTATGGAGAAACGGAATCAAAGCACACATTTGACTTAACCAATGACATGGCAAAGGTTGCTGAAGTCCACAGCATGAAGCTGACTTTCAAATTACGGATAGTTGATTCTCGTATCAGAGTCTTCATTACGTTCCCTCTCAACCTTCCTCCCCTACTCTGGTAAACTGAAAAAGAATACTGCACGACAATCATAATGTTTCATAAACTCTACTTTGCATTGAATAACTTAAAAACTAAAGTTTCCCAAAACATGAACATTTGGACATAAACTCGCATGATAACTGTTAACTTTACCATGTGATAAATGTACTTCACATTTATTGTAAGGGATGTCTGCATTTCCAGGATGTGGAAGAGGGCAGATGTTAAAGACTTTGTTAATTTGATCACATTCAGAGTGACAGATCAGTTCATTGACAGATGAGTCGAAAGTAGTGGTGGGTGAAGTAAGAGCACGGAGGAAATGCTACTTTCAAAATCAAGTTTGTTCTCAACAATTACACGCATGTTGTTGCCTTGATATACCTGAAGTGACTTCATTTCTTTCAAAATAAAAGCAGGTTTATTTCCATACAGGAAGTCAGTTACTATTAGCTTAACACAGTACAAAATACAAAATAAAAGCACATCAAAATCTTTTGAAACGCAAAATAACTGCTTGTCAAACAGGACTTTAAAATGTGATTCCATGAGATTAACTATCCAAATGCAGTGATTAATCTTAATGAAAAAAGTCATCCTCTGGCAGCCCCTATTTTTGATTTAAAGTTTGAATAGAACAGAATAAAATACATCTTTATTGTCATTGACAGAATGTCCCCTCTGATTATATGGAGGAGGCGGAGCTTAAGACCTATACTTAAGTCAGTCAGCAGGGTGGGCTTTATTTTGGCTTCTTATTTGGGGAGTCGTGTCATCCTTCTTTTATTTTACAGTCTATGGTTTACAAAGTAATGAAAAAAAATCATTAATCATCAAAAAATCAATCAATCAAACTTGTATTTTATAAAAAATATAAACCTGTATAGTCAGATGTTGCAGTTGTTGCTTTTCGAAAGCTCATTGTATTTAATGTATATTCCTCTAGTTATAAAATTAATTCCATAAAGTTGTACATGTGGTCCATCAATGCTTTTATAGAGGTCAGCAAGAGCCTTTGTTTACATGTAAACACTGTTGCATAAACAGTTTTACATAATATACAAAAATCACCACATTCCCTTCTTTTTTTGACAGGGACAAAAAAAAAGATGTCGTGAGTGCCATCTTCTCTACATAACACGAGCCTGAATCAGGGCCTGACTGGGACAGATGATAGGTGGCCTAGTTATGGCTTTATTGGACACACAGGAGCAGTAGCCTCCTCGTCATTATGATAAAGAGGTTATCTGATGGTGAGAACCCTTTTTCAATGTGGTGTAAGGGAGCCAACTGTCTCAGTGAGGTGTAAGCCCAAAGGCAAGAGGATCATTATCAGTGTCATGGCTTGTCCAAGGTGAACTGGTTTCTTCATGAAACCACATTTTAAAAAGGCTATCAACATGCATTTTGTGTGAGGAGATCTTAATTAGCTATGAAAATGACTGAAATAGATATATGTATGCTTTTATAAACAAAGAATATCATTTATTGTGATTAGATCTTTTTGGTAATAATCCCAAAATTGCCTTTTTTTCCCACTTTCTATAGACATTATTGACAAGAAGTGAAATCTAACACATTTTAAAGAATTTTGAAGAGGGGAGCTTTTTTTTTTTTATCACAAATGGTTCCTTACATGTGTACATGGCAAGATCAGCAAGAGAAAACACTCACTGCTTTAACCAGAGGGGTCAACTAAATAGTTCTTCACGGGAGATCTAAGTTATTTATAAGATATTTGCTTTGGTACTGGCTATAAATTATTTATTTTAAAACATTAGGGATCGTAAGACGTTGTTCTTGGAAAGTCATGAATTTACAAAATATACTAAAAACATGATCCCATAAACTAAATTCAATAAACAACAGATTTTAGTTTTATTTTACCTTTACTACTGACTTCCATGGTTGTTTAAACCCAAAAAGAAGGTGTGTTTATTTACTGCACTGCTCTCAAGCTGCCAGAGAATCTGCATCCTGACTCCAATTAGGAGAACAAACCACAGGGAGGCATACCCACCAACAGGAGTTCAAAGGTCAGCTGACAGGAAGGGGGGGGGGGGGGGGGGGGGGGAAGCTGTGAGACAGCCGGCCAGTACAGTAAATACAGCAGCAGAGAAATAAAGACTTTTCTTTACAGTAAAACTTGACTGAGATAATCTATTTAGAGTTCCCTCTGCCTCGATCTCACGCTCTCCCTTTCACTCTGCGTGTCCCTGTCACCTCTTCAGTCTGTTTCCTCTTCCCGCTGCTCTTCCTTGGTTTTGTTCTATTTATGACTTCCTCTGAATCTCAGCGTCTCTTGCACACTTATGTGGGCAATAAATCAGCCATTGAAAAGGACAGTGGACATGAGGAGAGAGATGGAAAATCGTGAGCTGGGGGGGGAGCTTCACTGTCGTCTAAGCAACCGTTTAAAGGCCCACCTGAGAGCTTTAAAAGTGAAACCTGCTGGAAATATTAGCCAACACAGGCAGACAGGAGGTCCAGCAGCACACGGCGTTAGCAAACGGTGTAGTGACGAGCCGCTAGTGTGAACTCTGCTTTGTGACAAAAGCAAGCGAGTTATTAATTCTTCTCAAAGGTGATTCAGTTGCAAGATTTAACTACATATTCATCTTCATTCTTCCTGTATTGTTTAATGAAAAGCTCTGTCAAGTGCTCAATGGTTCCAGTGTGAGTGTGCTTGGCCAGAGCGGCTCAACAGATGCATGCAAGAGACTTCTATGGGACTCTGGGGTGATCAATTTTTCAAGTGTGTTGTAAAGAGCTATGAGATCCATAAACAGGAGAATACACAACAGCCCGTCCCCTGATGGTGATGGTCACAACACAGCTCACAAAGCACTATGGTCACATATAACCACATTCAGGCATGATTGCTAAAGCTAAAAAGTTCAAGTCAACTATGTATTTTACACATCTTGGCACATTATGACAGTTATTTAATGGTGTCGTACTAATTCAAAAATCATATTTACCCTTTTCCACGACTCAGGCTTTGATAGAGAAACTAAAATCTCTGATCAGCTAAGATTATCTTGATTTTTCTGTTGGAAGTTAGGGTACTACATTGTCTCTAGTGTATTTCTTCCTTAAACACTTTACTTACATGTCCCACCAGGGTCCCCTTGAAAAGAAAACAGCGCTCCTTTAAACAATAGACTGCTAATCTCTGGAAGAAAAAGGAACCCTTGAAAGAAAAAGGAAAAGAACGAGCGGGGTACTGTTGTTTCATTAATATGCCCCTGAGAGTCCTGTGGCAGTAGCAGAAGAATGAGGAGGGGGGGGGGGGTTATCAGTTCTCATCTGTGAGGAAAGCTCCCCCGCCTTCCCCCGTCTCTCAGTAGACTGTGCGTCCATCAGGCCTCATTACTCTAATGGTAGTGGCAGTGATTAAGGCTTCCTGGCTGCAGACCCCTTTGTTTGTTCGCTTGCGTTTCCCCTTCATAAAGACGGTGTTCAGGATGCCTGTGGGCCCAGCTCCCCCACCTCCTTTTGCAGGGATGCAGTACTAGCAGACCCCTTTGGACCTCAGAGTTATCACGGGAGGGGGGGTTGGAACAGGTTATCACATTTGAAGGGGAGAAAACCAGGAACCGCTGGGGTCCTGCACACACACTGATAATATGGTCAGTGAAAGTATTTAGCAGCAACAATGCACTTCTTGGTCTCCCCTCCAGACTGCAGCTATTTATTATGTGGATGGATGCTGCATGTGTTGATGTAGTGGCTGCTGCAGTGTACATATGCATATAGCAGCAAATAAACATGGGCTTTAAAAATATATGCACAAATCAAGTCAGATTAGAAATCTGCATGTTTTTCATTTGGTACAAATAACAAAAATGGAAATCATTCAAAAATAAAAACTAATTCCTGTCTTACTAAGGGTGCGTAATTGTTTTGGTGCTTCGAATAAACAAGGTCATACCTGTACTGGTATGTGCTGCAGGTCAACCTCTGTGCTTCTCATTTCTGTTACCTTCTGCTTTTTATCTCAAACGAAAAAGAAAAAGAAACACATCAGCCTTTTTGGTATAATTCTTGTAAAAACACTACTGAAATGGTCAAAAGAGAAACTCACAATCAGCTGTGCAACAGGAACCAGTACCATCTGACCCCACCTCCATTAACTACATAAGGGGAAAGTGTAGACGTTCATGGTTCTTTGTAAGACATCACTAAAGCAATCCTGTCTCTGGTCCCAGTCAAGTGTGCCATGATGTGAGGCACTCTGCCTGGCCTTCTTCAGTTTCACTCAATTCAGTGGTCTTTCTCGCTGCTTCATTCATAATTGATAGCTCTTTGGGTTGCTGTCACCAAGAGTCTATCAATGACTGTGGATGTGACAGACAGCAGTTGTCACTTACAGACACCAAATCTACTTGTTGTGGTGTTGGTTATAAGAAGATATTGAGTTCAAAAGTCCACCTTAAATGTAAATATTTAAGGGGGGGAGAGATTCGGTGGCTTGCTCAAGGGCACCCCGGCAGTGCTCAGGAAGTTGTCTGGCACCTCTCCAGTTACCAGAAAAAATGTCCATACTAGTTGTTCGCACTGGGACTTGAACCTACGACCCTCCGGATGTTAAAAAAAAGGGCTGCTGTTCACAACAAAGGACAAAACTATATCAACAGGTAAAACTTGATGAAAAAAAAGTATAATATAATATGAAACTTATTTAAAATGTCCTTTTATGGGACATTGATGGCCTAGAGTGGGGAATGAAATCTCGGAAAGGAGCAAAAGGCTGGATCTGGAAACGGGAAACGGGAAAATACATTGTTTGGTGTTTTGCATTCAAAACTTTAACAACGGACATCTCTCTCTCTGGTCCTTTTTAGAGAATAAAGTCCTGCAACATACATGAGGAGGTACAGAGTAATAGAGATCAATCAGCTACTAGTTAATTGATCTTTAATGCCAATCATATGGGCAGAAACTTTTCATAGACGGTGCTGCTACAGCAGCTTTACGTGCTCAATCCCTAGATCTGACAGCTCGAGTGTTACCCTCTTTGTTTCTGATTGGCTAATAACGTTTGTTAGTTTAAGAACGAGAGCTGCGTTAATCACAAAACATTGGTTGGTAAACTGCAACTTCATCAAGTTCAATCACAACAAATTACCACGTGTATTCATTTTTGTTATATTTTTTCCACTCGTGCCGAAAATCCAGATTAGGCCTACTTTAAACCCTGTGGTAACTTCTCTGAGAGATGCAAGGTGTGGCGTGTGAGTGTGTGAACAGGTTGAAATGTGTGTGTCTCACGCCCAATGGGTGAGACTTGAGAGCACTGAAATAGACTCAGCACATGTGGAGTTACTTTGCTCGTGCTACTGCTCATCAGTTATATGCCATGTGACTTAAAACACTCTCCGTCGGATCGGCAGCCACAACACAGCCTGGACTGCAGACATTTTAAATGTTCTTTTGGAGTCTCATTAGGAAGCAAAAGTTTTTTAAGACCGACCGAGAACAGCGGAGACAGCAAAATATCATCATCATCACTGTTTACTTGCAAACTGAGGCAAGAAATTGTGCAGTTACCCAAACATCAACACACTTCAACTGCATTATGTGTGATAACTGAGAGGAATTCTTGTTTGAAAGGCTCAATACACAATTTTTTTTAAATCCTTCTCTGTGTCCCTTTTGTAGTTATCAGAAATTTAAAGCAGTCTTTATTCTCAGCTTCAGAGTATTGCAAATTAGTAGTAAATGTAAATGCTACGAGTAGGCCTATAATATTGTGCCCCATGTACTGTGAAACATATCGCTTCTTGTGGCCCTTGCCATCCCCAGAAGCAACTCAGCTGCAGCTGCCAAATTCAGAACCCTAACCCTAAACTGACAAAAAGTCTGTGACAGTTTGAATACAGTTTAATTTTCACCTTTATTGGATAGGAGACAGGATAGAAGAGACAAGAAATGGTGGTGGTGGTGGCGGCGGGGGGGGGGGGGGGGGGGGGTGACATGCAGCAAAGGGTCGAGGTCAGATTTGTACGCAACAAAGACCATGGCCTCTGAAGATAGGCCATGTGACATAACCGCAAGGCTCTCTGGCACCTCTTAATGCCAATCCATGTTCATTTGTCAGGCCTTTGGCATTAACCCTTTGTTCACAACAAAGGGATCACATGTTAATAAGATAAACTCGTTAAACATAGATTCCATGTGTTGCTGAACACAATTAAGGGACGTTCAACACAAAAAGGGAGAAGCTTTAATTTTCTCTAAAGAGAATACTTAGTGTGTTGTGTTCAATGGCAATAGAACTCTGGCACATTAGACATCAGCTGCAGCCTTTCACAATGAGAGGCCTCAAATGTAGCCGCCTCTTGGAAATGCTCGTTGTGGCGTGCACACCTCAGGAGGGCCATCAGCTGCCAGACGCCGAAAAACTTTACAAAAACGATGACCTGCAGAACAATGGCCGTCACAGGAGACCATCAAAAACACAACACGTACACAGAAAGTAAAGTAAACAAGCACAATACGTACATGTGTAAACAAAGAGCGGTATCTGTTTGTCCCACATCTGAGTGCTGAGCGGCAGAGTTGAGGACCTGTGCACAGCTGTTCTCCCTGTGCTGTCAGTGGGCTTCACCAGGCTGGGCCCGTCCCAGAGGCCTGCACTGGGAGGCCTGCACACAGTCTGACATCTGGACTACACAGACGGGACGGATCATTCCCACTCCCGGATTTTTTCTATTATTTTTTTTTCAACATCTTTACTGCCTCACTTTTCTTCTCACTCCATCTATCTCTGTCTCTGTCTGTAACTCCAGCTCTCTCGTCTCCCTCTCTCTCCTTCCACGGAGGGGTCCACAGGTCGCAGCCACGAGGGAAAGGATGATGAACAGCTCTACAACTGAGCCAGCTGACTCCATAGCAGCACGACTGTCCCCTTGTTCCCTTCATCCTTACCTCTTCCTCACTTTCTCCCCTTATTTCCCTTCCTCGTTTCACCTCTCTCTCTCAGTTCGGTCTGGCAGGAATATTGAGCGGGCGTGCCAAGGGACACTCTACATGTGCAGCCTCGTAGGAGTGTCGCAATGAAAGGTGACGCATTACAGTGACCTTCAGGTCATTAATCAGCGCTTGGTGTCAGAGTTTGTTAATTTCATGAATGAAAAACAGTGTCGACCTGACAAAGACTTAAAGTGATGCGTGTTTATTTTTTCCGATTGTTTCACAGTGAATTTAAGGAGCACTTCTCCCTTATTAAAGAGCGCACACCTTCCAACAGAATTGAAGAGCTACATCACAGCTTGGGTTCTCTTTGTTGAGGCACAAACGTGATTAATGATATTCAGATCTTTGTCCTTTATTGACCTCCTTGCAAAGGTGCACAGTCCTCAGCCTACATCTTGGCTCCACCTAATGAGCTCAGCATCCCCGCCTGCACTGACTTTGTTTTCACTCTTATAAGAGACAGAACTTATGCTTGAGCCTCTGAAACGCTTTAAAGAGCTGCCATAACCTTCTGTTATTCTTCTCGTTCTTTGTTCTTGTCTCTCGCTTGATAAGGCATGCCAGCCGCCAAGGTCATGGAGACAGGAGTGAGGAGGAGAAGAAGAAGAGGGGGTAGTGGGGGTGTCGGGAGGTATTTCTCTGGTGTAAATGAATAGGTCTATCTCTCTCTAGATGAAGAGGAAGAACCTCATCAAAATGTTGTCTCTTCCCTTCACAAAATGAGACCACATTCAAGTCAGATGAATGAGAATTGTCACGCGTAAAATCATAATTACAAGCCCACGTATTCCCTCCAGCGCTGGAGAAACGACTTTATCAGGCACCCATTGGTCTGTTCTTGTGTGTGAGCGAGGGGAGGATCCTCTAAGCCCTTCTCTTGTCTGCAATCTGTGATTGTTGTATTCCAATGGGGGTATCAGGGCTGAAAGGACCGAATTTAACAAACCTAATTATCATGCCTTAATTAGTATCAGGGGTAAACCTCGGTGGGACACCTGCAGACTTAATTTATATCCTGACAAGCCAGGAACAAGTGTTAATGTGCCATATTTATGATAATGCCCCAAAGTGTGCAGGAGGAGCAAGAGGAAGCTCACCTCAACTCCTCCAGAACAATGCGAGAGGCAGGTAATTACAGGGAGAGGGTCTGTGGGACTCAGGGATCAGCCAGGTCCCACAGTTGATACACAGCAATAAAACAGCAAATCAATTAGATTTCAATTAGTATGTTTGGAAGACAAAAAAGAAAAAAAAAATGGATGGAAAATAAATAAAGATTTGATGTAAGAAATATGAAGGAGATGATGAAGGAGAAGTATTCTGCAATTATCAGCGCCCAACGTTGTCGAAGACCTCAGCTGAGAAATGTTAGCCTTCACAGAAAACTATTCTGCCGCCACAAATAAATGGGTTGTCCTATTAGTCAAAAATAGATGTGCCGTTTGTCTGTTGTGCTACCACAAGCATACCTTTGTGATCGAAAAAATAGGTTAGCAGGGCGGGGAAGAAATCTGGAAATTGTGCATGTTACGTGTAGAGGCTCTATGCACTCATGTAAAACCACTATAGACTTCCGCCAGGCCTCGTCAACGCTCTGCGGAGACAGCAAGCCGAGGACATATTTCCTCTCATCGACTTTACAGGTCATGCTTTGTTGTGTCAAAATGTGCTTCACACCAAATGTCTTTTTTTCTATAGAAACATAGGCCTATCGGACGAACATAACCTTGCAATCATACAGTCGGAGAGTAACTACACACCGCTTATATAGCAGGGATAAAATAATTACAGTGGAGAATCAAATGATATGTCAGCAGTAAGTACGTTAAGAAATTGACCTGGTGTTTACCTTCAAACTTATTGTAAACCGGAATATTAACCATTCCTCCTGTATACAGGATTTGACGTGTATCTTCTAGAAGAACTTATATTTTGAGTCATATTACAAAAAAGTCAGCATGAAGACTTTTAAGCGGGTTTTATCTGGTTTTTAATCAGCAGTAGCATGTCCATTTGTCATTATTAATGTTCTTACACTGAGGTTTTCATTAACCTTAAATATGTTTTTGAATAAGCCGGTGTTTTCCCTTACGTCAGCGTTGTGGTGAGAAAGGAAGACTTTTTTTTTTTCCCTTCTTCACATCTTAATGTGCTCTGATTATCACTTTGCACTCACCACACTGGCTGATGCCTCCTCCCTTATAACAGGACAACGTTGAAAATGTGTTGTTTTGTTTGCACGTGCAGTGGGTTGACCTACTTTTCTCTTTTTGTAAGTGTAAATCAGTATAAAGAAGAAGAAATAAAGATG
Source organism: Symphodus melops (assembly GCF_947650265.1). NCBI lineage: Eukaryota > Metazoa > Chordata > Actinopteri > Labriformes > Labridae > Symphodus > Symphodus melops. The sequence goes on along the minus strand of NC_136693.1, from coordinate 18,588,998 downwards.
ATTCAGTGCATGTGTGGAAATACTCACATTATTTTGATCATGAGTCACTTTGTTCAACTTGACATGATGCATCATGGAAGAAATGTGTGTGCCATGTTTTAAGTTATATCTTAGTGTCATGTAACTCTTTTAAGGGCTTGAATCCAAAGCGTTTGTTTACATTTGACACCAAATTGTTGCCACTGTAAGTTAGCTTTTTTTGTAATTGTGTAGAACAAGTTTAAGGGAACTCTATGCAAAAAAAAATAAAAAAAAGTTCCCTTATCACTTTCTTTGATGTGAAATCAAGAAAATAACCAGCCCTAACAAAGTCTGTACAGCTGGTCCTAACTGCCCTGTAACTGAAAGTTGGTGTCTCTTTTCTGGGCAGGAAAATAGATGCCTTGCAACTCTGGATGATCCATCATACACTGAAAGCAGAGGTCATCAGAGAGATGATCACAAGTAAGTGTATGTGTGGTGTGGTTTGGTGTGTGTGTGGTATTTGTGTGTGTACCTGTGTGTGTTAGGAGTTGGGGTGTAGGTGGAGTGGGAATAGAGGGCTGTTTGGTAAGGTAATATGGCTTTCCATATTGAAGAAACTGTTTTAGAAAATGTTGTTGTTGCATGTTAAGAGTCAGTTTGTTTGAGAGAGTCTGCATTTCCAAGAGTCAAATTCAATTTACGTTAATGACTACAAATCAGCACTGAAATTGTGCTATAATTGACCAAATATGGATGCCAGACCATAGACCAGACCACTTCCTGAGCACTGCCAAGGGGCCCTTGAGCAAGGCACTGAATCTGATTGTTTGTTTGTTTTTTTTCAGATGGACAACACACTTTAACCTCTCCCTGAAGATGAAGCCAAAACATCTGTGTGATGAGGGCTGTTATATAAGGTATTGGGAGCCAGAGTCTGCACCAGTTGGGACCATCTGGAAATGCCATGGTTTTGTTGGCATCCCACTTTCGCTGTTTCTCCTATACTCCACTAATTCTGAGATGAGACACATTTGTTGCTGTCATAGTATTCTATGTTTTGTATAGCATTAAAGAAATGAAAGTGTATTTCACATAAATTAGAATTTTATAGTCTGACCCATGTCCCATAAAATAATATGGAGGAGGCGGGTTATTGACCAACACTACAGCCAGTCAGCAAGGAGACTCATTCTGGCTTCACTTGAGTTGAGGTGCTGCCCTGTCTATTCTTTATACAGCCTTTGAGTAAAATAAAGTAATACATGTTTTAATTAAAAAAAAGAGGATACAGGTCAAGTTTTATAATAGCATATATAAAGATGGATCAAGAACATCCATCTGTTAATTACCTGAGGCTTTATAGTTTCTGTACTATGTCATTTGATCTGTTCCACTGATTGCAGTCTGAGGTTGCTCTACCTAGAAAAGATAAAGCCACACTTCTGTTCACAGAAATTTCCACCTTTACACACAATAGAATCATTCTTTCCTAGGCAGAGGTTTGGCATTGCACACACTCACCAAGCCTGCTTCGATGGTGTGGTTTTCTTCCCATGCAGAATGTGTGTGGTCCATTAAGCTATTTGTTTTTTTTAAGTATTTCCCCCTTTTTGTTGAGTTGGGTAACTGTTGCCCTCTTATTTCCACAGCAGCACACTGTGAGTGTCAGTGCAGAAACTTTACTAGTTTACTGCAGACAACTGCCAACTGCATGCCTTTTCTTTGTTGTTTAGAGTTGAATGTGTTGCTACATGAGATTACACTTCCTGTAACCTTCTGTGCACCGTTGTAGTGCAGCAGCAGCAGCGGTGTATTTATGCCAGTATCAGGTATTGACAGGTAGCTGTGAGGCCCGGCCCTGGGAGCTCTTTGGGCAGATTGCGAGCAACAAAAAAACACCAAAAAAAAAAAAAAAGGAAGAAGCTGGATTGAGTAATCAGGTTGTTGGCAGGCAGACAGAAGCCCTCCGAGTCCAGCTGAACTGCTTTAAAAGCCCTATCTGCTGTTGTTCCCCTCTGCGCTGGCAGCTTATCACCCAGACAGATTTCAGAGGCCTTGAACCGTGCAGAGAGCCCATGTATGTGTGAGAAAACCCAGGCTCCCACTCAGGCAGTATGACCTCCTGCCTCGAAGAGATGGAGATAACTCTTCGACCGATTCACGGTAAGAAAAATAAAATATCCACATCTCCTCCGTTTCTGTAAGTGTCATCCACGTCTAAACATCCACGTCTAAACATCCACGTCTTGAAGTGACGACGTTTGCAGGGAAGACTCCAGAAGGGAACAGGGCCAAGAATGGGATCATTCCTCCACATGACTGGTTTCATGTCAATAGTATACACAGATGGACACACACTCACACACACACACACACACACACACACACACACACACACACAGTTTCTCCTTTTCTGTCTCTCCTCCCCACTCACAACATGAGTATACTCTCAACACCTGCCCTCTGAAGGTGCTTTCAGTTAATCTCAACATTAATTATTGACTTGGAGTTTAATTTGAAAGTCAGACGCACTGTAAGCCAGGGGACACTGCTTTAAATAATGTATACAGCCCATTCAGAGGTAATCATATTGTCATTGATTAATATACATTGGTGCTGTGGAGCATACCTGATGTGTGTGGGAGCCAGGCACAGGGTATAAAACTTGGCGCTGAGAGCCGGTGTCAGAGCGAGGAGCATCTCTAGGGCCCCGTCCTCCTTGTCTGATGTTTCAATCACAGCTTAGGAGCTGTGATGCATGGAGGCATACACTATCAACTGACTGGATAACATGAGGAGCCCCAGAGAGGCAGCACCGCCAAAGGAAAGATTAGAAAGGAAAAAAGGAATGCAGTTTGTCAGACAGAGAGCAATAACATAAAATTAAAGGGAGCTAGAAATCGGGAGTTTCAGAATCAGTTCAAAACATATTTTATAATCGTTGTTTTGATCCCAGATGCTTCCCATACTGCCTATAAATACAAGATCAGGTGTCAACAAGTACAACAGTCTGTGCAATGATCTGATTCTGAGATTTTTTTAACCCCGAGTAAAATTTACTTTTTTTCCCCCTTGAAGTCATTTTTTCTGCAGTGCTCCAAAAGCAAGCTGTGCATTAATGATTTTTGGTTGCTACCCCTAACTAATGTTTGATTGGGGTGGCAGTAGCCTGTAGGGACTTGGGTTAGGAACTGTATGCTGGTTTTATAACCAAAATACAGAAGTGTGCCAGGGCATTTCTGCAGGGCTCTGCTGAGTTGCCCTTGAGCACGGCACCAAACCCGAAACTGCTCTGGTGTTCTCCCTGCTTTGCAGTGTGTAGCAGTGTCCCCCTGACATCTCTCCACCAATGCATGTCCAAAGATCCTGTTTATGTCTGTGTGACTAAGGCCGATGTGTGTCCCATAAAAAACAGAATGTAAACCCAAATTTACCTCTGGGATTAATAAAGTATTTAAAAATATTTATTAAAAAAAACACCAGCAGATAAAAACTGATTTCCAGTTATTCAGCTAATTAAATTACCAATATTCAAATGTATATTTGCTCGCAAGTATAATAAATATTACACAATGATTTGATTTAAAAAAAAAAAGCTGTTATGAAACAATGATTTGATTAAAAAAAAAAAAAAAAAAAAACTTGTGGAAAAAATGAGCATGTAAAGTTTGTTTGTGCACACTTCTTAATACTACTCGGCTGTGGATTCCATGTAAATGCACACATCTGAAGTAACCACAGAGCTTAGTTTGGTGCGGTTGCAGATGAAATACATATCTCAAATCTTCTCTTTGCTGATTAGATATAATTTTTAGGTTCAGATTTATTGATGTTCCATGGCTTTGTTAATTCTGTCGGTAGTTAAAAAAATATGCTGGCCTATACAGAAAAGAAAGACCAATATGGAGCAACAACAGCTACAGTAAAAACAAGAATGAGTTGCATAGTAACCAGAGCTGACACACTGAATGTAATAAACTGGGTTGGTAATGAATTCCCACACTCTCAACCTTCTGTTGACACCCAGATGCAGATGCCATGTCACCTTAAGTTTTGTCTAGACGGGCCCGAATCTGCCCAGAGAGGAGTGAGAAAGCCGAGGCTGCTCTTTCCGATGAAAAATTCATACGCTGTTGTTGCCTACAAGCCGTTTCGTAGAGTACAGAGTTCAAAAAACATGAACCAATTACAGTCGGAAATTCAACTGTCAGGACACAATACATGCATTCTGATAGACATGAACTGAACACACTTAAACCAATAAAGAGTTATACTGCACTATCGCTACCACACACACACACACACACACACACACACACACACACACACACACACACACTTTATTTATCGGATAGGTAAACAAATCCTGTCCAAGGCTCTCCTCCTTCAGGAGATTGTGAAGGCTTTGGCAAGCTTGAGTGAATATGTTGTTTTTGTTAATACATAAAGATTAGGGAAACAGTCTCTAGGCTCCCCTCTCTCTCTCTCTCTCTCTCTCTGTAGCCCCTCTCCTTTCATCCTCCCCCACCTTCTCCATGAGTCTGGCAGGAGAGGTGGTCTTGTCAGACAGCTCCTCTCCCACGTACTGCGGAGCTCTGAGAGGTGTGGAGCAAACACACCGAATGCTCGGAGGCTTCTGTCTCTCTTTCTTAAAACCTTTTGGCTGCTGGAAAATACTCCCTGACAGCAGGCCTATGTGTTCTGCTGTATGTTTGACAGGAGAGAAAGAACAGCCTGCGCCAGATACAAAATAGCACCACAGGCAAATGCTTAGCCAATCTGAGAGAGCCTCACTGGTTGAGTAAGAAACAATATTCTAAAACTGAAGAGGGGTAGTTGGTTATACGTGGCATACTTGAGACTGTTAGCGGGGCTTTTTCTTCTCTCTGACCGCAGTGATATGATACTGAGTAAGTTATGGGGAAATGGTGACTTAACCGAAGGGAGTGGTTAAAAGTGTGCGCCCTTATCTCTGTCTTGTGGTATTGCTGGAGTGGTGGCATGAGTAAGAAGCAGAGTAGAGCATCAGACAGGAGGCCTTTTTCTTTTCATCAGATATATGAGCTGAAACTCAGCAGCAGAGACAACTGAAGATAAGATCTGACTAACTTAAGAAAAAACAGTATTTATCCCGGCCAGTCAACTTTGAAACTTTTTTTTTTTTTTTATCTTCTTTTTGGGAAGAAAATGAGTGCAAAATGTTCAAACACTTTCTTCAACTTACAACTCTTTCTCATTTAGTGTCAGTAACACTGAGGTGATTTACTTGATCAGTAAATCATTCGGGGGAATCGAGTCATGGCTGGTTAAACAATGACATCAACCAAAGCCCCCCTTCTAAAATTTGATGATTTTAATCATTAGTTGCAAAGATCCAGATGCAGTTCTTATTTTGTCTGATAAAAATCTGCCCTTCTTATTTTACACCGAGCAACACGAGAGCAAAACAAGGTCAGCCTGAAAACCTAAATGACCCTGTACTTATCACATGATTAAATTAACAGTTCAATATTGGTGTAGAGGCAAAAGAACAGTTTGTAATGATGAATACAGTTAAAAATGTTAAAATTGTTAAAAGCACAGTAGAATTCATGTTTTTGAGTAATTTGTATGTTTTGATGGAAAGGTGTACTTTCCCTTTAAGACCGTATATGTGCGCGAGATATTCTGTTGTTTGTTTTGATTACGTAGATGCTGGGCATGTAAGCTTTGGAAGCAAACGGTTTTCTTACCAGTTTTTTATTGATTAGTAATTAGTTACAACAAGTGTATTCGTCAGACACGTTAATATCACTGGAATTACAACTTTGAAACCGAGTAATAAATCTGATATTTTTTCTTTTTTTACAACGTTTCTGGAGTGAACTTTTGTTGAACTGTGGAGCCAAACTGTAGCTGGCTACTGACACTAACTGTGGAACGTAACTTCTTGCTAACAACAGACATCAGAGTAAGCCATTGCAAGTTCACATGCCTATTCAAACCTCTACAATTGGTAAGGTTTAATATCACTCTTTTAAGACTGGTTTAAAAAACCAAAACGAAAAACTAAACACTTCATCATTAAAAAGTTTACTTCATTCTTCTTTGTGGTATCCTTGAACTCTTCTTCTGCTACTGTAGCATGTTTAGCAGCGCTAAGCTTGTGTATAAGTCAGAGTTCCTTTTTACTGGGACTAATTTCTTTAGATGTTTCCATCTCCTCCAAAACAAGAGAAACTACCATTTTTATTTCAACAATCTGTGTCTCCTTTTTAAGAACCTAGCTGGGCTGTGTATAAGTGGAGCTGTCGCTAACATGGAGCTCACTCACTGCCTTAAATCACTGGAAAAACAAACAATTGTAAAGGCACTTAAACAGTAACTTATAAAGAGGCGTACTGGAAACGTTTTTTTTTTCTGTACATTTAGCCCAGGTGGGATAACAATACATGTCGGCTGCCTGGAAGATGTTTTTTTTAATTTCTCACCTGAAGAAATTGTAAAAGTAATCCCTGTTTCTTAATTAACAGCCAAATCTATTTTAACTGACCATAAATCGAAAGGAAGGCCTTGAATGTCACCTTCACCTGTCTGATGAAACAAAGAGCATCACTGGGCAATCAACTCTTCAGCTCCTACTACTGCAGTCTTTTGTCTCTAATTTCAACCCACAACAGGCCCATGATTCCCTGCAGTCCGCCCCAAGAGGACAGCTTTTTATCATCCAAATTGAGGAGAAGAGGAAGGCCAAATCACATCAGAGGCAACACCAGCTGCACATAAAGAAGTTCTCCACTCAACAATGGAGCTGCCATGAGCACCACCTCTGTCTCCCAGCTGAGCCACGCAGCCTGAGCTTAACCAATCATTGGGGTCAGAGCAGCCGCATGGATGACCAAAGTGCAGCCAGCATAATCTAATTGTCATTGTATTGCCTTCCAATGTAAAAGGAATCTCTTTTCAGTATCATGGAGGGATTGCAGTGTGGATGAATAGGTCCGAGGCCGCTGCAGGCGACTTTAAACTGATTTAAAGGAGTCTAGTATGGTATTAAGATGCACTTTGGAGTAGTGCTGTTATTCAGGCTTCACAATGGACATCTGATAAAAAATGATGCATCGGGGTAATCAAAGCGCAACATCTCCATCTAATCTCAATTCAACCGCATGTTTACACAAACTAACACAATGCCAAGAATATGCTTAAAAGAGGTCTGACTAAAAGAGAAATAAAAGTCAATAAAAAATATGAAAACTTCAGTACAGCAGTCCCTTTTACTCACGTGAACATTTCTGAGAAAACACCCCAACATTGTTTAAACTACATTCAGTAGATACAGAGAAAAAAACTAGAGTATCTTGATTACTGTCAGCTCATGATTCAAGGTCATTTGGATAAAGCATTGTGTCTTTAGCGTCTTGGGTCTTTCTACTTAACCTTGAGCTGTGACACAGCTTAAGGATAAGTACAAAGGTCCTTCTCTCGTCTCATAAAGAGTTTTTTTTTCCTTTTTTTTTTTTTATGGTCCGAGCAGTTTGATCATATTTAACCCCTCAAATAATTAAAGAGGAAAGAGGAACATTTCTTTGTTCTAATTTTAACATGACGACTTGTGAGGCATTCTGAAGTGATTAAAAAAGTTCATGATCTTTAAATTGTCTTGGCATTTATGACAGGTCAGACTGTGCAGTTCTTAACCAAGCCAAAGCACTTTCTAACTGTGAGTTATTCGATACTTTTAGATATTCATAACCGTAATGATTCCTGAAGTGTTTTTTATTATTAATGTAGAGTGGGGCTGCTGGACACTCCATCCATACAATTATTCCGTCATCCACTCATTGGTTTTCTTCCAAACCCTTTATATTTATGCAGATGGATATTGTTTTATTTACAAGTCAGTAAAGTGCAGTCACATCCTGACAAAGCAGCAGTGTCAGACTACACTCACATCCCTCAGAAATATGCACACATATTTATAACACCCCCATAGCCATGATGCCAGCATCCATCTACACTTATCCGCAGCCCCCTCCTTCATTAGCCAATGGCACCTTTAGCTTATGGTCCGAGCTGCGGCAGTGTCTGTAGTGTAATGAAATTTACGAAGAAGAGCCACTTGGTATGCCAGCGATGCGGCAGCAGGTCCCCACGCTCAGTGAAAACCACACGCTCGCTTTTATAGATTGCATAATGGCTTGCATGAAAATGGTTTCACACTAACATAAATCAAATGTCAAAATACAACCGGAGCAAGACAATTCCCGTGGTGCGCACATGGACACACACACACACACACACACACATGCAGAAACACACACAGACACAGACACAGACACACACACACACACATGCAGAAACACACACAGACACACCAGAAACACATGCTCAGAGGAGTCAGCCATCCAGAGATCTCACAGTCCTGCTTATGCAGATACATGTAGTGCTTGATAGCATACATAATAATTTATTAAGAAATGTTAAATATTCATCAATATTAAATTAATCATTTATAGCAGATCTTTAAATTAAAGGGTGTCCTTGAAGTTTGAGATGTGAGGAGTGTCTTTAGCAAAGAGATAATCCCCTGTGGACATTTTAAATGTCGGATGTAGAACAGTGAAAAGGCGATTGTTTAATGACTCTTACACTTTGATATTGCCACTCATGGGAGAGAAAAAATAAAACACTAACAAATGCTTCTGTAAAATTCATCAAACATTAGTGCCGAAATTAATGTTATACCCAAGTCTAGGACGTGGGGTCAGTAAACTGTGAAATGTTTTTTTCTGTTCATCAATAAGTTCTACCGGGGAAAAGAAAGCCAAATGTTGATAATGCCTTCTTAAGCCTTGTCATCACATATTGATGATTTGTGGCACAACTTTTGCATCTTATTTAGATACACAGGTTTTGTCTCATACAGAAGCCCATGGCGGCTTCTATTTTCCTCCGATCTTACACGTCGTTTACTTTCAAAAGGTTTGTTGGTTGAATTTAGGACCAAAAAAAAAAAAAACACTCACAGCAAATGTGGTTGATTGGCTTTTTGATTTGCTCCTGGTGGCCCTTGTGGAAACAAGGATACTTTATATGTTAACTGTTTGTGCCTTATACATGGTCTGTAGTATTCATTAATGTAAAACCTCCTTTTGATTATTTTTACCTGGCTCACTGTAAAACTTATCTGGGAATGAAACTTGGCGAGGGTCCTTTGTAGTTGGCTCATTCATTTCCCCCGACCGCCACTTCAAGTGTTTTTTTATTGTTTTTTTTTCAAGTTTTTCTGTGGTGTTAAAAGGAGCAGCAGCTTCTTTAAATGTCTAATTGTACTGCAGTAAGTTAAAAGCCTGATGCCAGCACCTATAGACACTATAAAACAAAGGCTTTGAAAAAAGTATCGGTATTTGACATCTTGGGAAATAGAATATGCAGCAACTGTTCAATGCTATGCTGCTCTCATGTTATACCACAAAAACTGAAGCCCTTTATTTTCGAAGCAGAAATTACACTGATCTCAATAGTATGTGCTTTACTGAGATTACTAAGTCGCATAAGAAATGAAAATCATAAGACCCATTTATACAGTCTTGATCAATACCATTATCACTGTACCAAATTAACCACAGCTTGAAAGAATTAAGTCATCACACTTGATACATCGGTGGCTATGAAGGCAGAAGAGGGGAAGGACGAGGCTCCTTGCCAGGGCACACCGGCTGGTGAGACTGCATGGGACACGCTGTTCCACATCAGCTCAGTGCCAAGCACACCTGTGCCCACATAGGCACCGCACTCTCCAGGGCACGCCGAGGTCACCTGGGTGCTCTGCCAGCCACACCTGTCCTTCTCCTCACCCTCACATAGGCCCTCATGGAACCCACCCCCACCTCCCAGATGGAGCAACATACTGTACAGGATACATGCGTGATCTGCCGGTTTGGGAAGCACACTTGAGGCAGAGAACACACAAAGTCAGGGTGAAAAAAAATATATACTGTATATACCTCTACTCTTTCTGCTTCCTCTACATATACAGTATTCTCTTTTGTACAGTTCCCATTATCAGTTCAGCCGAGGCTCTCGGGCAGAAAAGGAGGGAGTCAGGTCACCCTATCAGTATAAGTATAAGGCAAGGTTCAGCAAGGGGGTTAGACAAAAAAGGCGGCTTATAACAGATTATGCTGCCATGATAGCAAATAATCATGAGCTAATTCATTGTGTGGCCCTCTCTCATCGCTCCTTAAGCCTCCCTATTAGGGGGCTTATATCTATATTTGCAGCTGATCAGGGTTCTTCTCCTCTTTTGAATTTAAAGAGTTGAGACGGCGCACTGATGTCAGATGTGTCCCTCATTTCTCCTCCATTTATAATAGTGAAGTCATTGTAAAAGAATAAAGGCAGATAACTGTGTGCTTTAAGGATTGATTTTAATGTATTTTTTTCTTCTGAAAAGGCATACAAATCTGGGTATTTCATCTAGATGTGACTGTATTGATAAGTCCTCAGATAAAAGGCTTAATGCATCCCTTCCTGTCAGCCTTGGTGACGTTATTTTGATTTTAGGATCATCATAGGCAGAAGGCAAAATATACTCAAAATATTCAAAATAAGACTAAAGGATAAATATGCATCTTTTACAAACCTCAACACTCAATATGTGTCTAGCACTAATTACTTCTTTTATCATTTCAGTGACAATTTTGAATTGTATGCCTGGGCTTTTATTTTATTATAGCCATCCATGAATGGATCATACCAGCAGGAAAACCCTCAGCTATGGAGCGCAGGCTTCACCATAAATCAGGCTTAATTCCCTAGAAAGAAGAATGCAGGAGGACACTGCACCCAGCACTAAAATAGTATCACCCTGGGCTACTTCTGATTGAATGTTTTATCACAGACAATCCTGAGTGGCGGAAAAAAAGAAACTAATTCATTCATCCTGCTCAAGTAAAGAACTGTAACAACCATGTAATTCCTCGGAGATTTGGCCGTTTCGGAGCACTTTGATTTGTCATGTTATTCATGTCTTTTCATCCTTCTTTCCTCCTGCACTTGGCTCCACGGTGCGTTGGGTATCGTGTGCTGTAATTCAGCTTTTTATAACCTCCCCCTCGCTCATTCAACTATTGAGTATCTGCCACCGTAGTACCAGGGCCACACGAGTTCATCACTCCGCCTCAGTAAAAGGATACAATAAGTATGTGTCCTGAGCAGCTTAGGAAGGGCATGGATATCCATCAGCAGTGCATATGATGGATCACGGTGGTGTCTTGGATGAATAGACATGCAACAAAAAAAATAAAGTGAGGCCCAAACGGGCAGGAATATACATTACATCCATTTAATCATAAGCGCATGTTAGGAAGGCAAGCAGGCCTTGCTTTCTCTTTTCCTGCCTTCAAAAGCTTTGCGTGGATTGATTATGTACGGAGAGGCGGCGAGCATAGCTGCAAAACACCTGCCAAGAATAGGAGGCAGTAAGCTTTTTCACTGATACACAAAAAAGCATGTGGGAACCAATGAGAAAAGAAATAATGGATGAGTGCTTAGATACGCAAATAAACAGACCTGGCAATCAGCTGATTAAAATCTACTCGGAAAAAAAAAACACGCGCTTGTTGTGCTTTCACACATGGACAAAAATCCTGAATGTTTCCTTAATTTTTCAGGGTGAACTGTATGTGTGAATGCAGAGGCGAAGGTTTCCCCCCCCCCAACTTTACCCAGATTTTTTATAAGTAAGTCGGGGTGATAGGAGGTGTGATCTGCATGTATAGAAACTGCTTTATTATGTCATTGTTTGTTGGTACGTAGCTACTCCTTTTTTGATAAGGGGAATACGTTGAAGTATGCATAGCATTTATATAAAGGCAAATGGCGTGGGACTCTGTTGCTTTGTCCTCCATTTACGCTTTTTTCAAATATCATATCCTGCCTTCTTAGAATCGCCGACCACCACCTCCTGTCTCACACTGTGAAACAAACTCAGGAAGATTTCAGGGGCAGCCTGTCTCAACATATCTAGACATTTTAAGAGTGTATATGTAAAAATGGAGCTTGTGGTTTTGTACAGTAGGTGTGAACCCTTAGCACAAAACCTTGACAAAGTGGCAGTTAGTTCATTCACACAGGGCAAAAGTTCAACAGAAAACTGAGGTGAAATGTCACGGGGTATCACAGTTTTCACAGCTGTGACGTTGAGGATTCCCGATTACTATCCTTTAAAAGGAAACAGGTCATTAGGAAGGAATAGCAAAACATGGAAAACTGATAAGGTATTCGCTGGGTTTAAAATCTCATCATCCTTTCTGAGCACGCACAGTCTTGACGCCCCAGGCCTTATTTAACCTCAGAGTTAAAACACTCACACCTTTTACATCCACATGAAACTGGGCCATTAAGGTCATCCTGGATAAATGTATTCATGCAGTGTGATCTGCATGGAAGAAGAAAAAAAAGAAAAAGAGCCATAAGACAGGCCTGCTGGTGCAGCCGTCTCCATACCGATGACGTGATTGATGATGATTAGAGATCTTGTATTAAATCGATTTTACAGGACGTGTCATCTGCATTTCATTTACACGACGCTTTCAGTACTAAAATGTAAACATGTCTCATGTCCTTATATCAAAGACCGCTATTCCTCATGTCAAGCATTTTACACTACAGGGTGTATTTGTACCAAACAGACAGCTTTCTTTTTAAGACGTGATTTTAAAAGGACTTAACAAAACAACAGCATGAAAAAGAGAAAACAAGGCAACAGACAGAAGAGCAACCAGGGAGCAACTTTGAAACACTTGAAAGGACACATTCGATAAAGGGAAGCACGACTCGTTTTATGTTTCCTTCATGAGAGAATGAAGACATGGGGGGCAGTCCGTTTTTTTTTCCTATACACATAGAAAGGTTGAACTGCTCTTTCATGCAGATTCAAAGACACTCACAGCTTATGAATACAGATAGGAAACATGCATATCAAAACCATACACTCATGTTGTTGTTGTTGTTTAACTGGAACGTCGCCTCTTGAATCTCTTTTACGTGCCCTATACAGATGGGAGAAATGTTTTTGCAGCTCAGAGTCTAGATGTGTTTTATGAAACCTAATGATACACACAACATGTTTAAACTTATTTTAAGACCAGATCATAGCAGGCTTCTTTACTAAATGTGGTATGGGCATTTGAACTGGTATGGTGGTGGACTTTTCTGACAGTTGGACAAGAGAGCCCCTCTCACCTCTGTGTCATCTGGGAAGTCCTGGGGTTAGGCTGAGGGAAGAGAGAAGGCTGAAGGCAGGGCTGGATGAAAAACGAGGGTGTCACAGCATTGTTGCAAGGTTAGCACACCCGCTAATGGAGCTATGCTGGGGCAGGGCGCCCTGAGGATCGACCCCGCCAAGGGGGGCATGTACAAGCCCAAGATAAACTACTGTAGGGGGCATGGCACTGCCCCAAGCCCCTCTACTGCCCGCTAAGCACTCACACAGACACACACAAACCAGAAGTGTTGGCTAGAGATGCACTCTCCACATTTATAGCTGACCATCAGATGCAATACAGAGAGATCCCCTCTGCTGCTCATAAAGCATTGTGTTTGACGCAGCACTATTCCATATGTATAAAAAGCTGAGTAACACTGTAACTTTACTCTGAAAGGTCAGGGTTAGAATGGATCACGGCCACTTGTATTAAACAACTTAACCTACCATTGTGCTCAACATTCAAAAACATAGTCATCTATTGGCTCACTTCTTTCACATTGAAGACAGTCAAATTATTTTGATTCTATGCTGCGATAACCACTATCCAACCCAAACAGACGTCTTCCCACAAAAGTAAACCTCTCACGTAAAAGTGGAAAAGAAAATTGAATGAGCAGATCCTGAGCCGCGTGAAGGGACCACTCTGTGGTTCATGTTTCAGGGTAATCTGCCGAGCTGAGCTGCTTTCCAGACTGTTCATGTAGGCTACACGGAAACATGCTTGTCTTCTGCCTTTTCAGCGGCATAAATGAATTTAACTCAGCCAGGTAAAGTGTGATTATCCTAAGAGCTCAGAGGGCACGGCAGACAGCCAGGAGAAAAATGAGAGAAAGTTAAGAATGAGACATATGGCTGACAGGCTCCTGCTGTGCAGGGCTGCACTGCTGAGCGGTCAGAGGTGGGGAGTTTTAGACAGAGGGGACATGAAGAATGACATGCCTTGGAAGATATCTTGCTCACAAGGGACTGGGAGTTGACAAAGAAGGCTCTGTTTGGCAGAGTGGCAGCCATATTAATGACCAGTTCATCACTGTTTGTCAGGGGAGGGGAAAAAGGGAAAGACGGGAAGAAGAGAAAAAGGTTTCCCGGCAGGCCTTAAAGGAGACTGACTTCCTGCCAGGATAGGAGAGGAATGCTGACATCTTCCTGTTGGCTGCTCACATGCGCTTTTGATTGGTCAACAGGGAATAAAGACATGTCAGTAAGCCATGCTTTGATTGGACAGAAGGAATGTGGTAAGGTCAATGTTGGGTCCAGTCAATGTCAGGTCCAAGGTGAAGGTTTAGATGAGAGAGTAGGACCCTTGAAAGGAGAAAGGGAAGGAAGAAGGGCGGCTGAGAGGAGAAAAATGTTAATGGTTTTAAGGGGAAATTTGTGTTTATGTGTGCTGACTTTACATAAGTGAATGAGCTGGTTAAAACACCAATGCGCACCTCTTCATATATGGTTAGAGATCTCACCCAGCAGCCTCTTGAATCCACTAATGTGTTCAAAACTTTTTAGTCAAAACCTATGAAAAAGAAAAAAACTAAAATCCCAAAGCTTTTGGAGGGATCCCTACTGAGCTTTGATATAACTGCAGCTAATCAAAAACGTGTTGTGTAATTCTTAATTGTGTGTGTATGTGTTCTTGTGTGTGGTGGTCTGTGCCTGTGTGATCTCTCTGGGTCTGTCAGTGTGAGATGGGAGGTGTAATAGGGTGGTTTTACGCAGGCTTGAGCCCACCTAGAATCCAGCAGAGAAAGGCCTGTCCAACAAGCCTCACCAAAGCCTCCGTCGCTGATCTAACAAAGCCCCTCTTATTCGGGGCAGCAGACAGAGGCCCACAGGGAGAAAACCTCAAAGACTTTAACAACACCTCAAACCCCAGTCTTCACGACGGCTCCTTTATTTCATTATGGAGCTCAAACGGGGGCTCTGTGGGTGCCAGTGTGGGCATGCCCGTATTAAAGAGAAAATAAGCCTCTGCCCACACATTATCGCTCACATGGCACCGACACCCACAGGCATTATTGCATGGAATTTTCCAGCACCAGCATCTCATCACCCGTTGCAATATGTTTCCACGTGTGGTGGCAATTAGAAAGCCCAAACAGAGAAGTGGTAACAGAAGCCACAGAGGCTCCTGAGTACAGAGGCCACCATGTATCTGCGATCAGGGCAGATATACCTTCCAGGAACAGTGTCTGACAACACGTTTCATACGGTAGTTTCGATAAAGTAAACTAACAGTACTTATTGGTCAGGCAAAACATTGTTTAAAAATCAGGCCAATTAGTTAAGAATAGGTCAAATGTTTATGAGAAAAGCGTATCCCAATTTCTAAGAATCCAAGGTCTCATTGTCATATTGCTCTCTTTAATCAAACTACGACGCCTATTTAACACCATAAATATCAAAGAAAACATCCCAAGACTGAAGAGGCTGGAACTAGTAAAAAATGGACATCATTGCTTCAAAATTTAGCTAGTAAACACATATTTGCGACTTATTCAGTCTGAAGTTATCTAAAACATCTATCTATCTATCTATCTATCTATCTATCTATCTATCTATCTATCTATCTATCTATCTATCTATCTATCTATCTATCTATCTATCTATCTATCTATCTATCTATCTATCTATCTATCTATCTATCTATCTATCTATCTATCTATCTATCTATCTATCTATATATATATATATATCATCATTCAACTCTTTCTGCTTCTTTCACTTTCTTACTAATCGAGAAATTACTGAAAATAAAGGAAAATGATAAATCCTTCTAAATTAATCAAAATAAAATTTGATTTGATCCAGAGAGTTTTTACCATTTACAGAAATATAAAACAGTCACAATAATGTTGTTCATTGTAGCTGCACATAAATGAGTTGGAAATACACACTATCGGCTCTAACTGGCCTCCCGACATAACACTGAAGATGTTCGTGTTGGACCATTGGTACTCAAGAAAAGCTTCTAAATAGAAACCAGCATTTCTACATTCATCCTCCTCGTCTGATGTTCTCGTCTGCTTCTCTCTTATTCTCTTTATTTAGAACATTTTACAAGTGTTTTGTTGGCGCTCTAAAAGGGCTCCTGGAAGGGGTTCCTCCTTGTTCAGTATATCCACAGAAACATATTCATCTATTCAAGCCAACAGTCATTTAGATGACCTTGATAAAAACAAACAAAAAAAAAAGGGCGCAAATTTGTATACAAGCAACACACGCAGAAATATTTTCCGGCAACTTCTAACAAGATTGCATAAGACGAACACCCACGGAACCACAAGAGGACACATTGTACTTCCACTTTCTTCAAAGCGTCGCTTTTCCGATAATCATTCCACCCACCTGATAACTCATGTGCAACCAATACTGAAAATGGACAGCAATCTATCATCAGCATACAGATTGAGCTGACAGCACTGCACTCCTACTGCTCTGTGAAAAGTGCACAGGTTCAGTCACTCTGTACTTGATACACCCTGCAAACTCTGATCCCTTCATACACTGATGGCATTGTGGCGTTTAATCATAGTGAGACATTAAATAAACCCAGGTTACATGCAGCAGTATAATATAATGACGGTTCAGAGGCCTGAGGAGAATCTTATTGTGAAGTTTACAACAGGCCAGAGTGTGGAAGAGGGGTGGGTGAGAGAGGTAAAGTACATTGAGCTGAAGATGGCAAAAAGGCTATCTGGTGTTATGGTTTTGAGGGACAGTGGCAGAGTGCTTTGGGGACAGTGGGGTTAATAGTCCAGGGAAGACAGGCCTGGCACCAGCATGTTATAATAATACACTTGGCAGCTAGAATGGTGTCAACCCCTTAATTCCCCCTGGGAGAGAAGGACACAGCCTAATCTGTATTCAGTCCTGACATTGTCCACATCTGATATGGAACATTAGCCCCTAACTCTCTCTATAGACTAGTGTCCTTCGGTTTATATTACTTTATGTTAATAGAGAGAGAAAAGTCCATGTGCTGTCGTTTGTCATTGTTAGCAGGGGTGCTCCCTGAGCCTACTTGAAATGCATTTGTTTAGAAGAGAAAAAAAAAAAGAAGGGGGGGGGGGGGGTACCTGGACGCCTCTCCATTTTATTGATCTTTGATCCAACTAAGGGCTGTCCATGCCCCTTTCTTCTCCCGTCCTGTGTTCTGCACTCTCTGCTCGACATCTCAGTATTTTTCATTCATCTACTGTACAAAGTCAGCTGTGGGCAATGCATTAGTTAGGTGTTGGCCAGGTGAACAGGCAATTCCTCCTTGATTACCGATAGGTTTATGCAAAAATAGTAGACATCCAAATAGACAAATAGTTTTATAGTCACATTGGAAATTTTGTCATTTAAGTTTCCGTTAACTTTATTAGTTGGCTGTATTTGTTGTTGTGGTTAGACTTTGGTATTTTATCAAATTAAACAACTCCATGCACAAACGATATAACATGAACACAAGTAACATAGAAACTTATTTTTGAGGACATTCATTTTATTTTTTTTAGCGGCAGGTCTTCAGCAGTCAAGTGTCCAGTCCTTGTGAGTATTCAGAGCTTTCTTGTGCCTTTCTTAACAAAACAGTACACAAATTAAAGCTTTACCTTTTCAGTGGTGTTCAAGTAGAAGGGATTATCTTTTCCGGATATAATGTAAAGCTCATTTCATCAACAATTGCATCAGTATGCTAACAACTAATGATATGTGAAGCATTTCACTCAGTAACCGGTGACCAATTGAAATTGACATTTTCTACTCAGGATCACAAGGGGATGTGGTTGTCCATGGCCACAAAATCTTGATGCAGGCTCAAACACACAAAACTGTTTTCAAACTAGGTTTCCTGTTTCTATGAATGCTTAGTTTCATTCAGACGATCATGCTAATTATGATTCTATATAATATCTGTATTTTTGCAGTTTTAAGCCACTCCTCAGCGTTATCATCCTAAATATAACACTGTACTGTGAATCAATTATGTGAATGAAGGAATCAATGAGAAAACTTGTGTAAAAAACGAGATTACAGAATATGAGATCTTTCGCTGCTGATGGCATATGGAGAATCTCCTTTATGAGTCTTAATAAGTTTACATAGACAATTATTTACAGTGGAAAGGAAAAGCACACCAACATGAATAAATATGTTCAGAGCAGTTGCTCTACAAGAGATGAGCCACAGATACATTGCTGCTTAACACAGTCCTATTTGAATAAAATGAAATGAGGGAGCGTCTGGCGGAGCTGGCGGAGGGAATGTTGTTTAAATCTGACAATATTCTCCGACTTCTGTTGGAATTAATTCAGCTAATTGTCTTCAGCCCAATTAGAGTCTATTCCCCTCTGCAGTCTGGTGAAACAGTGCCGAGCTAATTGGATTAAATCTTTATCATTTCCTGGGAAACACGGAGAGAAGGGGGAATATGAAGCAACGCCACTGCCTTTTTTAATTAAATCTAACCTAATGACTGTGCTTTTAATAACATCCAACTTTTTCATGCCTCTATGCTGTAAATACAGCGGGAAATTTCCAAAGTAGGGACTTTTACATGACCAATTTATTGACTGCGAGACCCTCTCGACAGTGATGCGTATATTAGATTAGCAGAGAACGCCTACAGGTTCTTTTCCTTCACACTGATCATTGTGTGAGCCACTTGTAAGGCAAGAGAAGGCCTCATTGTAAACCTCTGAGTGCACAGGACAGTAAAAAGCATGTCCCTGTGTACCTATCAGCCCTGCTCATCCTCTTAAATGCCAATAATAATTAATGGTATTACAGAAGGATACTTCTGAGCCTCTTAAACTCTGCTTTATTAGCGGCCTTTAGGCCAAGTGGGGCTGGCTCTGTGGACAACCCCTCACCAAAGCAAGCCTTGGCAAAAAAAAAAAAAAAGATTTAGAAAAAGTTTCTGATGGAACAAATTGCATCAGAAATTGTGTTTATTGCACAAAATGATTTAAAGAAATCTACCTGTTTCAGTGTATATCTACACTTCAAACACAAACGAGTGCAAAATAATCTGAATTCTTACCAAAACTGCTGCAGAACTTTGTAGTTTAAAAGGTCACACATATTACAAAATACCCTTTACCATGTTTTTTTTTTTGTTTTCTGTGTCCCCAGCTTGTCTACAAACCCCCCCAATTATGAGCCTGCTCCACTCTTCAGAAAATGTATGCTTTGGTGACATCTCAAAGGACAGTAAGCCTTACTCCTAGCTGGGTGACACCCAAGCCCTTCTATAGGGGAGAGGTCAAACACAGCTCACTTGCATTTAAAGCTACAGGCACAAAAACGTACTGTTCTGAGCGGGGCTGAAATAGACTATAGGATCAAAGTTATGATCAAAGACAGGATCAGAGTGGAACTCTGGAGAGAAACTTCAGAGACATGGTTTGGGGACCTCTGAGACTTATTCAAACTTACTAAAAAGGAGGAGAACATGTGACCTTTAACTGTCTACACACTGCACATCTGTAGTCAGAATGAAGAGCTTATCAAAAAAGAAGAATCTCAGTTAAAACTGGAAAGATGTTCACAAATGCATACTTGGAAAAGGGACCTTAAATGAATTGTTGTGGTTTCGTTGTATGGACCCCAGGGATAATTAATGGGGATCATACTTCAATAAATAGACATTTAACAAATTGATTAATATTGCGTTGTAGGTACACAGTCAGGTAGCTCAAGCCAGTTACTTCAAGGAGGAGTCTTTCTGCATGGCAGGAATGCAGCAAAGTGAGGGTGAGCTGCTAAACAAAGGGAGCATTACTATGGTGATCCTTGAAAATAAAAATACTACAACAGCAGGATTTTGAGGTGCTGTGAACGCCTCCTGGTCAAAATGTAAACAGAGCCCTCTGCATGCAGCTCCTCCCATCCTGCCAAAGGTAAAACTGGTCTAACAATGCTGCAAAAAAGCAGAATTTATTGGTCTTCATTTTAACCAAACAACTTGGAAACGATCTGTATTTCACCCCATTTCTAAGTGACAAAGCGTGGTGCTGCAGAACTTGCCACATAGGTCCAGTGTAGAAGTTACTGTAGGGGAATATACTATGCTGCAGTCATATGCACTCTGCACTGTCAATATGTACAGTGCAATGCATCCACTTAACCTCGGTACATAACAACCACATGTGCAACAGTCTTCTGACCACTCAGCTTCTCTACTTCAGATTGAAGAGCCACTCTATTGATTCAAACAAACCCGACCACCTTTCCCCTCTTTTAAAGAAGCACAGTCGTGTGTCCAGAGCCGCTGTGCTCCAAGAATCATCTCCTTATAGTCTCAGTGGGAGAGAAAGGGCAGAGCATCTGGAAAAACAAACACAAACCAGTGAGAGGAAGCCGGGGATGATATAGAACCAGGAGGGAGGAGTGCAGATCACTGCCATCAGAGTGGATTGGACCGAGGGGCAACAGGGAGCAAGGGGGGAATGGTCTGAGTTATACTGCATGACTCATGAAAATATAATGACCAGGGGAGAACAGACATCCAGTTACTACACATAAAAACACATGAGGCTATGTGTAGGCATACAAAGAGTACACACACTAGACGATTTCACATACAGCATCAAGAGTATCTGTCACAGTCAATTTATATAAATAATAGCAATTTAACTACATTTTGTACATGATTTTAAAATGGTAATTATTGTGATGTGCAAACATGAATGTTATTTTGTGTTTTTGTCATTTATCTGATTGTGGTTTTTTTGTAAGATGGTACACACACAAAAAAAAAGTCTAAAAAACGTTATTCTTCAATTTGTGACTTTAAAATGCCCTATTAAAGAAAAAGATGCTATTTTTTATGTTCATTAATGGACAGGAAGTTTTAAAAGGTGTTTATGGCAGATACAGAACTGACAGTCAACCTTGTTTATCAAGAACTATAGTTAAAAGCTAGAACGTCCTTAATACAAAATCAAAACTCACACAACAAGAGCATGCCCTGTCACACTGGGGTTTACCACGACTAAAGTTACCTGGACTGAGCACAAGAGTGGAGTTCTGCCTTTTTCTGGACTCGGTGACAGCAGATGGCAGAGCCTGTGAGTCAGACATGAAGAGAGAAAAAAAGCAAAAGCTTTAGTCACTCAGGAGCAAAGGACAGTCATGTTTGATGATGTCATTTTAGTGGGACATATCTAAACCATGTCATTTCATGCTTGCCTACACACACACACACTTCACTGCAGACACGTCCCATGTTGACACTCTGAAGGCGATTTCAAGGATCTGTTTTGAAGCTGGGAAAATACCTCAAACATTTATTGAAACAAAGGAAAATGGATGTCTGAATCTGAGTGCACAAATGACACTGCACAGCGCACAAAGCAGGGGGGAAGCGATCAATGCAGATCATAAACAGAATACAATAAAGTAATCCATTGCCATTACCAGCAAATGGACATTGTATTGAAAGCCTTTGCAGACTGAGAGAAGCATTGCTACAGTTTGCCAAGCGACTTGCATGAATGCATAAAGAAGAATTATTCTATAAAGTCTGCCAAATGTGAAGAAAAGCCAGCATGGACACCCTTTTCAAGCAAACACATTCACAGATATTCTCACAAAGGCCTTCATTTGGAGCAATGCTTTAAAATATAAACAAATAATCACCCTGTAACTACATAATCCACACACAGCGCATCGGGCAGCATACACACACAAACCCCTCGCATGCGTCTGTGAAACCCGAGTCCTTCTCTGACACACTCCCAACATCTGGATCTGTTAAGAAAATTAACTGCCTGACTATTCCACTGTCATTTAACCTGCGAGCAAATGAACCACGCGTTGAAAAGTTTTCTTGGATACCCACCGGCCTGCTTGGAAAAGTGCCTCCCTGTCGTAAATCAACAAACTCCCTCTTTGGAGCTGCAGCAGCGTCTCACTGACATGTACATGAACACGAACATGACTGCAGGACACTTTCAGAATGTGTGATGACGATGCCGGTCAGCAGATATATAAAACAATGACTTGAGTTTTAATGTGATCTTTTTACTGTAACAATTAATTAATTTATGGCGGGCACACAACAAACCTCTTACAAAGCAACACTAGACAGACAGCCCCTTTTTTAATCACAAACATTAACGATGCACAACAATAACATGTATGTTTGACTTGTATTTATATTTTCACAATGGCTACATCGAGCTCTATCAAAATCCAATTCTGTGTGCGATGTATCCAGTGTGTTTTTTTTTTTGTGGAGAAGAGTTGTCAAGTGATCGAGGCGCTTATACGTCTGATGCTGTGGACACCTGCTTAATAATTCAATAAAACAAGAGAGGAGCAGGTAATAGAGCTGAGGCCTAAAGTTACTCAATCAAAGCTTTCTGTCCCATGTCGCCACCCTTATCCGAAGGATCCGTTTGCCGCTCTCTGAGGTCAAAGGCTGTTTGTTGACCACAAACCACTTTAAATTGGTTGCTCCGTAGCCATGGCCGGGGGAAGACCACAGGGTGGTCAGCGCGAGGAACCGAGTTGCTAAGTAATCATGTTTTGCTCACACGACCACCCACGTGTAGAAGAGTGAATACACTTTTGCCTGCTGCACTGTTTGAATGAGGTCATGTGAGGGGAAAGAAGAAGTTGTGTTTCAGTGGTTAGACATCATAAAACATGGTGACATTAAAAGTTATTTTCCTTTGACATAATAGAAAGTTGAAAGACACAAAGTAACCACATGGTTCCTATCAGTTTCCTCTGACAGTTTTCATCACCAGCCCACAACATGTGAATCACACGCATGACCTTTTTTTTGTGTGGGAATGAGGTGTTATTAATGATGATTAATACATTTCAATGTAACTGTCTTTAATCAGACCACAAGGTTAATAGTGAAAGAATGAACAACTGTAAACCTGAATGAAAAAAACAAAACACAAAAAAAAACCTTGTCAGACTCTTTAAAAATCCTCGTCCAACGGATCATTTAGCAATCACAGGCCTCAACTGCTGCAGTCCGCTGTATGAAGATTTTTTAGGTTGGGCTTTAAGAAAATAACCCTGAAGATTTTGTCCTAAGCATAAAGGGATTGTATACCTACAGCGCAATATTAGTGACCCAGGATACCTGGTCATTTATTACCATTTTAAGTGAGATATTAATCCCTTACTTTTCACAACTTTTAGAGGGAACAAACTGGTGACAGGAATCAGTTTTCAGCAGCTTTGTCTGTGATGGTGACTGACAAGCTTCTCAAATATATCGGGTTCTGTGCCAATCTAAGATTAAAGCACACGCACACAGCGACACACGCAAGTTAACATGTCCACAGTGTGGATGTGAGCTGGCCATCAGCAGACTGACCCACTGGAGGATGAAGACCCTCACACAACTCTTGCCTAAAAGAGCCTCCTCCTCGCTGTCCCTCAGAGATTAATAGGGACGGTAAGCAGCAGGCATGACATGCTGCAGTTTTGAAGATGTTTTTCTTTGATAAAATGTTAACCTAATTAACAGTCAGAGCTTGCTTATGAAGCGAAAATTTAATTTTCATTCAAAAAAAAAAAAGTTTTGATGCATAATACATTTCTTAAACAAAAGAATCATAATCGGCAGGTCACACATCTGAAAAATCGGATACAAATGTATGAAATTGCATTGGTGCATATCTAATTTGAAAGTTTTACTTATGTTGTTCTATTTTTTTTTTTTTGACCGTTGAAATTTTCTCTGTCCATTCAATAAACTGTTTTTCAGAAGAGGAAGAAGAATTCTACATTCAGCATCAGGGAAGTGAGAAATGATACAATGTGCTAACAGTGAGATACACGTTTACACAGGACTCTAAAGATTTTATTACCCCAGCCTGTTTGTCAATAAACCTACACTAATGTTTCAGAGGTATTTGCATTTATCAAACCATGTCTTTTGTAAATGTTTCTGATACTGAAGGAAAAGATAACTGAAGGGGTGAGTAATAAAGGGGAGAGAAAGCGGGACACAGTATCAGTGAAAGAGAGCGATAGAGACTGAGAGCTGGTCTGAGAAACAGAACTCTGATCAATTAGTCTAGCTGTACAATAGCCGGAAGTCTCATATTGGGGTCATGCATTCCTTATCAGCGAATGAATTTTCACATGCCAGAAAATGCTTTGTGATTAATGGATTTGAATGAATTATGGTGTAGAAGAAGAGTGTTATTTTTACCCTGTGGCAGATGGTAGCACATGCAGTTAACCTAAAAAGTGTGGAGCACACTTGAGGGCACTTTCTCAAGTCCTCCCACACATGTTGAAAGATAAAGAGGACCCTTTGGTGCACTTACAGCTTTAATTTATTGTTTGTGTTGAAATGTTACCAAACTTAAAGAATATAACAGCTACATGCTAACAAAAAGGGCCTTATAGTAAACCTCAGGAACAGAAAAATAAATTTTATGTGATGCAATAGTTGCCCCTTTGGAAACACCAAACTGTCATTGAGTTGCACAAGCAGCACTCATCCATCTCTTTCAGCTGCACATTTATTAGCAAGCAAAGTCGCAATGCTTTGTGGGACTGAGGCGATGGCGGCGGCAAACGTTCCCCATCCTCGTCCTCTTCTCTAAGCAGGTGTTATGTGGGTAAAATGGCACTGGTGGACATGCCACTCTAATTTCATTGACAGGTTTATGACCTTTTATGCGTCCCAGCTGCCGTGTTTATGACGGGCTGACTGTGCGTTCATGTTCAACAACATTAAACATGCATAAGCTGCACAGCGTGGCCCACCACATGGAACGCGACGCTCCGTCTAAGAACATCCAACATGACAAACACGGATTGGATGGGAGCTGTAAAAACAAGCAGGTATTGACACATGGATAGATGGCAGCTCAAGAGACGGAAATAATGGATAGAAAAACTGCAAATCTCAGTCATCATGTAGTCTAATTTTATAGGGGTGTTTGTCTCCCAAATGACTGTATATCCCATTAATCTTCCTTTTCCAAGGTCAGGGGAGGGGAGGTGTTTGGACCTACAGCACTGACGGCGTCAAACTCAAAGACCCAACAGCATTTTGGGTAATTAATAATACCTCTGAGAATTCCCTGCAGAAATATAGGGGATATACTTGTTCCTAGAGTCCAGTAGAATAGCCCTCAGAAATATGCAAAGAAGGGAAGGAAAGGACACAGCCGATGATTAATGCTCTATTGTTGTTCCGACATTATTTGGCAAGAGTTGCTGTTCTTATCGAGCTTGTAGGCCTCTGTCTTCACCAGAGCTCTCTGACCCTCTCAGTCCTAAATCTTTTTAACTTTCACCACTGAGAACCACAAACAACTAACCATTTACAAATGTGCTGGTTCATTACAGTGGATTTTTTTTTTTTAATTTCGTAAGTATGTGCAGCCTGATCAAATAAAAAATATGAATTATTTATTTTCACTTTAAGGAAAAAGATTCATGAATCGATGAATCGAAACATAAAAGGATCTGAGAGGTTATGTGGTAGCTAGCTTAACGGAAATCAGGGCTGGGCTCATTGTGTTTTTGTACTTGTTATATGATATGGACTTAATAGCATCTTCTTATCTGTTGTATAATGTGGTTTTATAATACCAAACGTGGAATTTACCAAACTAAAAAATGAGCTTTAAAAGGGCTTTACACAAAATCAGTTTCAACTGCTCAGATACCAAGCAATTGGAGTTGTAGTGGATGAAAACCTCGACCTATTGCATTAACCATCTGTAAAGTACTGTACTTTGTCAATATACTAGAAGAAGGCATATCGTGGCGGGAGCAATTTGAAAGTGAAAATAAGGGTATGATAGTGACACAAACAGAGGAAATTACAAGAGAAGGAAAAATAACAAGAGGAGAAAAAAAAAGCCAGTAACCCTCTCCTGTGATTTGTCAGCGGCATACCCTCGAGCCAGGAGGAGGCATCAGTATCCCAGCACTAACAAAACATGTCAGGATCATTATCAGGTTAAAGATATGATTAGAGCAGCATCATGCTATGCCCTGCACTCTTCACTCATAAGGAATGCTTTTTGTCTGCCTTTCTACTCGCCTTGTTTTCTTTTTCTCTTAAATGGTGAATATGATTTCGTTGTCTGGAGAGGTGCCAGGAAATAAACTGTTTAGAGTCACAGCCATGCCTGAGCGAGCGCGCCGTGGCCCAGGTCCTGCCGAGGGACAGGGGACAGCACGATGCTCCATTTAACACTGCAGCCATGCACACTCTGTGTACTTTAGCTAAGCTGGACGGCCATGGTATAGGTGGTGTTGGGAGATATTTTTTGAAGGGGGGGTATTTTGTAAACAAGTGTGGTGACAACATGGGTAATTAAATTGATTGCTTCCAGTTAAATCTACTCACCCTTTAATTGCCCTATTAGGAAAAAAAAAAAAAAGAGTATGTGAGCCCTGTTTGATAACCAAGAACAAATTCAGAATGAGGAGGAGGAATATCTCCTTGGAGTGATGACAGTTTTCAACATTTCAATGAAGGTTCAAGGTGTGATGGAAAAACAGAAATGACATGGCGTATATAAGCTAACTTAGTGTTTGTCTTTCTATAGTTCAACATGTTTAACACAGCACCTGTGAGTGTAAAATCCCCAACTTCTTTTTGAGTCATTCTTATTTATTTTCTTTTACCACAGGGTCTGCGTCAGCCGCAACTCTTGCCTCCTTCAACCATTGGCTAGCTAATCTCCCCATCACTACCAAATTCACACCAAGTAATCTAAGGACAGCTAATAGTAAGCTGGGGCTTCCACCTGTTTGGCCAAATGCTGTTTAAAAATGGCCAATTTATCCAGAGACTTCTCTGATAGGTCCAATTTTTGCGAGACGAATGTGAGATGCATTGCACATGTATGTACGATATATATATATTTTTAATCCAGTTAAAGGCATTCTTTCATACCACAAGGTTGTAGTACGCTTTATTTTATCCAATGCAAATCCAAGGCCAAGAGAACTGATCGAGGAGTGTTGAGGCGTTGCCTTTTTTGTTAGAGTTGCAGGTACCTTTGAGTCTGTGGATCCCTTGAGCAAAGTAACAGTAATTGAAAGTAGCAGAACTACCAGACTGATATTGTGTTTCTGCCCTGGCACAGTCTCTTTCAAGAGAAAATTCTCTCCCTGTGTTCTTGTTCATTTTTCTCTGTTCGGTCGCCTGCTACAGCTGCACTGGTTTCTTGAGGAAAAATGTAGAGAAAATAATGAAAAGGATACTCTGATCAATCATGGAATGTGTCGAGCAGTTATCCTAAATCATCATCTGTTCATAAAAAGAGAAATGGAGCCAAATCGAAAATGTATTGAAGGCTGTGTTCCACAAATCACTCAAGGGAACAGAAAATCAATGTTTTCATACAGAACCTCACTTTTTCTTCTAATTGTGAGAATTTTAATGGGTTCTACTTTTAAACGAATAACGTAGAAAAAACAATGTTTGTCCCTATACTTTTATTGAATCCAGAGTGTTTTTTTTCTTTTTTTGCAGATAAACTTAAATAGCAGCAGCATTACATTATGATGATGAGAATGAATCCAAATGTAGTGGAACATGTTGCATTTTAATAAGCACACAGTCATAAACAGTGGCGGTCTCAAGAAATTTTATGATTAAATTTCATCTGCTTAATCGCTGTTGCAGCGGTATTCATAACTCAACTGCGTTAGGACAGCTGGGATGCTGTTCAACTCTGTCTAGGCAGGCGGAAGGAGGACTAAATACCATTTAGTAAAGAGGGAGTCGTGGTCCTGTATCAAATTATAAAACGCACTATGGTTCTCATGTATCATGCTTATTAGGAGAAACATTTCCAGGACTGTCACTGACGGGGCAAATGGAGATGAAGACACTTGTATTGCAGGGGACTGAAAGAGTGGACAAGCAGAGGAGAGCGACCCTCAAAGCCGAAGAAAAGAGGTGGAGCAGGAGGTGGAGAAATGCTTTAAGCTGATTTATATCAAACAGTAATAAACCCGGCATCCCCCCCCCCCCCCCCCCTTCCCTCCCCCCGCCGCCTGTTTAATATGCGAATATGCAGAGCATCCTACTCCTGACAGCTCCCCATTAATAAAAGCATGGCTGGGAGCGCAGGTAGCCATAGCTCATCTATATGAAAATACATGATGATAGTTTTACACAGAGTCATCTTTTAGAATGGAGCTCATGTGCCAGAGAGGGGCTGATAGTGAGGAGTACACACAGCCATAACTCTGCTTCATTTCTGGGGTTCTGTCTGAGCTGCAGTGCAGGTGAAAGGAATCAAATCACAATGCGGCTCGTGCATGACACACTGGGAGATGAAACTCTCACGTGATTGTCAAATTGTCTGCCAAGATGGCTCCAGACCATATGGTATGATGCCATTTAACCCGACTAATTAATGAAACAATTCTCCGAAAGCACCAATGATTGATGTCTTGATAGAAGACACATTTATTTCCTAAAGTTTGTACAGTTCAACACATTCATTAAAATGACATGAAGCCCTTCAAGAGATTTAGAAATGATAGGAGTAGTTTCTTTTTACCCTGAAGAGTCACAACAATAGAAGAAGACTTCTTTCGAAGAGTTCACTTTGTCCCTGTTACAGCAGAAGTTACAGTATTTGAGATGAGGAATGATTCATAAAAATGTATAGACCGGCTCTGTTGAGCACTTTTTGCTCCCTTGGTATCGAGGCCATAGATATCAGACAAAGATACATTTCCACAAGCCCAATATTCTCATAACCCACATGTATATTACCTTTGCACGCTTTCTCCCAGCAGACGCCCCCATAAGGAGCAGAGCACATGGGACAAAAGGGGGAACACAAGGAGACTGTGGACCTGGTGTGTCCAGCCCCTGGAGGCCTGAGTAATACCCACTCTTAGTCCATGTATTTTACATGAACAATCCTCAGAGGGCACAAAGAATAGGGATCTTACACTATTTAAATACAGGATTTGGGACATCAAAGCCAGGCTGATATTGGAATAACAGAAATAATTAGGGATATGGAAGTTGCAGAAATAGCCACATTTCCATAAGATGATAATTAGTCCCAGGGCTAGCTGGGTCAGGAGAAGCTCCTGTTTGTTGAGGCTTTGTATTAGCAGGAGGCCTGTAGCTCGCGTTCCAGGTAATTACAGAAAACTGGAATACTGATTGAAAAACAGGTTTCATTTCATTTCATCTGAGCACTTTTTCTTGGATACAAAATCTAAATAAGCCATTGTTTCACTTTAAATAATGTGTTGGAGTTTTAATGCAGAGCAGGTTAACACATGTGCATTATAGGTGGTTACTGGAAAGAGCACTTCACAACAGAAAATATGATAGACTACTATTCTTAAAATCACGACAAGGGCTTGACAAACGTGCGTGCTAAAAGATTGTGTGAGCTGTGAAGCATTTGTAAGAGCCATCAAAAACCTGAAACCTCATTTAGCCTAAATCTTGAATGGAGCCGGCAGCCGCATTGCTCTCTGTGGGCTGTCATTTGCTTTGTCTCGTTTTATTTCCACTTATGGGTAAACATGGAGGGAGTAAAAATTTTATTTTTTTCCTGCTGAGAGGGATGTTAAGAGGGGCCAGAGAGTCTGTCTCTTATCTAATAACCCTGCCACAAGCCTGCCAGCACAGGAGAATCCTGGCAATGAGCAGGGAGGGAGTCACAGAGCCATTTACTATCCAAGCTTGGCTCAGTCAGGGAAATCCACACTGCTACTGGAAGAGTGATGTTGGTGGCTGCACTTCCTCAGAGGAAGCAGAGCTGATGCATCTGGCAGCATCTGGCAAACGTTTGTGTATCTTTTGATATTTGACTAAGTATAGTTTAATATCACAGCGCAGTGCTGTTAATACACAGACAGTTAAAGCCCAGAAATCTGATTCATTTTCACGTTAAACTCTCCCGGGGGACTCATTCCAGCCCAGAATCTAAAGCAAAGCCATGTTTAGCTAAAGGGGAAGAAAGGAATATAGTCTGTGATGAATATTTTTCGTGTTTTGCACAAAATACAGTACCAAAATGTTGTAATGTATGATATAAAATAAGTCTTGATTATGTTAATTATCTTTAAGAGAGATTGCATTAATTTTTTGACTGTGAAGCTTATGAGACTATGCTAACAAGACAAAAGCCAGGCATGTGAGGTACTCTATTAGCGCCTCTTTGGGCTGCATAGGAGAACTTCCCAAATCATATTTGCTGGACAAATAATACATTTTTGATGTTAGTATAATGTATCCTGAGGGTAAGAGAAGCTGCTGTGGCTCTGTTGGTAGAGTCGTCGTCTCTGAACCGGAGGGTTCGATCCTCAGCTCCTGTGAGCAACATGTATGATGTGTCCTTGAGCAAGACACTTAACCCCGAATTGCTCCCCCTGCTGTGTCAGGGGCGTATGAATGTGTACGCGGGTCGACTGCTTGGTGATTCTTTGTGCCTTTGAATTGGCAAATATTGTTACATAAAAATGTAAAAAAGTTCATCTAAATGTTTCAAAAAACACAAAAGTCACTTAATCTTAAAAAGTCAAACAAACGGCTCCAAGAATTATTGTCTCTGCGCTATGAAGCTCTATGCACAATGGTAATGGCAAACCTAGATCAGGGACAGAGAAATGTACATTGCCATCACTAGAGCCGTGCTGCTTTTTCAACCAAAAAAAAAAACAAAAACAAAAAGGACAGTTTTTATATTGCAGGACTTACTATATGTTTGTATTTCATGTGTGACTGTTTGTTTTATATTTCCATGTTAAATGGCACTGACTGTACAAAGTTGGAGCAATACTCAACTTATTCTCCTAGAGAAGTCATCAGAGCAGTTTTCAGAGCAGTAAATGAGTAGTTAATGTTTTGGCAGCTCTTGGGACAGCCCCAGCAGCCGGGGAGACAGTGGCCCCTGGTGTTTACTAAGTCTCATCTATAAAACCTCCCCAGTCTAAACACCAGTCTGCTTCCCCACATTATCATCAGAACACTTATCAAGAGCCATATATAGCCCAGGTCAGACTTGATCAACATTTTCAAAATAGCCTCTATCGTAATGTTCTACACTAATGCTGGATGGTGCATGTGTCCTCAAGCCAAACAATATGGAGCAAATTGATTTTTTTTTGGTAAATCTCAATTTTAAAAATAGCAAAATTGGACATTCTTGGGGGGGCGGGGGGGGGGGGGGGGGACATTTTTATCTAAAAACAAAGAGTGATTTATGAGTGGTGCATAGGCACCACCATTGCAAGTGAAAAGTCAAAAGTGTGTCCCATATGTTTTGATGGAAATGTTGGAATGTATAACGCTGACCCTGACCCCTTTCTTGTTACAGCACACCTGTTGCCTAACAGAGGAGGACTGGTCCATAGATCCCCAGCAGCCCTCTGGGCATTCTGGTCCTTTGTGGATGGAGGAGCACGCCAAGCGCTGGACATTTCAAACTGCTGACTAAACACAATCTTTGTTGCTGGGTGGGTGCATGTGATATCACGTCATCCCCCAGGGGCTGTGTGGGATCTAGGGCAGGCTCAAATTCTTTGTGTGCCAGAGCCAGAGCACCCTGTACACACGTCCTGGATCATCCTGCCATGTCACCTCTATTGTCCTCATGGTCTGGGCACACTACCCTTTCATTCACAAACTATGAGGTAGTGTGGAAGAACATTTCTCAGCTTGTCATGGTCCAGAGGTTTTGTAAAAAGAGAAGCATGTTTCCCCCCGAGAAACACAATTGGCCGACATGACCTTACATCCTACAGCATAATCGTCAAAACAGGCTTTGTCAGAATCAGCTTTATTGGTCAGGTATGTTTAACACACAAGGAGTTTTACTTCAGTAGACCGTACTCTCTCTGTACAATGTAGACATTAAATGTATAACAAATAACCAAACAATGTGAACAAGTAATTAAAGACTAATATGTCCGACATTCAGATTCCGCTACAGACGGTCACCCTGGTGTGTTGCTGTGCGTTTTTTTGTCCGTTTTTGTGCGTTAACTTACTTTTATGTCAAGATACATGCCGCTCTTTCACCAGAGAAGAGCTTAGGAACATAAGGCTGCAACTCTACTTATTTCGCACTTTTCTGGCGAAATCCGTGGAATTATTGGATATTTTGGTCAAAGGTGTCCTAACCTTTGTCGGCGCTGTGAGACGATGACAGAAGAGGACCGGGGGGCCGGAGTGCTTGTGCGTCTCCGCCAACGCGGACTACACACCACTCTACCTTGCCTCTTTTTCTTCAACATGAGCTATTTGTGCAACAAACTGGACGAACTTCAGCGACTGTTGGGGAGAAACAGAGACTTTTACTCATCCTGTGTTGGCTGTGCGGACTGATACGGGACTCTGCGCTGCAGCTGGCGGGGTTCCAGCCCGGAACGAGACACGCTACTTTCCAGGGGGAAAAAAAGGGTGACGAAATCTGTTTCTGTGTTAATAGTGGCTCGTGTTCTGATGTCACAGTGATCCAAAAGGTACTGTTCCCCTCGAGCTGGAATCTTTTTTCATTCATTGTAAACCTTTTTAGTCTCCCTGTGAGTTCGCTTCATTCCTTTTTCGTCAGTGTTTACATCCCACCGGAAGTCAACATGCAGGAGGCACAGCACGCTCTCGCCGACCAGATACTGTGTGTAGAGCAAAAAACAGACTCCTTAGTTATTGTCCTCTGTGATTTTAATGAAGGTAATCTCATTCAGGAGCCTCTTAAATATAGACAGTTTATTAAATGTCTGACCAGAGAGGAAAATGTTTTGGATTACTGTTACATCACAGTCAGTAATGCTTATCACGCCTTCCCCACACTCTGACCACATCGTGATCCATCTGATGCCTTCATTCAAGCAGAAATTAAATCTCTGTAAGCCTGTTGTGAGGACATCAAAGAAGTGGACCAGTAAAGCTGTGGAAGAATTAAAGGCGTGCTTAGACTGTACTGTCTGGGATGTTTTCAGGTCTGCCACAAACAGTCTGGAGGAGTACAGAGACTGTGACATCATACATCGGGTTCTGCCAAGACTTATGTATAACATCACACAATACGGTGAGTTACAACAATGATAAGTCCTGATTCACAGCTGAACTCAGATGGTTAAGGTAGGAAAAGGTTTGAAAAAGGCTAAATACACCTTCAGCAGGGCAGTGAGAGAAGCAAAGCGCCTTCAGGCCCTCCACTCCATCCTCAAACCCTGGACATTAAAACAAATCCATTTTTACTTACTTAAAGAGGTTGGGTTCTTTTTAAGGCCGGGCATACATGGTCCGATTTCAGGCTTTTTCAGTTGTGCAACTAATGACGGAATAAGGCTGAATTCTAGCTCGCATGTCATTAGTCACACTGTGAACATTGGGGCCCCCGTCACTGCCTGATCTGCTGCTCCTGACCAGATGATTTTCTGGCATGTTTGATATTTTTGTTGGGCATCTGCACACACTCGCAGAGTGAGAGCAGAGACGTCAACCGATTCCCCAACTTCCAAGGCTTTTTTTTTTTTCACCCCTCATTGCACCCATGCAAACTGTTAGACAGCCTCTAAAGCACCATGGCACTATATCAGGTACGCCTGTTTTTTGTGTCTTCCCCTACTATCAGGAAAGATATGAACATGAGAAACGTTGGCAGGAAGTAGCTGCAAACCAGGACAGGGAATATTTGTTGTGATCTATCTTAGGGCGCGTGTGTGTGTGTGTGTGTGTGTGTGTGTGTGTGTGTGAGAAAATGTTATATATGGTGTTCGTATTTGAGCTAAGGAAATGATTGGCTAAAATATGAACACTATCAAAATCCCGCTTGCTTTCTAACACACACGACGATTAAAATGACAGCTTTTACTTTGAAAGCCTTTGTGATTTAGTCATTTTTACTGCAGTTGCATGTTTATGTTTGATAACTTAGATTGTGGCAAATTGATGCTAGAATGGTAACTCGATCATCATATTTTAAAGATTTGTGATAACATCTTTAATTTTTTTAAAAGCAACATAACTTTGGCGAGCTGGGACAATCGGTACCCTGCATACCAAATCCTTAGTTTATCCCTTATTTTGTGGTTTTTGGGGGGTTGGCTAATCCAAGGAAATTAGTTGATTTAGTCTAATTCTGTGGTTATCTTGCATTTATCCTTCCAGTATTTCGTGTCCAAATCATTAAGGAGCAATTAACTTAACCTTACCATCTTCTCCCACTCCGTCTGTCCTCCTTCTGTCACATCATTGTTATCTGATCTCAGTAAAACACTGCTTTCCATTCAAAAAACTAAAAAGACCATGACTTCTCATTAGATCTTAGCGAATGACATTGAGTTCATTCAATGACGCAGAACATGGAGACCACAGTCAGTGTGCCCTATTAGTGGTGGGCAGGAATGCAATAAGTGGGCCCGTAACGTCTGGCACAGGTTTCCCCTGATGCAACCCTCAGCTCTCCAGGCGCAACAGCACTGAAATAAATCTTCAGAGAAAGAAAAAAACGGCCACATCCCAAGCAGTCAGACATATTTGCAACACTCTCCTGACACCAATCTTTTCCACATGGATGGCCTATCAGTGTCCTATTTTCCTGAATCTGTTATTTCCATAATCCGGCTGGT
Source organism: Symphodus melops (assembly GCF_947650265.1). Lineage (NCBI taxonomy): Eukaryota > Metazoa > Chordata > Actinopteri > Labriformes > Labridae > Symphodus > Symphodus melops. The sequence goes on along the minus strand of NC_136693.1, from coordinate 18,554,230 downwards.
GCCGCTGCCGAGGGTTAATAGATGAGCCTGAGTGTGTGAGATGGCAGGGCTTTGTAGCCCCTAACGAACAGTGTGCGGTCTGAAGAATGACATTTGGGCTGCTACCACGTCACTTCTTCCATTAGCAAAAACCTGTCCCAACTCCGCCGTATTGAACCATGGCTTTCGGCTATTAGCCTGATGCATGACACAGTCAATTCCAGTTACGCTTTAATAAGTGAATATTTATCTTAGCCTGCTCTCAGAGAAAAAAAGGAACAGAGAGAAAAAAAACAAGGGCAGAAATACCAGAATTGTTCTTGTGCCTCTTCTCTCAGGTATGTGTTCACCTGTGTTTTGTGCAGCTTTTTTGTTCCTTTCCATCTTTACTTGCTGGTGTTCTCATTAAAGGTTCAGAGATCTTTTTTTTAATGACTATTTGTGTCTGAAAAAGTCCATGCTGAACAGGGGAAGAATTCATTTAATACTTCATCTGGTTTGATTTTGCAAAGGATAAAGGTTATTCATAATCAGGGAAGTTACTGATATGTCTGGAAGCAAGCTTGTTGTAGCTGATCCCAAGGAGGCCTCAGGCCCATCTCAGCTCTTTACTTGTTACTACACCAATCTAAAGTTAGACTGGAGCATTTTCAATTTGGCAATCACCATTGTTGGGCTTCAAAACTGCACTTGAGTAACCACTGGGCAACTTCAGACCACATCCATGTGTTATATAGGCTATGGTTGGGAATGCAAAACTCAATATATAACTATGTAGTAATCCTATTAGTATTACTAATTGACCAGCCTCATGACGCAATTTTGCCTTGTCGCAAATATATCTCATCAGTGAGCCAAAAACTGTTCCAGAAAAATGATGTAACCTTAGCAGAAGTTTGTGAGCGAGCTGACGGGGGGGATTTTTGGAGTGCAAAATGTCCCAATCAGGATGTAAAGTAGTCCAAACAAAAATGTGTATCATTCTCAATAATCATCTGAAGATTGTAAAGGAAAAAAAAATGTGTGTGTGTGTGTGTGTGTGTAGTGGCTTGAAAGAAAAAGAGAGAGGGGTGTTGATCTGTGTGACCAAGTACAGTAACACTCTGACAGGCTATTAGTCATAAGGCTTTGGCCACTCAACCCTTATCACTATAGTAATCCATACTCTGAGATGACTCGTCCACACTTTCTCAATACATATATTACACACTGACACATTAACACATGTGTGTAATACTTAGTGAAACTATCACTCCACATAACATGACACTTGACTTATAACAAGGTCAATGGATGCCGACATGTAAAATTATAAGTGAGCGTTTCAATTGATCAGTGAAGCTATCAATCATGGCCAGTCTGAGTGTCAGACAGACAATTGTGTCGCCTTGTCATTTTTGAGACACACCCCCAGTTCAATTTCATATAGTCAATTTACTTAAAGGATTTTGGGTGAATATCAATCATATGAGCCTAAACATTATCAAGCTGCATTCTCTTTTGACAAAAACCCAAATATTCTCAAGAAACAGTGAAAGCTATTTAAAGACATTATCACAGGATGTTGTGGAACTCTCAGAGTTGCCGGGAAACTGAGAGCCAATCATTTTCTTCCTCATGGAGCCATGGGGGACTAGTTTGGAGTTAATTGCAGCGAATCCAATTTTTTAATTAAAATGAACATCATGACTATCTGACTGGATTGGGATTTGTTATTGCCATTTCTGTCTCTCCCCCCCATCTCATTTTCTCTCCCCTGCAGGACAGCTTGAAAGAGTCCTGTTGTTTTATTTTAATTGGGGCAGTGATGTAATTGGCCTACTCCATGCTGCTCTGTTCAATTTAGATCCTGGCATGTGTGTCTGGTGTATATGTCTGTGTGTAAAATAAGACACAAAGATAGACAGTGTGAAGTGTGCAGAATATACAACAATGAAACAAAAGGAAAACAAAGCCCATTTTAAACAGTGCAAACAATCCAATTGTAAAATGAATTATTGTTGGAAAGCAAAAAAAAGGATTTTTTTTAGGATAAATAACTCATAAATGTTCATCTTCTCCTCACATGGGCATCTTTACATTTCAGATGGTTTTATCTCAAGTACAAGCATTAAAAAATATATTGTATAGTGATTAATTCACTGATCTCTAAAAAAGTGACTCAGTGGAGAGAACATGTAAAGCAACAGATTTCTAAAGCCCCATTTACACAGAGCGGTTCATTTCAGTTTGTCTCAGCACGGCACACATTTTGTGGTGTTTTCATAGACTCAAGCCAAAAAAGATCTGCTTGGCTTTGGTATCTACTTTTTGGTTCCCTTTTGTTGGGGTGCCAAGAATATCGATCTGACCCTTAACGGTGGAGCGAAACACTGCAGTCCATTGATTGGTCGAAAGAGTCATCACTTTCCGTGTGACAGCATTGTTGGTTTTGTTTACTTTGTCGCGTTTTTCTCCTTTTTCAACAGCAGAATCCTGAGGTCCTCTGATCAAGACCTGCTGGCCGTACCTCCCACAAGACTGAAAACAAAAAGGTGAGGTCGTGGCAACTAAACTTTGGAACAGTCTTCCCTCTGACCTGAAATCTGTGAACTTTGTGGACACTTTTAAAAAGTAGTTGAAGACCCGTCTGTTTAAACTCGCCTTTATTTGATCGGTCTGTGTCTGATTTTATGTAATGCTGTTTTTATTGTCTTCACTTCTTTTAATCCTTTATTGTGAAGCACTCTGTGACAAATGCTCTTGAAAGGTGATATATATCATAAATGTACTTTCAAAAAGGGAGAAAAGGATATGATCTAAAATCTCAAAATCGTTGGGCAAAAATACGATTCTTTATGCTTTGGGGGTGCATGCCTTGCAGAAGTGGCAGTGATAAATATTCATGTATTTATGCCCTTCAAAATGTGGACGCATTCCAAAATTACAGGTCAAAAGAGGAGAAAGAAGCAAACTTTGAAAAGCGATAGACTCCAGTTAATCATTTCAGAGCAGCTTTCTCCCTCTCTTCTATTATAAAAAAGAGTGTAGGAAACATAATGGTGACAATGTGACATTTATCGTTCAACCTTCTCACTGACAATCCCCTGATTTGTAGATTCTGTGCAGGCAGAGATAGCATAGCTTTGAGCACTGACTCCCACTCGTCTAACACTATGGCTGTAATTAGCATATGCTTTGATTATAAAGGTCACTAACTCGGCCTAACGGAACATCAGAGTTAGTGCACCAGGGGAGGAGGCTTGTTTAAACAGTCTATTTCCATCCCTTTTTATCTGCATTCATTTCTTTAGCATGTCAGATTTCCTCATGTCGAGTCGGTGAATGTACTGTAAGACACGCTGCTAACACGGAGAGGTGTTACTCTTACAAGAATCTGTCACCTTTAAGTGCACAAGAAAGGAGGAAATTACATTTTGTGTAAAAAGGTGCAGCTCCTTGTGTTGCTGGTTTTTAGGAATTGTGATAGGTGGATTGTATCTCCTATAAGTATGTGTTTATGACTATGGTGTGTTTTGCCTGTTGTAAAAGGCAGATGTTTGATTATACATCAGAACATGAGAAATAACTTTTAAATCTTAAAATACATTTGGCCAATCTATTGGACTGTATCTCTACTTATTTATCATAGTGCACCAAATTCACCTTCACATACCATTTTTATGGAGTTAACGCATAGAGTGTAAATATTAATGGACAAAGCCTGAGTGATGTCAGCCATCTGTTACGGCAGGGTGATCTGGAGGCTTATCGGCAGCAGCCACCATGCAGGAAATCCTGTCCCAACCACACGTTCAGTCAAACTAATGACAGACTAAGAGCTGGAGCTGACAAACACAAACATTGTGCCCACCCGACAATAAGATCAGCTAGGCATCTCATATAGATAATATCATTCATAAAATCAAAACCAAGCAGTTTAAAAAAATATTCACCCACCGTACAGTGTGTCGCAATGAGAACTATAACTAATCAGATCTTTTTTCTTTTATTTGTATCAGGCTGTAATGTTCATTTATGCTGCATAAACAGGTGTTTGGCTGTGGTGTGTATGTGGCTTCCTGTGTGCCTGGAGCCAGCCTTAAAGGTCCCATATCAGCTTTTTCTGGTTTTATCTGCTCTTTAGTGTTTTCCAGGTGTCTTGTGCAAGTTTAGGCACATCTATGTGTATAAATTCAAAGTAATGGAAAACTGGAAAAATGGAAATGCAGCTTCTCCTGTTAGCTGTAGCTGCGTATAACTCTCGATCCCTAGCACCCCTCGTTGAAAATTAAAGTGTGATATCACAGTGCAATGATGTCACTAATCTAAGTCCATTGGCTCAATGTAGCATTGTGCATTCCAAATGGTAATAAAAAAAATTAAAAAGGGGCGTGGCATTTCTGAGAACCGTTCAGAACGACCGACCATTACAACAGAGCAGATTGGCCAACCAATCAGATCACACTTGGGGGAACCTGAGAGTTTGGGATTCTGAGCATTAGAAATACAGGCAGATGAGACGGGCTGCATGGAAAGGCAGTACATGAAAACAGACATTTTTCAAACATTAGTGATCGTGACCATACTTTAGTTGACACACAAATTAGATATATGAAGCCCAAAAAGGGCTTAATATGGGGCCTTTAAGCAGACACTCTACAAACTGCAGGATTTTGCACTTCTGCATTGGCTTTATTTTTCAAGACCGGAGGCTGCCAATTGAGTTACTGTAACTACAATCTCAGTCCTCTGCTCATCATTAAGTGATTTACTGAGAGTGTATAGCATAGAAAGCAGTGGCTGAATGGACGCCATCTTTCTGTCTTGGGACACAGCCTTGATAACTCTTTTTAATCAAATGTATTTGGTTGTTTTTCTATTTTGTGAGGATGTGATTGTCCATATGGTATACAGTGAATTATGAATAGAGATGCATTAGAAACCATACTGCCACATTGGCTTGAGCAAAATCTGAAATTGACTCCATTGCTGTCTGTGGTTATTCATGTTTCCACTCATTACACATATTTACACACATATTTACACACATGTGCATGCCTATATGTGGAGAAGGTAGACCTTCTTTCAATGAGAAGATCAAACAGCGACAGATGAGAAGCTCTGAATGAATGCTGCTGTTTACAGACGAGTAAAGAGCTGGCTGCTGTGAACGGTCCGCCAATAGATGGTGCTCGGCTTGAGCTGGTGGGCTATTTAAAGCTTTCAGTTGCAAACACACTAACAAACAGAGAGGGGAGCCCCCATGGGAGACCATTGTAAACAAGTGGGTATGATGCACCGAACACAATCCCACTTTTTGTTTTAGAGAAAATATGCTCCTTTCATCTGAGACAAACAAGTAGATAAAGCAGCGCCTACACTCACACAGCCTGTGTTAATTACCACATTCATTTACAATGTACAATCTGTGTGCAAACTGAAAATACAACAAACAAACAAAAGGCAGAGCAGGATTTTCCTGTTGTTTTGTTTGTTTGTGCACTCGACATTTAGCAGAGGATTTTTATCTGCAGAAAATTGGTGTGCACAACAACGTCCTGGTTTTGCCTTCCTCCATCAGCTCTACAGAAGATATTTCTGGCTTAATGATCTGGGCTGCATACAATCAAATAATGTATTAAAAAAAATCTGGGTTATAAACACATCTGTGAAATTAACAGATTGAAAAAAAAAAGTTTTAGTTTTCTTTTTTATTGAGACTTTCTTTTAATTGAGACTGGTGATTTTAGGTCAAGTGAAACTGATGCCCAACATCTGATCAAACATTTAAATCTCTGTCCCGGTCAGCTGTCCATGAGAGACTTTGCGGGAATGTAGCAGTGAATTATTCCTCTCATTAAATAAGAAAAAGAAAGGTTATGACTGAGCTGCAGAACTTTAAAAATCACATGCTGTCTTCCCCTCGAAGCCCATCAGGCCTGCGTGGTCACCTGAGCTCTCTCCATTTCTTATCAAAGCACACAGCACATTTGAACCTGAGGGAAATATGATGCCTGACAGCTGCTGTGTCCAGCCAAAAGAAAGAAAAAAAGAAGAACTAGCTGAAGTTTCATAATTATTGGTGACCAGGCAGAAACTAAATAAATAAAAATATCACTATCTCCTTCTACGCACGGACACGCAACCCTACACCTGCTAGACTTTATAGATCGCTCTGCGGTTGCGGTCAACAAGGTAAAGCTCAAGGTACGGGAGGGTCTGACCATCACAATGAAAATATTCAACGATTGAGTTTTTCTTATTCTAACACAGACCTTCAATGTGGACTTACAAGAAAGTACCGTAATAATGTGAAATTACTTTTTTTTTTAATGTTTTTATGGTTAAACATTACATTTATGGGCAAGGTAGTATGGGATATCTGCAACTAAGAAGCATTAGTGCCCACAATACAAAAAAAAAAAGGGGGGGGGCAGATGCCTCTAAAAGATTTCCTTAGTTTGAGTGAAAACTTTGACATCTAAAGACACATTTGTTAAAAAAGGACAGCGAACTCTTCAGAAGAAAGGCTGTCATTTCTCACTTATGTTTCCTTTTGCTATGACTTTGTTCTATTTTAAAAGTTTCAATGTTTCATGCGAATCCTTCATGTCGTTACAAAACACACACACACGTGATACAAGTATTTTTACTACTGCTATGACAGGGACATGGACACGCAGGTTTGTGCTCTCAGTTCTCAGGCTTTGATCGAGAAGCTGTAAGAGAAGATGAAAAGGTTCACATCTGGAGGGAAATCCCCCTCAGCCAGCAACACAGAGACAGGAAGGAGGAAGAGAAAAGCAGAGGACAGAGACACGAGTGACACAACATGTCAATCAAAGGGGTCGAAACATGACACTTCCTGTCTTTAAAAAAAAAACAACAAAGGGAGGGACAGAGCAGATATAGCTGTTAAAGTTTCTATTTCTGTCTAAGTTCACAGCAAAGTGGATGTATTAGGATTAACAACGCTTAAGTGACAGGGTTTTTATAGAAAACCGAGAGATTCAAAGTCGACACGTTTCCTCACAAAATGTCATTTTTCAACTTTAAACAAGGACAAACAGTGTCAACCAAAACAATGTATTCAGGTCACGAGGCGATGGAAAGTATTTAAATTCTTCTCCTTTCATTGAATGTGTAATTCGCCGCCGCTCTCACACCTACACACGTTCAGATTCTCACGCATAAAAATGGCACATTTTTAGTTCAACGTTTCGCTCCTTGAGTTCTTTTTGTGTTTGCAGAATAATATCTCCCCTCCATAAAGCATTGTGTGCCATATACATTAAGATATCAAAATAAAATATTCAGTCAGGCTCAACTTTTTTTTTTTTTAAATATACTTTGCACATACAGTATTTAGAATGGCACAATAATGTTCGAACACCACAGACAGAAGTTAACTTAACCGCAATTATGAGCATTAAACCGACTCCTAAAGGGCCGTCTTCTTTTTTGACATAACTCACCAGAAACACAAGATGGAGTGCAGTTCTCTTTTTATTCACAATAGTCGCGCTACCTGCTCAAGATAACGCCATATTGACTTAGAAAATGAAGACTGAAAGGCTGTTTTGGCAGGGTGCTTTAATCAGCTCGCCTGACAC